>NC_069499.1:1087289435-1087646935 GCF_027579735.1 Bombina bombina
CAGGCACCAATCAACAGCTAGCTCCCCTTAGTGCATTGCTGCTCCAGGGTTTAGATAGGTAAGCTGTTCAGCAAAGGATTCCAAGAGAACAAAGCAAATTAAATCACAAAAGTAATTTGGAAAGTTGTTTAAAACAGGGGTTTAATGTCCCTTTAGATACAATCATCTAATTATTTGTTTATGATTGTAGACAATAGTTTGGAAGTTACTGCTCCATCTGAATCATGAAAGATTCATTTTGCTTTTCTATCAATGTCCCACATTAAAAAGAAAACCAGGGATTGACCACACTCCACCCAGAGCTTGCCCTGACCACATCCAATGCTCAACCCAATCAATCCCATGAAATGTCCAGCCCCATCCATGGATCAACCATGACTTCACCTCATTGCTCATGGGTTGAAGTGTCCCACACTTAGCCAGGACCTCCTTCAGAAATATTTATATGAAAACGTATTAGATATTGTTCACATATATAAAGGTATGAAAGTACCAACACCCTATTTACCTTTACAGTTTTTAGTGTAGTTCATGGTTATTGTAAATTTTCCTAAGGCCAATCAGCTGATAGTCATTACAGATTAATTAATTACATAACAATCATAAATCATATAATCAAAGTTTTATTTATATTATTTATTATCATTATAGTTTATTTCAAGATTTCCTAAATTTTACATGAGATGTGTTACATTGGCTTTTGTCCAATTCAGAGAGTTGCCAGGCAAATGCTAAAAATGCCATTAATTAGAAAATATATATTCCTGTATAAACAAACTTCAAATGAGTAATGCTTAAGCAAGATAAGGGACATTCAAAATAGAATTATACATCAGTGCTCTGTATAACACCACAGTTGCCAGGGATCCCGTTTTTAACTGTAAGGAAGTTTTATTTATTTTTTTAAAGCTACCTAGACCCTTAATCAACTGGATTTGATCTCAGTTCTTATGTGGTCATATTATTTTGTTGTGGGCATGGGCGTCCACAGAAACTTTTCCTGGGTGAAGGCAATAAAGTGAATATATATACTGTATACATATATATATATATATATATATATATATATATATATATATATATATTCAGGGTTAAAAAATATCCCAAATTTCTACTAGTCCTAGTATACTAGAACACCATTTTGGAGTCACTATATGCTAAACTTTATTACACTTGTACACATTTTCTTTTCTTGTTGTAATAAAATTAATGTCTTTATCCAGACTAACTTATAAATGAAAATAGAAGGAACATATTGTTTTATTTATTATTTAGTAAGAAAAACATAATCACAATTAAACACAAAATAAACAACATACAGTAACTTAACATGTTTTGCATCACTAACATGGTTATAGTAATATCCTTTTTACCTCTGTGATTACCTTGTATCTAAGTCTTTGTAGACTGCCAACTTATTTCAGTTGTTTTGTCAGAGTTGCATTTAGCCAATCAGTGCCCTCTCACTTGTAAATTCAGGGCGTGGTCACAGTGTTATTTATATCAAACACATGAAATTGCGCCTGCTAGCTGTGAAAAACTGCCAATTGCATTGAAATAAGGGGTTGCCTTCAAGGTTTTATAAATTAGCATATGAGCCTGCCTAGGTTTAGCTTTCAACAAAGAATACCAAGTGAACAAAGCAAATTTGATGATAAAAGTGAATTGGAAAGTTGTTTAAAATTGCATTCCCTATCTAAATCATGAAAGTTTAATTTTGACTAGACTGTCCCTTTAAGATCCTACCTACATGTATGAGTCACATGGCCGGGCATACTATATGATCCATGGGGGAATGAAGAAGATGCCACAGCTACAACAATAATGTCACATAGCACCTTTCATGATTGAGACACAAACATTATACTTTCTGTGAAAGGGCTATGGTCACTGGAAGGAGGGACATTAAGATAGATATCCCTATATTATTTGTTTGCCACTTATTTGTGGGGTGTTATTTTTCAGGTCTTAAATAGAGAATGACTCCTGATTTTATCCATCTGAGTATTCCATAAAAATACTTTGGCTGGGGTGTGGGTCAGACAGTGCAGTAATTCTTATTTGCAGTGGGGAGGGTCATAGCTAGGGTTAATTATGCTTGAGAAGGATCAGGATTATAAGAGGTGGAGATGGTCGCGGTTAGGTTTATTTTGTTAAGAGCAATTTGTGAGAGGTGGTTAGAGCTCAACTGCAGTAGGACACTGGGGCAGCAGTGGTTATGGTTGATGTGCTACAGCTATGGTAAAAAAAAAAAAATCTAGCATGCTAACTAACCTAAAAGTAAACTATTAACATGGATGGGTTAGCAAGCATATTACAAGTTGAAAGTAAAAAGTTAGCATGTGAGCGAAACCCAATGCACGCTAAATTCAGGACATTCAATATCATGACTGCTTTAACTCCTTCTCTGCATAGTCTTCAACAGACACGCATTAGGCCAACTGAGCTAAACCCGAAGGTAGTTATGCATATTTTACATTCCAATGTTATTCACATAGGAATATTATTTAAAAAAAAAAAAAAATATATATATATATATATATATATATATATATATAATGTAAACATTTACAGTAAAAACACAGTAAAACTAAAAAAATAACTGTTTTATATGCATATAAGGCATTTTTGTATGCAAATACATTGTGAGCCAAGGACACAAAGATGAAATAACATGTATAGTAAACTCAATTAATTCTGGGCTTATATCACTGAACTATTGTTGACCAGTAAAATATATGTTATTCTAATAAGTGCTTGCTAAGAGAGGTGGATTTGGTTATTAGAGCAACAATCAGCTTCCTATGGCAAATTGTAACAAAGGAATTTATAATTTCAGAGAGGAATGTGCAATACAGATACAATATAAGGAGTCATATAGGGGGATATGTATCAAGCTGCCTAACATCGCGGCCACGGATATCAATACACTCTCCTTATTGTTAACTAGCAGTCATCGATCTCACGTCTATTTGGCTTTTTCCCAACTTTATTTATACCCTGTCACTAAACGCCACCACTATACTAAAATGTTTAACCCCTATCCAGCCGCTCCCCGACATCGGCACAACCTAAATAAAGTTATTAACCCCTATCCCGCAGCTCCCTGACATCGCTGCAACCTAAATAAACTTATAAACCCCTATCCCGCCACTCCCCGACACCGCCGCCACTAATTAAACCTATTAACCCCTAAACCGTCAGCCCCCCACATCGCCAAAAACTAAATTAAGCTATTAACTCCTAAACCTAACAACCCCATAACTTTAAATTAAAATTACAACATCCCTATCTTAATATAAATTAAAACTTACCGGTAGAATTAAAACTTACCTGTAGAACTATTTTAAACTATTAATTAACCTAACTATTATACTAGAATTAAATTAAAATACCAATTAAACAAACTAAATTACATATTAAAGAAACCTTACCCTACTCAAATGATTTAAATCTAAAATTAAACATTATTAAAAGTACTAAA
This sequence comes from Bombina bombina, assembly GCF_027579735.1. Taxonomy (NCBI): domain Eukaryota; kingdom Metazoa; phylum Chordata; class Amphibia; order Anura; family Bombinatoridae; genus Bombina; species Bombina bombina. The sequence goes on from NC_069499.1 coordinate 1,087,292,920, forward strand.
TTACAGAAAAAAACAAACACTAATTTACGAAAAAAACAAACCAAATTATCAAAAATAAAAAAGAATTACACCTAATCTAATAGCCCTATCAAAATAAAAAAGTCCCCCCAAAATAAAAAACCCTAGCCTACAATAAACTACCAATGGCCCTTAAAATGGCCTTTTGTGAGGCATTGCCCCAAAGATATCAGCTCTTTTACCCGTAAAATAAACTAAGCTCCCCATTGCCCTGAAAAGGGCATTTGTATGGGAATTGCCCTTAAAAGGGCATTTAGCTCTTTTACCTGTAAAAAAAAATACAAACACCCCCCAACAGTAAAACCCACCACCCAACCAACCAACCAACCCCCCCAAATAAAAAACCTATCTAAAATAAACTAAGCTCCCCATTGCCCTGAAAAGGGCATTTGTATGGACATTGTCCTTAAAAGGGCAATGCCCATACAAATACCCTTTTCAGGGCAATGGGGAGCTTAGTTTATTTTAGATAGGTTTTTTATTTGGGGGTTGGTTGGTTGGGTGGTGGGTTTTACTGTTGGGGGTGTTTGTATTTTTTTTTACAGGTAAAAGAGCTAAATTACATATTAAAGAAACCTTACCCTATTCAAATTATTTAAATCTAATATTAAACATTATTAAAAGTACTAAATTACAGAAAAAAACAAACACTAAATTACGAAAAATAAAAAACCAAATTATCAAAATTAAAAAAGAATTACACCTAATCTAATAGCCCTATCAAAATAAAAAAGCCCCCCCAAAATAAAAAATAACCCTAGCCTACAATAAACTACCAATGGCCCTTAAAAGGGCCTTTTGTGGGGCATTTCCCCAAAGATATCTCTTTTACCTGTAAAAAAAAAAATACAAACATCCCCCCAACAGTAAAACCCACCGCCCAACCAACCAACCCCCCCAAATAAAAAACCTATCTAAAATAAACTAAACTCCCCATTGGCCTGAAAAGGGCATTTGTATGGGCATTGCCCTTAAAAGAGCATTTAGCTCTTTTACATGCCCAGACCCTAATCTAAAAATAAAACCCACCCAAAAACCCTTAAAAAAACCTAGCACTAACCCCCGATGATCCACTTACAGTTCTTAAAGTCTTGCTTGAAGGATCCATCCAGCCGGAGAAGTCCGCATCCAGGGGGCAAGAAGTCTTCATCCGGGCGGCCTCTTCCATCTTCATCCAGCTGGAGAAGTCCTCATCCAGGTGGCAAAAAGTCTTCATCCAGACGGCATCTTCTATCTTCATCCATCTGGCGCGGAGCGGGTCCATCCTGAAGACATCCAGCGCAGAGCATCCTCTTCATATGGTCGCCACCGTAAACTGGAACTTTAATACAAGTGACGCCATCCAAGATGGCGTCCCTTGCATTCCTTTTGGCTGAAAGATTTCAATCAGCCAATAGGATTAGAGCTGCAAAAATCCTATTGGCTGTTCCAATCAGCCAATAGGATTTGAGCAGCTCTCATTCTATTGGCTGTTCCAATCAGCCAATAGAATGAGAGCTCAAATCCTATTGGCTGATTGGAATCTTGGATGGCGTCACTTGCATTGAAGTTCCAATGTGGCCAAAACTTTTTTTTTTTTTTTAAATATTTTTATTTTTGATCACCACCACAGGTTAAGAAACAAAAACAATAAGGACAAATCATTCATGGTACATATGGAATTCTTTGCGAACAATGTATTGATAATTACAACGCTTAAAAGAATGACTAAATTTATGTTCCTAGGCATTGACTCATACCTAAGGGAGCCCACGTTAGGACCTGTGGTAGACATCTCAATTTTAAATTTTAATATATATAAAATAAACAGACAAACTCACAATATGCCGCTCTCCGTTCGGTGCCTCTCCTGCTGCCTCTCCCCGAGGTGTTGACCCTAAACATACAGTTCCTCGCCTCTTAGCCTCGCATTAAGGACATAGTCAGTGTTTCTAAAGGGAGCAATTATGATACGTCTTGTGTCCCTGGGTATATGGTGTAAGTAAGGCTCCCACTTAGTTAGGAAGGATTTGGCCCTATTTAAAGTGTCTCCTTATGGCCAAAACTTTTTTAACAAGCCGAAAACTTTTTCAGGGATTGTTACTAGAACGCTTCTTGCACTTATTACAAGCATTGGGTTAAGTGTTCAGCTCAAGAGCAATCCCCATATAAGTCTAGTATGTGATGTTTATAGTGCACCCATGCTATTCGACAACCAGATGTAGTATGTGTGTTCCTTTAGCAGTGGTAATTGTTCAACTTTTGTATAATTGATCCACATGCAGCCAGGGCCGGTGCTAGGATTTTTGGCCACACAGGCGAGGAAAATGTTGCGCCCCCCCCAATTGCATACCATATACCATTTCTGGTTTTTACAAAATGTTAAAAAGATGTACTAAAAACCCCTAAAGATAATTATACACACACACACACACATATATATATATATATATATATATATATATATATATATATATATATATATATATATATACACACATACATATATATATATATATATATATATATACACACACACATATATAATATATATACTATATATATAAACACACACTATATATATATATATATATATATATATTTATATATATATTTATACTTTATATATATGTACTATATATATATATATATATATATATATATACACTGCTCAAAAAAATAAAGGGAACACTAAAATAACACATCCTAGATCTGAATGAATTAAATATTCTAATTAAATACTTTGTTCTTTACATAGTTGAATGTGCTGACAACAAAATCACACAAAAATTAAAAAATGGAAATCAAATTTTTTAACCCATGGAGGTCTGGATTTGGAGTCACACTCAAAACACACTACAGGCGGATCCAACTTTGATGTAATGTCCTTAAAACAAGTCAAAATGAGGCTCAGTAGTGTGTGTGGCCACCACGTGCCTGTATGACCTCCCTACAACGCCTGTGCATGCTCCTGATGAGGTGGCGGATGGTCTCCTGAGGGATCTCCTCCCAGACCTGGACTAAAGCATCCACCAACTCCTGGACAGTCTGTGGTGCAACGTGAAGTTGGTGGATGGAGCGAGACATGATGTCCCAGATTTGCTCAATTGGATTCAGGTCTGGGGAACGGGTGGGCCAGTCCATAGCATCAATGCCTTCGTCTTGCAGGAACTGCTGACACACTCCAGCCACATGAGGTCTAGCATTGTCTTGCATTAGGAGGAACCCGGGGCCAACTGCACCAGCATATGGTCTCACAAGGGGTCTGAGGATCTCATCTCGATACCTAATGGCAGTCAGGCTACCTCTGGAGAGCACATGGAGGCTGTTCGGCCCCTCAAAGAAATGCCACCCCACACCATTAATGACCTACTGCCAAACCGGCCATGCTGGAGGATGTTGCAGGCAGCAGAACGTTTTCCACGGCATCTCCAGACTGTCACGTCTGTCAAATGTGCTCAGTGTGCACCTGCTTTCATCTGTGAAGAGCACAGGGCGCCAGTGGCGAATTTGCCAATCTTGGTGTTCTCTGGCAAATGCCAAACGTCTTGCACGGTGTTGGGCTGTAAGCACAACCCCCACCTGTGGATGTCGGGCCCTCATACCCCCCTCATGGAGTCTGTTTCTGACTGTTTGAGCAGACACATGCACATTTGTGGCCTGCTTGAGGTCATTTTGCAGGCCTCTGGCAGTGCTCCTTCTGTTCCTCCTTGCACAAAGGCGGAGGTAGCGGTCCTGCTGCTGGGTTGTTGCCCTCCTATGGCCTCCTCCACGTCTCCTGATGTACTGGCCTGTCTCCTGGTAGCGCCTCCATGCTCTGGACACTAAGCTGACAGACACAGCAATCCTTCTTGCCACAGCTCGTATTGATGTGCCATCCTGGATGAGCTGCACTACCTGAGCCACTTGTGTGGGTTGTAGACTCCGTCTCATGCTACCACTAGAGTGAAAGCACAGCCAGCATTCATAAGTGACCAAAACATCAGCCAGAAAGCATAGGAACTGAGAAGTGGTCTGTGGTCACCACCTGCAGAACTACTCCTTTATTGGGGGTGTCTTGCTAATTGTCTATAATTTCCACCTGTTGTCTATCCCATTTGCACAACAGCATGTGACATTGATTGTCACTCAGTGTTGCTTCCTAAGTGGACAGTTTGATTTCACAGAAGTGTGATTGACTTGGAGTTACATTGTGTTGTTTAAGTGTTCCCTTTATATTTTTGAGCAGTGTATATATATATATATATATATATATATATATACACACTATATATTACAGGGTATGGGTATACATATATAAGTAAGGACACCTTGCTTTCCCACAGCAGGTTCTCACTGACACAGCTCGAGTTCCCTAACAACCCGGTACTCACAGTGCCACCAGGAAAGAAGGCTGGAGGAGCAGGGGTTACATTTGATCATCATCTTGAAGCCCCAATAACCGGACTGTCTGAGACTGTACACACACTGTCTGTGCAGATCAGAAGTGTAACAGACAGTGAAAGCCGGTGTGCCGCCGGGGATGGAAGAGGGATGAGTGGTAAGGGTAACAGAGCGCCGCGTGCGCGTTGGAGGAGGAGGAGCTTATACCAGCACTGACTGAGGCACCTTAGAGGGAATTGGAAGGAAGTTAGGAACGGTGCTGCTGGGCCCTCGCAAGTGGCAGATCTCCAGGGCCCGGTGGCCACAACAAATAGTTTATGTGACCTTTGGGACCCTGGAAGTTCCGCCACTGATAAAGTATAAAAAAAAAATGTAAAAAAATATATATTTTTTTTTTCTTAAAAAAAAATCAGTGCTCTCAAATTTTTCTGCCCGGTTGCCTAGCTTGCCTTGTGCAAACGCTGGGCCTGCATGCAGCCATTTACTCAGTTTACTGGCTGCCTATAACCAGTTTCTCTTCTAGGGCCTGATAATAAAAGATTATCCTGATTGGAGAAAATTGTAGTGCAGACTTCACAGGGATTGAGCTCACTGAATTCTAAAAGAACCCTCTAGCACTGCAAGATCTCTCACATAATTCTAGACACACAAATATGCTAAACTTGTCTAAGAAATGTTCTTTGCATATCTGTATATGAGGGAGACATAAGCCTAGTGCAGTGAAGCACTGCAGGATAAGAGAGTTTTGTTACACCTACACTTTGTGCTTTGTATTTTTTATTACTTTACATTTCAGATTGGGTTCTTTCAGTATTATTACATTTACGCTTTGCACTTTTATTATATATTTTAATACATTAAGATTTCTTTCCAATAGTGCTTTCACAAATTCTGATTTCGTTTGGGAAGTTTCTTTATTACTTTAACAAATTAGGGTCATATTTTGTATATTTTACAAATTACATTGCACTTTGCATTTCTTCATAAAGTTGGAGAGACAGGTGAGTTCCCTGGGCTGAACAGGGGAGTTCCCAGGGTATGTCTGCAGCTCTCTCACAATTCATGTGAATTATCTTGACAGCTATATGCCGGGGAAGTTTGCTCAAAATTCACAATACACTTATTTAACTGACAGAAAGGTAATATATACTAAGCTAGTGGGAAAAACATGTTACATTGTAGTGAAAACATTTCAGTCTAATTTGTATTTGTTGCAAACTGAGCATTTATATCAGCCCCAGGTATTCTCCTGTTAACTTCTCTCTCCCCTGTGAAATTCTGCATCACAGAGAGCCCCAATACTTCCTATGGAAGGCATCTCTCATCATTCTGGGACTTCCAGGTTACACCTTTTTTTATATATAATTCAGTGAGTTAAGCCCCTGTGAAACTATAGTTTCTCTCCAAACTAAAGAATATTTGCTTATAGGTCCTATAGAAAATAATGAAGCTCTCTGGGAAACTGAAATAGAAGAAATACAAAGTGCAGAAACTGTGAAAACATAATCAGAATTTGTAAAAACAAAATTTTAAATGCTGTATACAAAATAAATACAAAATAGAAAGTGAGCAGAATAGCCAATAAGAAGCTGTACCTCCTGCCCCTTGGCGAAATAGGAATCTGCACTCATGTTGCATGTAAGTAAAGATAAGAGAGATTTTACAAAACATTAATAAAATATATACTTTCTATAGACAGAAAAAAATAAATATGGTGGTTTTATCTTTGTTCCTTTTCACAAACAGATTACATGGAAAGAAAAAATCAGCAAATCTTCAGATAATACTATTTTATTCATACAGTACACACTGAAATATTCAACAGTGTAAACAAAAAATACTTGTCAATGACTAAGAAGAATTCTCACTAAGGATAATAAAGCCTCACTAGAACCCTTGTGATTCACTTTTTAATTTGATATGATTGGTCCACGTGCAGTACAGAGCCTGTGAGATGCATCATTCTGTCTTCTATGCTTAAGCAGGGGAGCTTGCTTTGCTATTTTACAATGGAATCAGTGGTACAGGGTATTATTGGCTATACCACCAACCTTTAATTTAGAGAAAAAAACAGACCAGGGTTTTTTGCTGTGCATATAGTTAGTCTGGGCTGGATTGACCAATATGGTCCATAAGTGGTCTAATTTTACACTTACTTCCTCCTTATGTTTTATAAAAGCTAAATAATAATGTGGCCTCCTGTTTGTTACTAGAGGGATTTTCAAAACTGTATTTCCTTGCAATGCTTGGTTACTCTAAATCAGCAGTCGCCAACCAGTGGTCCATGAGAAGATGTTGGTGGTTCTTGACACCATCAAGCACGAATTAGTCTCCTCTGATGGTGTCACCCCCTTCGCACCGCAACTCCCTACAGTGCCTGGCTGGACATCAGTGAAAACCGGTGGAGGAGGAGTTCAATTACAATCTCCCTAAGCATGTTGCATAGTACTGCGCAACTGGCATAGCTAGATTGTATTTTTAACTCCTCCCGCCCGGCACTGTGCTCAGAGGAAGATGCTTCCATTCTAAAGCTAGCAGAGGTTGGTATAGTCTTAGCTTGAAATAATGGAATTAAAGTATATAAAAAAAGAAAATCTTAAAAATAAAAATTCTCTCATATTTCATTTATTTTCTTCCCTTTACCAGTCTCTTTGTAGTAGTTTTCCTAATTCCTTCAGATGGACTTACATCGCTGTTTGTCTTCCTCCCCTCCATCTTATTATTTTTTTAAATTAAATATTAATTGTTTTTCATTCAGGTGGAATGGCGCACAAAGCCATTCCACCTGAATTCAAGTAATTGCCATCCAGCAGATCAGCCATATTCCACCAGTATTATAGTAATTGTCGGTAACATCAGTTGTGGTTAGCTCACATCCATATTGAGAGCTTTCTGATATAAATTTAATTTTTGACTCCAATGTCTGTCCATGATCATAAGTAGTTTTGAATAATTAAACTGGAGAGGTAACTTGGAAGTCTTGTGGTCCTTTTAAACATAATTATTTTTCCCCACTTTCTGCCTCTCTGTTTCCAGCTCAAAAGTTGGCACTCACCCTTCATCTGTTATTTGGAAGTATTCTCTCAGTTCTGTCATTCAGTTAGTTAATTCCAAAAGATAATTCTTAAAAATATATACATAATGTAAACTTAGCTATGGTTATACTAGTTATGTACAGTATGTGTGTGTGTTTATATATATATATATATATATATATATATATATACACACATACACATACATACACACACACAAACACACAGACACACACATTATATAGGTTTGTACCTTAAAAAAAAAATCATGCTAGTGGTCCACGGGATTTAAAATTGTTAGTTTAGTGGTCCCTTAGGTCCGAAAGGTTGGCGACCCCTGCTCTAAATACTTTCTCTTAGTTTCAAAATCAAACTGCTTTAACATTTTTTCATGTAAAAAATATTTTTATCATATTTATATAGTACTCTTTAATGTCTGATGTCCTTTAAAAAATAGTATATTTGCTGATTTTCATAGTCAGGCATGCTAAAGGCCACAACATGTTAAAGTCTAAAGGACGTTGGTAAATTGTGTAATTTATTATCAGGAAATTGTTTCTTAAACCATTTTTATTAAAATTTTAAGAGTACTACAAATGTATCAGAAAAGTGAATTTATACTTTAGACAAAAATGCTGCACTTTACTGCTTAGAGGTACATTAAAAACATCAGGCAGTCTATTAACAAACGTTTGAGTTAGGACCAAAAGGACGCTGATTTATTTCTTTAAAGTTGAGTGAAACAGCTGACTGAAAAATATCTATGTCCCCTGAAGGCAAGTTGGATGCACACACCTATTACCAACCAATCACGCAGTCCCAATTACTTGCTTTTACTTGACACAGTTGCTAGTACAAATATAGCATGCTGGCTATCCACAAAACTAGTACTTCAGACTGACTAGAGAATCCAGCTGAATTTATGCCTCAAACTTGTCAATTCCAAGTATTCATGTACTGACAAATAATCCATAATGACAAGAGCCTTAATTTGTGTTAACAAGCGAACAAATGCAGCTATCAGTTCCTATTGGGCCAACACAGACACTAAATTAAATACAGTTATCAGATTATAAATACTTCCTATGTAATTCTAGTAGACAGATTCTGGAAACAAAATATAGGTATAAGATCGTTTTTTTTTTGTTACTTTTACTTTAATTTGAACTTTAGATCCCTTCCATGCATCTGGGTAATAACAGATTGTGTTTAGTTAAAAGACTGGTTCATTTAGGCCTGTTTCAGGTTGGTCCAGGTTGGTTTTATTTTTATAGTATCAGCTGTCTGTTAGTAGCATGTTTTTTGGCTGAATTTATCTATAATCAAAATTTGGAAAATCAAACATTGGCCAAATGGCCAATAGAGACATATATGATAGTTGTACTCAAGGGAGAAATGCTACGTCCTAGATGAGCTCTACTGGTGTGGGGTTTTTTTTTTTGTCAAAAAGTAAAGATTTAATAAGGCAAGTTTTATTTTGTACATTATTTGTTAAATATCCCAATATCTTTTTGCCTGATATCTGCTTTGTCCCATATCCTCAACTGAAACACATACTCATGAAAATGTATTGCTCACATCACTGTTGACTAGTATGTCACCCATCAATCTTGCTGTCTATATGGCCTTTATCAGTTTGTCACAATATGGTATATATCTTCAGATAAGCTGTTTTGATTTACAGATTTAGCTCTGAAAAGATGGGAAATCACACATATTTTGCGTGCATCATTTTTTGCTTCCGTTAACTTTTTACTTTCAACTTATAATATGAACGCAAACCAACGTGAAAAAAAAGCCTCCGTCTAGTGAAGTTCTGAAAACGTGAGCTTTTCAGTTCCTGTTAGAAATGGAACTGCAGAACACAGTTATATTCCACACAGCCATTGGTTGCAGACTGTAGTAACCTATTTATTACTGTCTGTTACTAATTGGCCACAGCAAAGAAGGTACCTAGGTTAAAACACGGTAGCTCCCATTGTTTTATAGACACTAAAAGGCCGATTTATCAATCCCCAAATGTAGTTGTTTCCGCGCGAACCTTCAGGCTCGCCGGAAACAGGAGTTAAGAAGCAGCGGTCTTAAAGGAACACTGAAACCAAATTTTTCCTTTCATGATTCAGATAGAGCATTAAACTTTAAGCAACTTTCTAATTTACTCTTGTTATTATTTTTTCTTCATTCTCTTGCCATCTTTATTTAAAAAGCAGGAATGTGATGCATAGGAGCTGGTCCATTTTTAGTTGAGAACCTGGGTTATGCTTGCTCATTGGTGGGTAGATGTAAGCCTCCAATAAGCAAGCACTATCCATGGTGCTGAACCTAAAATGGGCTGGCTGCTAAGATGTACATTCCTACATTCCATTTTACATTCCTTGTTATTAGGAGTAAATTAGAAAGTTGCTTAAAATGTCATGCTCTATCTGAATCATGAAAGAAAACATTTGGGTTCAGTATACCTTTAATACCGCTGCTCCTAAACTAGTCCGCCACCTCTGATACGACCGGGTTGATTGACACCCCCTGTGCAGTCGGCGTCATTGCACAAGCATTTCACTAGAAATGCTTGTGCAATGATAAATGCCGACAGCGTATGCTGTCGGCATTTATTGATGTGTGGCGGACATGATTTGCTACAGCGGATCATGTCCGCCCGCACATTATTAAATCGGTCCCTAAAACTTTACACTTATTTAGTCAATATTTAAATTGCTAATGAAGCTTCAAAAAATACATCTACATATTAATCTTTTCTTTGAATGCATCATTCTATCTAGCATTTATTAAGGGCAAGATTACAAATGTAGCGCTATAGTTAGCTTGAGGAGCATAAACACAATTTCGGTGTTCTTTACGCTCAAATCCATATTACAAGTGGTGCGCTGTTAAAATTTCCACTAATTCATTTGAGCAAACTCACAGTAATTTACGCTCCCCATATTTTCTATGGGTAGCGTTGAGTGGTAATATGCGCTCAGATTATAAGTTAAAAGTAAATGTGATTAATCACATTTACCGCTCAAACTTTGTTTGTCCGGAGGAAACATTTTGTACTAAACTACACTGTGAACCCCTAAACCACCATCCCCCCCCACATCACAAACTACCTCTTTACACTAATAACTAGTGATGTCGCAAACCTAAAATTTTGCGTTCGCAAACGGCGAACGCGAACTTCCACAACTGTTCGCGAACGGGCGAACCGCCATAGACTTCAATAGGCAGGTGAATTTTAAAACCCACAGGGACTCTTTCTGGCCACAATAGTGATGGAAAAGTTGTTTCAAGGGTACTAACACCTGGACTGTGGCATGCCGGAGGGGGATCCATGGCAAAACTCCCATGGAAAATTACATAGTTGATGCAGAGTCTGGTTTTAATCCATAAAGGGCATAAATCACCTAACATTCCTAAATTGTTTGGAATAACGTGCTTTAAAACATCAGGTATGATGTTGTATCGATCAGGTAGTGTAAGGGTTACGCCCGCTTCACAGTGACAGACCAAACTCCCCGTTTAAAGGGACAGTCTACACCGGAATTTTTATTGTTTTAAAAGATAGATAATCCCTTTATTACCCATTTCCCAGTTTTGCATAGCTAACACATTTATGAAAAAGAAAAGAAGAGGAGAGCCGACTCAAATGTAGTATATAACAGTTTATTATAACAAACACATAAGGATTAAAAACACTCACAAGATATATGTAAGCACTATTCACATCATAGCCGACTGCTAAAGGTGTCCCCTTAAAGTCCACTCCGAATCACTCCGGTATTGAGTTACAAGATGTGGGGATATCCAAGCCTCACGCTGTTCTGACAATCCTTCCGGACCCGCTCTGCAGTTGCGGGATGGTGACGTCTTTAGGGCGTTCAGCGCTAGACTCACGGCTATAGGCAGTAGAATAAGAACTACGGTTCCCTCTTAGGAACACAAAAGGTTGCAAACTTGTAGACTTCTACGCGTTTCGTCCCGATCAACGGGACATTGTCAAAAACTTCTTGCCTGCTCCCTGATAACTTCTCGTGCACGAGCACAGTGTTATCTATATGAAATACGTGAACTAACACCCTCTAGTGGTGAAAAACTGTTAAAATGAAATCTGAAAGAGGTGGGCTTCAAGGTCTAAGAAATTAGCATATGAACCTCCTAGGTTAAGCTTTCAACTAAGAATACCAAAAGAACAAAGCAAAATTGGTGATAAAAGTTAATTGGAAAATTGTTTAAAATTACATGCTCTATCTGAATCATGAAAGTTAATTTTGGCCTAGACTGTCCCTTTAACGCACCGCAAACAGTCCATTTGCACAACCGCAAACTCCCCATTTTTTTAAATCTACACTACTGTTACACCAGATATGAGTTGCACTGGGGTGACACTGTGCCCTTGCAGACAGGCACTGAAACGCACACGTGTGAAAGAAACTGACTGCTATTATTTAACACAGTCAAAATCTACACTACGGTTACACCAGATATGAGTGGTGGCACTGGGCAAGTGGGCACAGTATACGCTGTGAGCCTGAGACACACGCTGGCAGGCAGGCAACTGCAATTAGATTACACAGGAAAGAAAAAAAAAAAAAAAAAAAAAAAGCAGATGTTCTAGCCCTAAAAAGGGCTTTTTGGGGTGCTGTCCTTACAGCAGAGAATATACTGAATACACTAGCCTAGCTATAGATTTCCCTACTAAATCAGCAGCAGCTACACTGTCCCTCCTCTCACTAACAATGCAGCTTCCGAATGAATCTAAAATGGATGCTGTCCAGGAGGTAGGAGGGTCTGGGAGGGAGGGTCTGCTGCTGATTGGCTAGAATGTGCCTGCTGACTGTGAGGTACAGGGTTAAAGTATTACTCAACGATGACGAATAGGGGGCGGATCACACATTGCATATGTTCGCCCGCCGCGGTGAACGCGAACATGCTATGTTCGCCGGGAACTATTATTCACGACATCACTACTAATAACCCCTAAACTGCCACATCCCACATCGCAAACTAAACCTCTACACTGTTCACCCCTAAACCTCCACACACCCCAACATCGCAAAGTCCCGACTACACTATTAACCCCTAAACTGCCACACATCCCACATCAGAAAGTCTTTATTACACAATTAACCACCAAAACCACCAGTCCCTCCAATTTAAAGTAACCCATTAACATCTAAACCCCCAACCTAACACCACCCCTAAGTTAATTACAAAACTAAAAAAAACCTACAATTACAAAATTAAAGACCCTACAATTACAAAAAATAAAAAACAAATAACCAAAAATAAAAAAAACAGTTATGCTTATTCTAAAACCCCAAAATTATTCTAAAACTAAACTACACATAGCCCTTAAAGGGCCTTTTGTATATCATTGCCCTAAGTAATCAAGCTCTTTTTGTGAAAAAACCTACCAGCCTCTAACAATAACTCCTCCAAACCCCAGCCCCTTTAAAAAAAACTAGTCTAAAAAGTGCATTTGGCTGGGCATTTAGCTCTTTTGCTGCCCAGATAAAAAAAATCCCTGATCTTAAAAAAAAAACCAAACACCCCAAAATAAAAAATGCCTTTCACTAAACCCCAAGATGGTACTCTTCTTACCGGCGGATTTTATTCTGACACATTTCAAAATTTACTTAAAGGGACAGTCTGCACCAGAATTTTTATTGTTTTAAAAGATACTCATTCCCAAGTTTTGCATAACCAACACAGTGATTATTAATATACTTTTTATCTCTGTGATTACCTTGTATTAAAGCATTTTCTGAAAGCCCACTGATCACATGACTTTTTATTGATTATCTATTGATTTGCATTTTAGCCAATTAGTGCTGTGTTGTTGACTCTTAAATAACTCAACGGGGATGAGCAAAATGTTATCTATATGGCACACATAAACTAGCAGTATCCTGTTGTGAAAATAAAATAAAAAAGTATGTGATAAGAGGTTTAAATGTTATAAAGTATACTAATATAATAATGTTGGTTGTGCAAAGCTGGGGAATGGGTAGTAAAGGTGTCATCTATCTTTTTAAACAATAACAATTTTAGTGTTGACTGTCACCTGTGCTATGTAACATAAATCAGCCAATCACAGCTATAAGTATACACTGGACTATTGCACATGCTTAATAGTAGTTGGTGTCTCAGAATGTGTGCATATAAAATTTGACAATGGAAGTTAACTGGAAAGTGTCTTAAGACTACATGCTCTATCTAAATAATGAATGTTTAATTTAGCCTTTAATGTCCCTTCGATCTTTAATGTAAAAAAAAAACTACAAGGTGTTCTGTCCATTTAAGAAAAGAAAAAAGAAAAAAAGTACACTTCAGCTTTATCCGGGAGAATGTAATCATCTGTGGTGAGGATGTTGTCATTGTACAAATGAACACTTTTTTTTCAACTATTATCCACAATAACCTTTTATAAATGTTGGCTACTTATAATATTTACTTAAAGGAGGTTTACCATTGTTCTAGAAGCTGTGATTGTACTTGCTTGCAATACAGGAAAAGCCAGAATATATCCTGCAAAAAGCTTTTAATGTACTTCATGAATTAACTTAATCTCCTTTTCAACTGTTCAGATATACAGATTGTGACATATGTAGTATATATATATATATATATATATATATATATACACACACATAAAAAACACTCCTTCTAATTGTTCTACACTTGCTTTAAATGGACACTCAAGTCAAAATTAAACTTTCATTATTCAGATAGACAATGCAATTTTCCAATTTACTTCCATTAACAAAATGAGCATGTGCAAGAATTCACAGAATCAACATATGCATTTGTAATTGGCTGATGGCTGTCACATGGTACGGGGAAGTGGAAATAGACATAACTTTTAAAACTGCCAGAAAAAAAATCTACTACTCATTTGAAGTTCAGACTAAGGGGTCGATTTATGAAGCAGTGGATGCTGCTTCCGACCCACTCCTCTTCAGTTCTGCCTGAAGCGGAAGTTAAGAAGCAACGTTCCTAAGACCGCTGCTCCTTAACTCGTCCACTTCCTCTGAGGTGGCGTACAGCAATCAGCCTGATCGAATACGATTGGGTTGATCGACACACCCTGATAGCGGCCGATTGGTCGCAAATCTGCAGGGGGCGGTATTGCGCCAGCAGTTCAACAGAACTGCTGGTGCAATGATAAATGCAAACAGTGCATGCTGTCTGCATTTATCGATTGTGCAGCAGACATGATACGCTACAATCATATCATGTCCGTCCGCAAAATAGTAAATTGACCCCTAAGTGCTATTGCATTGTCTTTTTATCATGCATTTGTTGATTATGCCAATTTCTGTTTACTGATCCTTTAATCATAATTTGTATTTTATATTATCTGAATGAGTCACAAAAGGAATATAAAACTATTTTAGACAATTTAGCAGTAGGAAGTAAAAATTACTTATTAGTTCATGGAGTCAATTTTGTTAGTAGTGGTATAAATGTATGCAGATATATATGTTGCTTAGTTCTAAGCACACCCTCATGGCTGAGGTACTGTATAGATCATTGAGTAGAGAAACAATGATCTGGTTTCTAAGACACATGATTGATCAAAATGAGCCATGCCATGTCAAATGTAGTGCTCTTGCAAGCTTCAAAACTGTTAAAATGTGAAAAGAGTAGTGATCTAACTAGACTGATGGAATAGTATTGTGGTTTAAAAAAAATAAATCACAGTATACATGGTTAGAATTGTGTCTGTAGAAAAGCATCCAGGAATGAGAGACTCTACAAGGGCACTTGTGAAATGTCTACTAACCTTTAACAGATCCTCGAAAAAACATAATTTATGTAAGAATTTACCTGATAAATTCATTTCTTTCATATTGGCAAGAGTCCATGAGCTAGTGACGTATGGGATATACAATCCTACCAGGAGGGGCAAAGTTTCCCAAACCTCAAAATGCCTACAAATACACCCCTCACCACACCCACAATTCAGTTTAATGAATAGTCAAGAAGTGAGGTGAAAAAAGTAAGAAGTAAAAAGCATCAACAAGGAATTGGAATAATTGTGCTATATACAAAAAATCATAACCACCATAAAAAGGGTCGGCCTCATGGACTCTTGCCAATATGAAAGAAATGAATTTATCAGGTAAGTACTTACATAAATTATGTTTTCTTTCATGTAATTGGCAAGTGTCCATGAGCTAGTGACGTATGGTATAGCAAATACCCAAGATGTTGAACTCCACGCAAGAGTCACTAGAAAGGGAGGGATAAAAATAAAGACAGCCAATTCCGCTGAAAAAAGAATCCACAACCCAAATCAAAAAGTTTTATTCTTATAATGAAAAAAACTTAAATTATAAGCAGAAGAATCAAACTGAAACAGCTGCCTGAAGAACTTTTCTACCAAAAACTGCTTCTGAAGAAGAGAAAACATCAAAAAGGTAGAATTTAGTAAAAGTATGCAAAGAAGACCAAGCTGCTGCTTTGTAAATCTGATCAACAGAAGCTTCATTCTTAAAAGCCCAGGAAGTAGAAACTGACCTAGTAGAATGAGACATAATCCTCTGAGGCGGGGATTTACCCGACTCCACATAAGCATGATGAATCAAAAGTTTTAACCAAGAAGCCAAAGAAATAGCAGAAGCTTTCTGACCTTTCTTAGGACCAGAAAAGATAACAAATAGACTAGAAGTCTTTCTGAAATCTTTAGTAGCTTCAACATAATATTTCAAAGCTCTTACCACATCCAAAGAATGCAAAGATCTTTCCAAAGAATTCTTAAGATTAGGACACAACGAAGGGACAACAATTTCTCTACTAATGTTGTTGGAATTCACAACCTTAGGTAAAGATTTAAATGAAGTCCGCAAAACCGCCTTATCCTGATGAAAAATCAGAAAAGGAGATTCAAAGAAAGAGCAGATAATTCAGAAACTCTTCTAGCAGAAGAGATAGCCAAAAGAAACAATACTTTCCAAGAAAGTAATTTAATATCCAGAGAATGCATAGGCTCAAACGGAGGAGCCTGTAAAGCTCTCAAAACCAAATTAAGACTCCAAGGAGGAGAGATTGACTTAATGACAGGCTTGATACGAACCAAAGCCTGTACAAAACAACGAATGTCAGGAAGATTAGCAATTTTTCTGTGAAACAGAACAAAAAGAGCAGAGATTTGTCCTTTCAAGGAACTTGCGGACAAACCCTTATCCAAACCATCCTGAAGAAACTGTAAAATTCTAGGAATTCTAAAAGAATGCCAAGAGAACTTATGAGGGGAACACCATGAAATGTAAGTCTTCTAAACTCTGTAATAAATCTTTCTAGACACAGATTTATGAGCCTGCAACATAGTATTGATCACTTAGTCATAGAAACCTCTATGACTAAGCACTAAGCGTTCAATCTCCATACCTTCAAATTTAATGATTTGAGATCCTGATGGAAAAACGGATCTTGAGATAGAAGGTCTGACCTTAACGGAAGTGGCCAAGGTTGGCAACTGGACATCCGAACAAGATCCGCATACCAAAACCTGTGTGGCCATGCTGGAGCCACCAGCAGAACAAATGAACGTTCCATTATGATTTTGGAAATCACTCTTGGAAGAAGAACTAGAGGCGGAAAGATATAAGCAGGTTGATAATTCCAAGGAAGTGACAATGCATCCGCTGCTTCCGCCTGAGGATCCCTGGATCTGGACAGATACCTGGGAAGTTTCCTGTTTAGATGAGAAGCCATCAGATCTATTTCTGGAAGCCCCCATATCTGACCAATCTGAAGAAACACCTCTGGGTGAAGAGACCATTCTCCCGGATGTAAAGTCTGGCAACTGAGATAATCCGCTTCCCAATTGTCTATACCTGGGATATGAACCGCAGAGATTAGACAGGAGCTGGATTCCGCCCATGCAAGTATCTGAGACACTTCTTTCATAGCCTGAGGACTGTGAGTCTCACCTTGATGATTGACATACGCCACGGTTGTGACATTGTCTGTCTGAAAACAAATAAATGATTCTCTCTTCAGAAGAGCCCAGAACTGAAGAGCTCTGAAAATCGCACGGAGTTCCAAAATATTGATTGGTAATCTCGCCTCTTGAGATTTCCAAACCCCCTGCGCTGTCAGAGATCCCCAGACAGCTCCCCAACCTGAAAGACTCGCATCTGTTGAAATCACAGTCCAGGTTGGACGAACAAAAGAGGCCCCTTGAACTAAACGGTGGTAATTTAACCATCAAGTCAGAGATAGTCGAGTATTGGGATTTAAGGATATCAATTGTGATATCTTTGTATAATCCCTGCACCAAAGGTTCAGCATACAAAACTGAAAAGGTCTCATGTGAAAACGAACAAAGGGGATCGCGTCCGATGCTGCAGTCATGAGACCTAAAACTTCCATGCACATAGCTACTGAAGGGAATGACCGAGACTGAATGTTCCGACAAGCTGAAACCAATTTCAGACGTCTTTTGTCTGTTAGAGACAAAGTCATGGATACTGAATCTATTTGGAATCCCAAAAAGGTTACCCTTGTCTGAGGAATCAAGGAACTTTTCGGTAAATTGATCCTCCAACCATGTTTTTGAAGAAACAACACGAGTTGATTCGTGTGAGATTCTGCAGAATGTAAAGACTGAGCAAGTACCAAGATATCGTCCAAATAAGGAAACACCGCAATACCCCGCTCTCTGATTACAGAGAGAAGGGCACCGAGAACCTTTGAGAAGATCCTTGGAGCTGTTGCTAGGCCAAAAGGAAGAGCAACAAACTGGTAATGCTTGTCTAGAAAAGAGAATCTCAGGAACTGATAGTGATCTGGATGAATTGGAATATGAAGATATGCATCCTGTGAGTCTATTGTGGACATATAATGCCCTTGCTGAACAAAAGGCAGAATAGTCCTTATAGTCACCATTTTGAATGTTGGTATCCTTACATAACGATTCAAAATTTTTAGATCTAGAACTGGTCTGAAATAATTCTCTTTCTTTGGTACAATGAACAGATTTGAATAAAACCCTAGACCCCGTTCCAGATATGGAACTGGCACAATTACCCCAGATGACTCCAGGTCTGAAACACATTTCAGAAAAGCCTGAGCCTTTACTGGGTTTATTGGAATGCGTGAGAGACAGAACCTTCTCACAGGCGGTCTTACCTTGAAACCTATTCTGTACCCTTGAGAAACGATGTTCTGAATCCAATGATTTTGAATTGAACTGATCCAAACATCTTTGAAAAATCGTAATCTGCCTCCTACCAGCTGTGCTGGAATGAGGACCGCACCTTCATGCAGACTTTGGGGCTGGTTTAGATTTTCTAAAAAGCTTGGACTTATTCCAGACTGGAGAATGCTTCCAATTGGAAACCGTTCCTTTAGGAGAAGGGTCAGGCTTCTGTTCCTTATTCTGATGAAAGGAACGAAAACGGTTAGCAGCCCTAAATTTACCCTTAGATTTTTTATCCTGAGGCAAAAAAGCTCCCTTCCCCCCAGTGACAGTTGAAATAATAGAATCCAACTGAGAACCAAATAATGTATTACCTTGGAAAGAAAGAGATAGCAATGTTGACTTAGAAGTCATATCAGCATTCCAGGATTTAAGCCATAAAGCTCTTCTAGCTAAAATAGCTAAAGACATATACCTGACATCAATTCTAATGGCATCAAAAATGTCATCACAAATGAAATTATTAGCATGTTGAAGAAGCTTAACAATGCTATACACATTATGATCTGGTACTTGTTGTGCTAAAGCCTCCAACCAAAAAGTTGAAGCTGCAGCAACATCAGCCAAAGAAATAGCAGGCCTAAGAAGATTACCTGAACATAAATAAGCCTTCCTTATAAAAGATTCAAGCTTCCTATCTAAAGGATCTTTAAAAGAAGTACTATCTGCCGTGGGAATAGTAGTACGTTTAGCAAGAGTAGAGATAGCCCCATCAACTTTGGGGATTTTTTCCCAAAACTCCAATCTATCAGCCGGCAAAGGGTACAGTCTCTTAAAACTTAAAGAAGGAGTAAATGAAGTACCCAAACTATTCCATTCCCTAGAAATTACATCTGAAATAGCATCAGGAACTGGAAAAACCTCTGGAATAACTACATGAGGTTTAAAAACTGAATTTAAACGTTTACTGGTTTTAATATCAAGAGGACTAGACTCCTCCATATCTATTGCAATCAACACCTCTTTTAATAAAGAACGAATAAACTCCATCTTAAATAAATATGAAGATTTGTCAGTGTCAATATCTGAGGCAGAATCTTCTGAACCAGATAAATCCTCATCAGAGATAGATAAATCAGAATGTTGGCGGTCATTTAAAAATTCATCTGACTTATAAGAAGTTTTAAAAGACCTTTTACGTTTATTAGAAGGTGGTATAACAGACAGAGCCTTCTGAATAGAATTAGAAACAAATTCTCTTACATTAACAGGAATATCTTGAACATTAGATGTTGAAGGAACAACAACAGGTAATGGACTACTACTAATGGAAATATTATCAGCTTTTGAAAGTTTATCATGACAACTAACACAAACTACAGCCGGAGGAACAGTTACCACAAGTTTACAACAAATGCACTTAGCTTTGGTAGAACCGACATCAGGCAGCAGCTTTCCAGAAGTAAATTCTGATACAGGGTCAGATTGCGACATCTTGCAATATGTAATAGAAAAAACAACATATAAAGCAAAATGATCAAATTCCTTAAATGACAGTTTCAGGAAAGGGGAAAAAATGCAAACAGAACAAGCCTCTAGGAACCAGAAGCAAAAAGAAACTAAGACTTAAATAATGTCAAAAAAACTGGCGCCAAGTATGACGCCCACAATTGACAAATTTTTTGGCGCCAAAAACGTCTGCAACAAACATGAGCGTCATAGATGACGCAACTACGTGAAAACTCTCGGGGTTTGGGAAACTTTGCCCCTCCTGGTAGGAATGTATATCCCATACGTTACCAGCTCATGGACTCTTGCCAATTACATGAAAGAAAATATAAGCAGGTTGATAACCCCAAGGAAGTGTCAAAGCATCCACTGCTTCCACCTGAGGATCCCTGGACCTGGACAGGTACTTGGGAAGTTTCTTGTTTAGATGAGATGCCATCAGATCTATTTCTGGAAGCCACCACATCTGAACAATTTGTAAAAACAAATCTGGGTGAAAAGACCACTCTCCCGGATGTAAAGTTTGACGACTGAGATAATCCGCTTCCCAATTGTCTATACCTGGGATATGGACCGCAGAAATTAGACAGGAGCTGGATTCTGCCCAAACAAGTATCAAGGATACTTCTTTCATAGCCTGAGGACTGTGAGTCCCACCCTGATGATTGACATATGCCACAGTTGTGACATTGTCTGTCTGGAAACAAATGAATGGCTCTCTCTTCAATAGAGGCCAAAACTGAAGAGCTATGAGAATTGCACGGAGTTCCAAAATATTGATTGGTAATCTCGCCTCTTGAGATTTCCATACCACTTGTGCTGTCAGAGATCCCCAAATAGCTCCCCAACCTGAAAGACTTGCATATGTTGTGATCACAGTCCAGGTTGGACGAACAAAAGAGGCCCCTTGAACTATATGATGGTGATCTAACCACCAAGTCAGAGATAGTCGAACATTGGGATTTAAGGATATTAATTGTGATATCCTTGTATAATCCCTGCACCATTGGTTCAGCATACAAAGCTGAAGAGGTCTCGTGTGAAAACGAACAAAGGGGATCACGTCCGATGCTGCAGTCATGAGACCTTAAACCTCCATGCACATAGCTACTGAAGGGAATGACTGAGACTGAAGGTTCCGACAGGCTGAAACCAATTTTAGTCGTCTCTTGTCTGTTAGAGACAGAGTCATGGACACTGAATCTATCTGGAAACCTAAAAAGGTGACCCTTGTCTGAGTAATCAAAGAACTCTTTGGTAAATTGATCCTCCAACCATGTCTTTGAAGAAACAACACTAGTTGATTTGTGTGAGATTCTGCAGAACGTAAAGACTGAGCTAGTACCAAGATATCGTCCAAATAAGGAAACACTGCAATACCCGTTCTCTGATTACAGAGAGTAGGGCACCGAGAACCTTTGAAAAGATTCTTGGAGCTGTCGCTAAGCCAAACGGAAGAGCAACAAATTGGTAATGCTTGTCTTGAAAAGAGAATCTCAGGAACTGATAGTTATCTGGATGAATCGGAATATGAAGATATGCATCCTGTAAGTCTATTGTTGACATATAATGCCCTTGCTGAACAAAAGGCAGAATAGTCCTTATAGTCACCATTTTGAATGTTGGTACTCTTACATAACGATTCAAGACTTTTAGATCCAGAACTGGTCTGAATGAATTTTCTTTTTTTGGAACAATGAATAGATTTGAATAAAACCCCAGACCCTGTTCCTGAAAAGGAACCGGCATGATTACCCCAGATAACTCCAGGTCTGAGACACACTTCAGGAAAGCCTGCGCTTTCTCTGGGTTCACTGGAATGCGTGAGAGAAAAAAACTTCTCACAGGCGGTCTTACTCTGAAACCTATTCTGTACCCTTGAGAGACAATGTTCTGAATCCAATGATTTTGGACTGAATTGATCCAAATATCCTTTTTAATCTGCCCCCTACCAGCTGAGCTGGAATGAGGGCCGCACCCTCATGCGGACTTGGGGGCTGGTTTAGATCTCTTAAATGGCTTGGATTTATTCCATATTGAGGAAGGCTTCCAATTAGAGACAGATTCCTTAGGGGAAGGATTAGGTTTCTGTTCTTATTTTGTCGAAAGGAACAAAAATGGCTAGAATCTTTAAATTTACCCTTAGATTTTTTTATCCTGAGGCAAAAAAGCTCCCTTCCCCCCAGTAACAGTTGAAATTATTGAATCCAACTGAGAACCAAATAATGTATTACCTTGGAAAGAAAGAGATAGCAATGTCGATTTAGAAGTCATATCAGCATTCCAAGATTTAAGCCATAAAGCTCTTCTAGCTAATATAGATAAAGACATATATCTAACATCAATTCTGATAATATCAAAAATGGCATCACAAATTAAATTATTAGCATGTTGAATTAATTTAACAATGCTATACACATTATGATCTGATAATTGTTGCGCTAAAGTTTCCAACCCAAAAGTTGAAGCAGCTGCAACATCCGCCAAAGAAATAGCAGGCCTAAGAAGATGACCTGAACAGAAATAAGCCTTCCTTAGATAAGATTCAAGCTTCCTATCTAAAGGATCTTTAAAAGAAGTACTATCTTCGGTAGGAATAGTAGTATGCTTAGCAAGAGTCGAGATGGCCCCATCAACCTTGGGGATTTTTCCCCAAAACTCCAATTTATCAGTTGGCAAAGGATAAAGTTTTTTAATCCTTGAAGAAGGAGAAAAAGAGGTACCCAATCTATTCCATTCCCTTGAAATCATATCTGAAATAGCATCAGGAACTGGAAAAACCTCTGGAATAACTACATGAGGCTTATAAACAGAATTTAAACGTTTACTAGTTTTAATATAAAGAGGACTAGTCTCCTCCATATCTAATGCAATCAACACTTCTTTTAATAAAGAATGAATATACTCCATTTTAAATAAATAAGAGGATTTGTCAGTGTCAATATCTGAGGCAGGATCTTCTGAATCAGACAGATCCTCATCAGAGATAGATAAATCAGTATGTTGTCGGTCATTTTAAATTTCATCAACTCTATGAGAAGTTTTAAAAGACCTTTTACGTTTATTAGAAGGCGGAATGGCAGACAAAGCCTTCTGAATGGAATCAGAAACAAATTCTCTTAAATTTACAGGAATATCCTGAGCATTAGATGTTGAAGGACCAGCAACAGGTAATTAACTGCTACTGATGGAAACATTATCTGCATGTAAAAGTTTATCATGACAACTATTACAAATCACAGCTGGAGGTATAGTCTCCACAAGCTTACAACAGATGCACTTAGCTTTGGTAGAACCGATATCAGGCAGCAGGATTCCAGCAGTAGATTCTGAGACAGGATCAGATTGAGACATCTTGCAGTATGTAAGAGAAAAAACAACATATAAAGCAAAATTATCAATTTCCTTATATGACAGTTTCAGGAATGGGAAAAAATGCAAACAGCACAGGCCTCTGACATAGAAATAATGAAAATGTTTGGCTCCAAGTATGACGCACCCCAAACAGAAAAATATTTTTTGGCGCCAAAAACATCCGGAACGAAACTCTAGCATCATAGATGACGCAACCTTGTGAAAGACTCGGCGCCAACTAAGATGCCGGAAATGACGAATTTGCGTCAACGAACATAACTTTTGCACCAAAAAAGTCTTGTGCCAAGAATGACGCAATACATTTTAACATTTTGCGCACTCGCGAGCCTAATACAGCCCGCAATTTAGAAAAAGAGTCAATTTGAAAAAAGACTAAACCCCAGGTAATAAAACATTTTTTTTTTTAATAAAATGCATTTCCCAGATATGAAACTGACAGTCTGCAAAAAGGAAATATACTGAAAACCTGAATCATGGCAAATATAAGTACAAACATATATTTAGAACTTTATATATAAAGTGCCAAACCATAGCTGAGAGTGTCTTAAGTAAATGAAACTTACCAAAAGACACCCATCCACATATAGCAGATAGCCAAACCAGTACTGAAACGGTTATCAGTAGAGGTAATGGAATATGAGAGTATATAGTCGATCTGAAAAGGGAGGTAGGAGATGAATCTCTACGACCGATAACAGAGAAACTATGAAATAGATCCCCGTTAGGAGAACCATTGCATTCAATAGGTGATAATCCCTTCACATCCCTCTGACATTTACTGTACTCTGAGAGGAATCGGGCTTCAAAAGAGCTGAGAATCAATGTAGAAATCTAGCACAAACTTACTTCCCCAGCTCCATAGGAGGCAAAGTTTGTAAAACTGAATTGTGTGTGTGGTGAGGGGTGTATTTGTAGGCATTTTGAGGTTTGGGAAACTTTGGCCCTCTTGGTAGGATTTTATATCCCACACGTCACTAGCTCATGGACTCTTGCCAATTCCATGAAAGAAAGCCAATCAAACAAATGCACAACACATACATTGGGCTCAATTTATCATTCATATTCTCCTATATTTTCTCCTAAAAGTTCTCATGAGACATTATTCCCTTATTTATCATTCAAAAATGCGCCTAAAATTGGGCAAGTTCGACTATAAAATTCTCCTACTCTGTTCTCACTCTCCTTGGAGAACACGTTCTCCAAAACAAGGGTTAAATTAGATCATTTTAGTTGTATTTCATATAGTTCTCCTCATTAATTCTCCTAGTTACAAATGTATCATTTATATTATCATGTAAAGGACTGAAAGTTCTCCTGCAAGTTCCTGCATTCAAGTTCTCCATAACTACTGTGGAGAACAGAATAAGAAATTTATTCTCTACCAGTTGTAGAAGCAATTAAAAAAAAAAAAAAAGGTCTCTGCAAGGTGCAAAAATGATCTATAACAAAGCGCAATAATAATAGTTATTGGAAAAACATTTTCCCCAAATCAAGTCTCCCCTCCAAAACTGGAGAATTTATAAGAGAGAAAAGCAAATTATGTTAATTTGTTTTACAAAAATCTTCTGTCTTGCAAATAAAGGACAGCAGATCATACTCTTTTTAAACCACTTTTACATGGAAAATGCCTAGAAACATATAATTTAGTAGTGAAAAATAGCAATATGAAAATATCTGACGCAAAACTGACACAATATCATGTATGTAACATATTGTGGTAAATTACCCCGATTGTCTTCAACATTCAAGGAATTAAGTGCATTAGTCAGAATCTTTCTTTTGGGCTTCAGATGCCTTCCTTTAAAGAGTTTTCACTTGACCCCATATGTTCTGAAGCTCTTAGACCCTCTAATCAACTGCAAGAACTTTCTTAAAAGGGAAAGGTGGAAAGTTAAAGGGACATGGAACCCAATTTTTTTCTTTCATGATTCAGATAGAGAATATAATTTACTTCTATGATCTAATATCCTTCATTCTTTACATATTCTTTGTTGAAGAAATAGCAATGCACATGGGGGAGCCAATCACAAGAGGCATCTATGGGCAGCCACCAATCAGCAGCTACTGAGCCTATTTAGATATGCTTTTCAATTCAAATTAGATAATAGAAGTAAATAGGAAAGGTGTTTAAAATTGCATGAAAAAAATGGTTTAGTTTTCTATTAAATTATGATAACCTATGGTTGTGAAAAAAGCTGACAACTTTGGGGAATTCTTGTAAAGAAAGAAGATCAGACCAGTCATCCTGACTTAGTGAAATTGAAAATTATTAATGTTACACCATGACCTGGTTGACTTGTTCTAGTTAATTAGTCATGAATTATTTGTTATAATTGTAGAAGCAAATTAAGCACTGTATTAAAAAGTTGAATCCTGCTAATGCAGGGCTAGACGGAGGCTTTTTTCATGATTCGGGTTGTGCTCGTATTACTAGCTGAAAGTAAAAAAGATTGTGTGCGAGCATAAACCCAACGCATGCAAACATTTTTATTGTGACCACGTTAATTTCTTCTCCTATAGACTTCATTGGAGCGCAAACTGAAAAAACAAAACAAAAAAAAAACACCCATAGTCAAGCGCTAATCCAACCATGTACATTTAAGAGTGCTAATCCCTCTATGAAATATTAATATTTCACTGTTTTTCACATAGAAGAATATGTTCTATTTATTCTTAAATTCATATTTCTATCTATATCTGTATATATGTTTACCTAAATATCTATTCCTATAGATATATATGTGGATATGAATTTTACATGAACAGTATCAGATATAAATAGAAATATATATTTAATAATAAAAAATATGTTATTTTCTAAGTGAAGAACATAGGAGTGTAAAATATGTGTTTGCGATTTAGATTTTAACATGGTCGGGTTAGCGCACATGAAAACGTAGTAATCTTAAGGCATGTTATTGAAATATTAAAAATATTAAATATATCCTCTCCAAGAACACAGGCACTCACTGGTCTTTATAAAAGGTAATCCTTTATTCAATTGATTGAATAAAGGATTACCTTTTATAAAGACCAGTGAGTGCCTGTGTTCTTGGAGAGGATACGAATTGGCTTGCAGTGCACCTTGGCAGTTGAATTGGTGTAAGATTGTGCTGTCCTCTATCTGGACTATATATATATATATATATATATATATATATATATATATATATATATATATATATATATACATACACACATATATACACACATCCATTCATACACACACACACACACACATATACATATATATATATATATATATACACACACACACAAATACATACACACACATACATACACAAACACATATACACACACATACATACATGCACACATAACTACATACATACATACACACACATATTTTTCAGTCAGCTCAGTGGCCAGCTCAGGGGGGGCCAGGGACATTTTTACAGGGGCACTGGCCCCTGTGGGCCCCTGTGTAGAACCGCCCCTGTATCTGAAACTGTTCATGTAAAATTCATATCTATACCTATACAGTACATCTATAGGAATAAATATACAGGTATAGGTATATACAGATACAGTGTTCTCTTCAGAAAATTTTGCCAGCTGGGTGGCATTATGAAATAGCCAGGTGGCAATATGAAGTTGCCGGGTGGGAGCAGTATAATATTTTCTAATATTATATAATATATAATATTATATAATTTTCTTCTATCCAAAGCACAAATTAATTAAATAATTTAACATAAATGTATTTAATTATTATTATAAGGTATTTGTAGAGCGCCAACAGGTTCAATGATAATTTGTTCAATAAAATTTAACATTTCTAATATTAGCTAATTTTAGCTTAATATTGGCTATCATTTTATCTGAGCGGTTAGTAAAATCAGCCAGGTGGTGTACCTGCTAAAAAGGTCCTTGGGAAAACACTGAGATATATATAGAAATATGTATTTACAATAAAAAGGACATTATCCTGTAAGTGAAGAACATTGGAATGTTAAATATGTACAGTAAATATAGAGTAAAAGAAATACATATGTACGTACATATATACACATACAGTATATACTGTATATATATACATACATATACATATTTAGACATATATATGTATGTATGTCTATGTTAAAGACCTTTGCATGCCCTTTTTTTCTCTAACAACTGAGACCTCATATATTTGAGCCCTTATAACTTTTTAATGCAATTTTGTTTTAAAATAATTTTTTTATCAGTGTTTAATATAAGTGTAACTATACTGTTAAATGTATTTTTGATGGGTTTTTTTGTGTGCAATTTTTTTGTCTTGTGTAACAGTTAACCAGAACTCTGAAGTCGCACTAACCCGACGCACGTTAAACTCGATTGCACTCAAGCGAACGTGTTTACTTTCCACTTGCAATACGAACGCTACTTTCAACGTGCGTGAAGAGTTCCAAAATACTTTTTATTGCTTGCACGCAACAGTTAACTCGCCACAGCCCACATCCAGGATAGAGAAAAGCTCTGCCCTGCTTTCTATTTCAAGATATTTAAATGCAAGCTGTACAAAATAGGCCTTGATTACAAGTGAAGTGTTATTTTGTGTAAATGAATCCATACAGCAAGAATATCGTGAGTATCTGTTTGCTCATACTGCAAATTAAAAGTAAAGATTTATCACTTAATCATTAGTATGCTAGTGCAATGCCGCCTCCTGCACATTTGCTGTCAATCTGCTACTAGCAGGGGGTGTCAATCATCCTGATCTTATCGGATCGGGATGATTGCAGTCCAACACCTTTTAGGCTGCTTCTTAACTTACGTTTCCGGCGAGACAGAAACTTTGAGTGTAAGAAGCAGCATCCGCTGCTTGTTAAATCTACCCCATTGTGTGAGACAGTGACAAGCATCTAGCTCACATAAGTACATTGCTTCTGAGCCTAAACATCCATTTCAACAATGGATACCAAGATAACAAAGCAAATTAGATGAGAAGTAAATTGGAAAATTGTTAAAAATGTCATGTTCTTTCTGAATCATGAAAGTTTAATTTTGACTTTACTATCACTTTAATGCCATTGTTCCCCTGCAAATATATGAATCAACCCATAAGCCCCATTGATTCCTATGGGGAAACACTTTTTATGTCTACATTTTATGTCTACACCTAACACCCTAACATGAACCCTGAGTCTAAACACCCTTAAATTTACACTTATTAACCCCTAATCTGCCGCCCCCGACATCGCTGCAACCTACTTTATATTATTAACCTCTAATCTGCCTCTCCGGACATCGCCGCCATCTACATTATATCTATGAACCCCTAATCTGCTGACCCCAACATCGCCGACACCTACATTATATTTATTAACCCCTAATCTGCCGTCAACAATGTCGCCGCAACCTACCTACATTTATTAACCCCTTATCTGCCGCCCCAACGTCGCTGCAACTATAATAAAGTTATTAACCCCTAAACCTAAGTCTAACCCTAACACCCCCATAACTTAAATATAATTAAAATAAATCTAAATAAATATTAATATCATTAACTAAATAATTCCTATTTAAAACTAAATACTTACCTGTAAAATAAACCCTAAGATAGCTACAATATAACTAATAATTACATTGTAGCTATCTCAGGGTTTATTTTTATTTTACAGGCAACTTTGTATTTATTTTAACTAGGCACAATAGTTATTAAATAGTTATTAACTATTTAATAACTACATAGCTAAAAAAAAATACAAATTTACCTGTAAAATAAATCCTAACCTAAGTTACAATTACACCTAATACTACACTATAATTAAATGAATTCCCTACACTAACTACAATTAAATACAATTAAATACAATTATCTAAATTACGAAAACAAACAAACACTAAATTACAGAAAATAATAAAATAATTACAGGTTTTTTAAACTAATTACTACTAATCTAATCCCCCTAATAAAATAAAAAAGCCCGCCAAAATAATAAAAAGCCCTACCTTATACTAAATTACAAATAGCCCTTAAAAGGGCTTTTTGCAGGGAATTGCCCCAAAGTAATCAGCTATTTTACCTGTAAAAAAAAAACAATACCCCTCCAACATTAAAACCCACCATCAACCCTATCCAAGCAGCCAATATGATTTGTCCTACCTTAATTCCAATTGGCTGATAGAATTCTATCAGCCAATCGGAATTCAAGGGACGCCATCTTGGATGACGTAATTTAAAGGAACCTTCATTCTTCAGTTGGACTTTGTTTGAAGAGGATGCTCCGCATCGGATGTCTTGAAGATGGACTCGCTCCGCTCCGGATGGATGAAGATAGAAGATGCCGCCTGGATGAAGACTTCTGCCCATCTGGAGGTCCTCTTCTGCCCGGATCGGATGAAGACTTCTGGCCATCTGGAGGACCACTTCTGCCCGGTTGGGTGAAGACATCTCAAGGTAGGGTAATCTTCAAGGGGTTAGTGTTATTGGGTGGGTTTTAGAGTAGGGTTGGGTTTGTGGGTGGTGGGTTTTAATGTTGGGGGGGTATTGTATTTTTATTTACAGGTAATAGAGCTGATTACTTTGATGCAATGCTCCGCAAAAGGCCCTTTTAAGGGCTATTTGTAATTTAGTATAGGGTAGGGCTTTTTATTATTTTGGGGGGCTTTTTATTTTATTAGGGGGATTAGATTAGGTGTAATTAGTTTAAAAAACTTGTAATTATTTTATTATTTTCTGTTATTTAGTGGGGGGGGGGGGGGTTTCGTGCTTTAGATAATTTTTTTCAATTGTATTTAATTGTAGTTAGTTTAGGTA
Organism: Bombina bombina; assembly: GCF_027579735.1. NCBI lineage: Eukaryota > Metazoa > Chordata > Amphibia > Anura > Bombinatoridae > Bombina > Bombina bombina. The sequence goes on from NC_069499.1 coordinate 1,087,323,128, forward strand.
ATTCATTTAATTATAGTGTAGTGTTAGGTGTAATTGTAACTTAGGTTAGGATTTATTTTACAGGTAAATTTGTCTTTAACTAGGTAGCTATTAAATAGTTAATAACTATTTAATAACTATTATACCTAGTTAAAATAAATACAAACTTGCCTGTAAAATAAAAATAAACCCTAAGATAGCTACAATGTAACTATTAGTTATATTGTAGCTAGCTTAGGGTTTATTTTATAGGTAAGTACTTAGTTTTAAATAGGAATAATTTAGTGAATGATAGTAATTTTATTTAGATTTAATTAAATTATATTTAAGTTAGGGGGTGTTAGGGTTAGGGTTAGACTTAGATTTAGGGCTTAATACATTTAATATAGTTGCAGCGACGTTGGGGGCGGCAGATTAGGGGTTAATAAATATAGGTAGGTGTCGGGGATGTTAGGGATGGTAGATTAGGGGTTAATAAAATTAAACTAGTGTTTGTGATGCGGGAGTGCGGCAGTTTTAGGGGTTAATATATATTTTATAGTTGCAGCGATGTCCGGTTCGGCAGATTAGGGGTTAAAATAAAACTCTTAACTACTGACTTTTAAATGTGGTATCAGTCTTGACAGGAGAGGCTGTACCGCTCACTTTTTTGCAGACTCGTAATACCGGCGTTATGCAAGCCCCATTGAAAATATAAGATAAGCAATTTACGTAAGTGGATTTGCAGTATTAACGACTCTGGCCAAAAAATGAGCAGTGAGCCTGTCATTTCAAGACTCATAATACCAGCGTTAGGAAAAAAGCAGCGTTAGGACCTCTTAACGCTGCTTTTTAAGGCTAACGCACAACTCGTAATCTAGGCCAGAGTTTCCAGAAAATCAATGAATATAAGATTGTTTGGAAAGGAATAGATCTGCACAAGGACCTAAGCGTGAGGAGGGAGGGGCAAGCATTAGAAATATAATGTTATTGTTTAGTTAAATTAAAAACCTGTTTTTATTAAGGTAGTGGTTATTTTTCCTTAGTTAAATAAAACTATTTAAATTGTTACTATTAAGGTAATCATTATTTTTCTCCCTTCAATAAAGTACAGCTGAAAAGTTGATCAAATTTATATAATTAACCTATTAAAGCTAAGATAGTTCCACACAAAATAATTTAATGATTTAAATCGGACTTACTGATTAAATCAAATCCACCCTGTCTATACAAATTATCTATGTAGTCCTCTTGCATCTCAGTAGTGATGAAGCATTCATTTGTAGGCTCATCATGTGTATGCAGTGATTAATTGTTAATATATACTAAGCATTTATAAAAATTAACTCTAATGTCTCTTTTTTTCCAATGAAATTAAGACACCCTGAGATCTCATATTCGTCATTGTTATTCTTTGCAATATCAAAATAATTCTATGTTTTAAGGACTGGTGAACTGGAATTCATATATTGAACAATACATGGCTAATGTATGAGAGGATTTCACTACCTGATTATTTATCAACATTTGTTTCTGTAAATCGTGTTCTGCCAAATATTGGTTTATAAAATTAAAATAAAAAAGGGAAATGTGAATGGCATGGCAAACCTCATTTGCCACTTTCCTATCCTCTCTATCACGTATGATAATGGCAACACCATAAAAACATTTCCAATATGGGATCTCAATTGAGAGACTCAAAATACCTTCTTAAATGAAGTTAAAAAAGTTAAGCAAAGATGCCAGAAACTATTTAAAAAAAAAAATTCTGGGATCAAGACTCATTGAAAAACTTTCAGGCATTACATTTATCTTGTCTATAGTTCAAATAATAAACTCTTTATCACTGTATGAATTGCTGCATTGTATAATCAGAATCATTTTCACTGAACACAAAGAAGATAAACATGAAGCAATTGTTATATTACTTTTTCCCAACAAAGAAGTTTGCTCATTTTGCAATGGTTACATTTTTGTTAGAATCGGCATAAAGCATAAATTGTGCTTTTCACATAATACCATTTTACATGTTTTATTTATGACAAAATTAACATGACTGTACTATTAGATGCATACCACAGTGCCACACATTATGTCAAACATTTTACAAGTTATATTTCAAAAAAAAAAAAAAAGGACCAATTGTATTGCAGAATAAATAGCAGTTTACAGTGTAGAAAGTATATTTTTGTACAAGCAAATAGATATTTTGGAATGAATAGTTAGGATTTGACTTTTTTTTATACTGCAAAACAATCAGTTTTAATGGAGATGTTAAAGCAATTATAACATCTAAAATTTCTCAAATGTATGATAGAATATTATAGAATCCAGAATGTTTATATAAAACAAGATTATATTCTAGTTAGACAAGCTTACACTGTGCAATATGCTGTTATCAAAGTCATTCCAAATCATAAGGAAAGCAGCTAATGATTTTAGAATGACGTCATTCATATAATTTATTATAACATCCCTCAACAACAATATTCTAATTCCTTAATAAAAAAAAATCACGCAAGGTTTCCCATTGTTTTTCTTCAAGTTTTCTTCATGAACTTTCGCATCTTGAAAACCTATTTTATCTGTTTGCTGTCAAGCCTGTCAATTAAACACATTCTTCATTTACGGTATTACAAAACTAAACAAATAACAAATTATCGACCACGACATATCCTATAAGTTGCTGGTTGTTAAGTGTTTTCTTTTTTATAACAGCGTGGGTCCCACCACTAGTGGCACTATTATACCCTCCCTCCTGCTGGCAACTGGAAAGAGCGCTGTCTAGTCACTGGCGGCGAGACCATGGTTTTAAAAATGCAATCCCCATAGAAAGACCAGCGACCTACAGGGTCGCGTTCCAGGGGTGTATTAAGGCATAGACTAACAAGGCCTGTGCCTAGGGTGGCACATTTTGGGGGGCGGCACTTGCCCTAGGCCTGCTTACTGACTGTGTGTGGACTGTGGAGGATAAAAAAATAATAATTGATTTTTGCTCAGGTGGCTTACACTGAGGTCACGTGACCAGCTTTCGTCCGAGGTCACTTGACGTTTTCCACCATGTAATCTGCCATGCCGCAACCAGGTTAGGCAAAGAGCCGCTAAATTAATCCACAACAGTCAGTGCCGGCACTTTGGGAGACGGACTAAGTAGGCAAGCGGACTGGAGTCTGAAAAGTTGATTGGAAGCAGTGGATTAGTGGAGCTGTTACCTGTGGGGTAATTTCTTAGAACCTCAGGTGGGTCATGGTCACTCATGACTGCAAGACAGTGCACAAATTAATATAGCAGCACTGAGTTTTATTAACATGGCTGGCATTGTTGATTGTTTTCTTTAAAGAGATCATAGATGATAGTAAAAAAAAGCCAACATTTTAGCCACACAGATATCTATATATATATATATATATATATATATATATATATATATGTGTCTGTCTATCTTTCTATCTAATCTATTTAAATATGTATATATATATATATATATATATATATATATATATATATATATATATATAGCTGTGTGGCTAAAATGTTGGCTTTTTTTTTACTATTTACTACTTTTAAATATATATATATACTGTATATATATATATATATATATATATATATATACTTTTTTATATATATATATATATATATATATATATATATATATATATATATATATATATATATATATTCTCTCCTTGTTTTTTTACAAGTTCATTGTGAGTCCTGGTGAACATTTCCTAAAAGAAGGTCACTTTATACCATGACCAAAAAATATTATGGGTGAAAAACAGCCTAAAACCTAGGGGGTTGGGGGGGGGCAGCAGAATTTTGAGTGCCTAGAGCAGCACAAAACCTAAATATGCCACTGCCGCATTTGCATTGCTGGGAAAAAATGCGCTCATGAGAGCACGCCTCTATAGGCTCCTATGTGAGCCTCGTTCTGATGCTGTCGGTGATGGCATCAGAACTTCAGCGCCAGCGAAGGGGGTAAGTCACGCAGCGATGGCAGCAAATATAAATATATATGTATATACTGATATACATATATATTTATGTGTTAATATGTGTAAATACACATATTAACACTTAAATATATATGTATATAAGCATATACATATATATTTACAGGGAACACACAGTTCACATAAACCACAATGTAAAGTCACTATTTAGTGACTTTTTTATCTAACACCCCACTCACACCAACTTTAACCCCAAGATACTGCTTAGTGCATTAAATTTATTACAAAATAAAGATGCTGCCATTTTTATTTTTAATAAACTACACTACACAGTATTTTGGGGCACATTTAGAAAATTAACCAGAGATCTGATCTATAGTTAATTTTATAAGCGCTAATTGCTACTGTGAGTTTGCAGTAGCAATAATCAGCCACTTTTAATGGATGATTAATTATTTAGCTCTCCACTTGTAATCTAGCCCAAAATATCCTATTGATTCACCTAATTTATCCTGTTATTAAACCACATACACACTTAAATAAAGATTATTATATTTAATATCCAAGAATATTTAGATTTTCCTAAATAGGAGAGCTGTCTCATGAATCCACACAATTTTTTCCAGTAAAGAAAGTACATTCCTAACTTTGATACTCAACCAATACAATTTAATGTGTGTAATCAAATGCACGCCAACATACCATAAAACTGAAAGAAATCTAACTTTTACATTTTTGGCCTAACTGCAAAATTTTGCCAAAAAACAAACAAACCCTTTGCTAGCTATTGGTTTGTTTAATAGATATAATGTAATTGTGAGAGGATGAATGAAGAGCACAAGTTGTTTTATTGAGGCAAAGTAATATACTTTTATCTATTAAATTCAGTCTTCATAGACACTAACTTATATAAATCAGCAGTAGCATATGGAGGTTAATTAACCCCTTCGTTACTGAGAATTTTACAGAAGAACAAATACTGGAGAATTTTTAGCATGTTTTGCTATCACTCCATTTAAACAGAAATAGAGCCTTGTTTTCTTTTTTCTTTACCTATAAAAATATTCAGCTAGATTACAAGTTTGGCGTTATGAGTGAAAACGCATCGTTATGGCCTATAGCGATGCTTTTTCCCTAACGCCGCTATTACAAGTCTTGTCAGAATAGGTGTACTGCACACTTTTTTGGCCGTCACACAACGTCAGTACCGCACTTTAAGAAAAGTCCTTTTTTCAATTGGACTTCCATAGCGCCGGTATTACGAGTTTTGCGGTGAGGCCAAAAAGTGAGCGGTACAGCCTAAAATGACAAGATCCGTATCGCCATCTAAAGTCAGTAGTTACGAGTTTTATGCTACAAAGCTGTAGCATAAAACTCATAACTAAACTGTCACAAAGTACACTAACACCCATAAACTACCTATTAACCCCTAAACCGAGGCCCTCCTGCATCGCAAATACTATAATAAATTTATTAACCTCTAATCTGCCGCTCCGGACATTGCCGCCATTTCAAAAATGTATTAACCCCTATTCCGTCGCCACTATAATAAACCTATTAACCCCTAAACCGCTGCATTCCAGCATCGCAAACACGATTTAAATATTATTAACCCCTAATCTGCCATCCGCCAACACTGCCGCTATAATAATCATCTTAACTCCTAAACCTAACCCTAACCCTAACGTAACTCTAACCCTAACACCCCCTAACTTTAACATAATTAAAATACAGCTAAATTAAACTTACAATTATTAACTAAATAATACCTATTTTAAACTAAATACAAACTTACCTGTTAAATAAAACCTAAGCTAGCTACAATATAACTAATAGTTATATTGTAGCTAGCTTAGGTTTTATTTTTATTTCACAGGTAAGTTTTTATTTATTTTAACTAGGTAGACTAGATAGTAAATAGTTATTAACTATTTAATAACTACCTAGCTAAAATAAATACAAATTTACCTGTAAAATAAAACCTAACCTGCCTTTAAATAAAACCTAACATTACAATAAAATAAATTAAATTAATACAATACATTTATCTAAATTACAAAAAAATATAAACACTAATTTACACAAAATAAAAATGAAATTATCAAAAATAAAAAAGAATTACTCCTAATCTAATAGCCCTATCAAAATAAAAAAGCCCCCCCCCCCCAAATAAAAAAAACCCCTAGCCTACACTAAACTGCCAATGGCCCTTAAAAGGTCCTTTTGCAGGGCATTGCCCCAAAGAAATCAGCTCTTTTACCTGTAAAAAAAATACAAACACCCCCCAACAGTAAAACCCACCACCCACACAACCAAACCCCCCAAATAAAAACCTAAATAAACCTAAGCTCCCCATTGCCCTTACAGTTTTCGAAGACCGGACATCCATCCTCATCCAGGCGGCAGAAGTCTTCATCCAAGCGGGCAGAAGTCCTCCTCGAAGCCGGCAGAAGTCTTCATCCAAACGGGCAGAAGTCTTCATCCAGACGGCATCTTCTATCTTTATCCATCCGGCATTTTCTATCTTCATCCATCCGACGCAGAGCGGGTCCATCTTCAAGACATCCGGCACAAAGCATCCTCTTCTTCCGATGGTCAATGAAGAATGAAGTTTCCCTTTAAGGTATATCATCCAAGATGGTGTCCCTTACATTCCGATTGGCTGATAGAATTCTATCAGCCAATAGGAATTAAAGGGTAAAAAATCCTATTGGCTGTTGCAATCAGCCAATAGGATTAAGCTTTCATCCTATTGGCTGATCCAATCAGCCAATAGAATGCAAGCTCAATCCTATTGGCTGATTGGAGTTCCTGCAGCTGTGACTTAGATCTATGTTATATATTGGGCTGCGTACTGCATGACATAGAGCTACTTCATTTTGGGGTAAGGGGTTAATGAGCTATGTGTTGTGAATGAGAAGAATTGAGAAAGAAAGCTACTGATATCATAACCAATGGGTATTCATTGAGGATAGGCATTGCACCACTGTAATTACCCTTAAAAGTCAACTATCATGGTTAAGACAGAGGATGCAATTTTAAGATACTTTTCAGTTTACTTCCATTAACAAATTTACTTTGTTGTCTTGGCACCCTTTGTTAAAAAGGTTACTTAAATAGGCTCAGGAGCAGAAATACACTACTGGGAGCTGATGTGCTCAGCTTGCAGGGTTAAACAGGATATATGCAGGTAACAATGCAATCACAAAATGCTCAAACACATTAGCGCATTGTAGCTTAACACTGAGGATCAACTTCAATATTATGATTATATTGAGGTCATTATTTACATGGCATGAGGATTGTGCTTTAATTATTATAAGTTTTTACTTGAATATCAATATACTAATCCAGTGATGCAGTATGTCATTAATAAGCATCATTGCTGATGAGATGAGTCATTTAAACAACTGAAGGCTAACCATGGTCATTAATCAGAATACCATTGATGTTTTAGGCAGCTAATACAGGGTCAAGAACTTTCTATGGTAATTTACATGATCATTGATCACAGTCTAATCATTGTGTTGACTATTGTTCAATAAGATTAACTCTACATAAAAAATGATCCATGTGTTGTCCACTTCTACAGTAGATGGAACTAGAAATACATAGATTTTCATGGCACATGAGAATATCCAGTCATCTTTGATCTTTGAATTTCTTTTGCTATATTTGTCTCACTAGTTATGTTAGAAGTGTATTCTATAACTATACATAACAAGGTCATAAAGTCTTTTCTTGTCATTTTTATTTCTTAGAACAACAGATTAGAAGAAAAACAATATAGCAGAAAATTATACACTTCACTAGGGAGCCGCTGCCAGCCTCGGCCTCTACGATACTGTATGTCTAGTTGTGCTTTGTAATAGTAGCGCCAATCTTCCCAGTAAACTTCAAAAGGATAAACACTCCAGTGTACCTCATAAAGAAGAAAGTACAAAAATAGTGCAACATTGAATGGTACACAACCTGCTTCTTTTAGAGAATTGATCTTGAGGGGCGCGATTACATATACAGAGCAGGCTTCAGCGTAAGCGCTGCAACCCGCGCCACACGTAATTTCACCTCGCACATCAGGGTATTACATAAATCCCCCTGGCAGCTCATAAAGTGTTGTAAATCTGATAAACTAGCGATGTCCAGAAATGAGCGAAAATACGGCACTTTAGAAACTGCTGGCGCCTAAGAAAAGTAAAGAATATATCAAATCTCCTGTAACAGTCTAACACGCCTCCCAAAAATAAGCCAGATATGTAAAAACCCCTATATCCGCAATCCCCCCTCTCACTACTAATAATAAATGTATTAACCCCTAGACCGACAACCCCCCACAATGCAATAAGTCTAATTAAACTATTAACCCTTATATCTGCCATCAAACACCCACACTGCAAGTAATAACTAAATTATTAACCCCTAAATCCGCTGACCCCAACATCGAAAACTACCGATTAAAACTATTAACCCCTAATCCGCCATTAACCCACAAAGCAATAAACCCATTAAAACTATTAACCCCTAATCCGCCATTAACCCATTAACCCCTAAACCGCCAAAGCCCACAACGCTATAAAACTATTAAAGTATTAACCCCTAAACCACCAAAGCCCACAATGCAATAAACCAAACTCCTAACCTAACCCCCCTAACCTAACCCCCCATAACCTAACATCCCCTAAATGAACCCAAATTACCTAATTTACAAAATACTAAAGTTACTATTAAATTAAAAAAAACTAACACTACTTTAAAAATACAAATAAACTAAGTATAAATTAAAGGGACAGTCTAATCAAAATTCTGGAATCTAAGATTACATAAAAAAAAAAGAAAATTACCAAATTTAAATAAATTATACCTAATCCCTATGAAAATAAAAAAGCCCCCGCAAAATAAAAACACCCCCTACTCTAATAAACTACCAGTAGCCCTTAAAAGGGCTTTTTGCAGGGCATTGCCCCAAGATAATAAGCTCTTTTACAACAAAATACACAAAGCCCCCCTAACAGTAAAAACCCCCACTCATCAAACCCCCCAAATAAAATAACCTAACACTAAAAACCCTTAACTACCCACTGCCCTGAAAAAGACATTTGTTGGGCATTGACATTAAAAGGGCATTTAGCTCTTTTACTGCCCACCCTATCTAAATAAAATAAAACCCCCCCAAAAAACCTTAAAAAAACGTGCGACGGGTGAAATATACGTTCCGTATTTATATGTGGAGCTGTATATAGGATACCAAACCCACGCAAAAAATGGTGTCGCCCGTAAAAGCATATGTAATGGGGCCCGAGAAAGGAGGTTGAAACGCTGAAATGCAGTTTTTAAAGATTTTATTAAACATAAAACTGAAGATTTTTTTCTGTGAAGAGTCTTCAGAAAAACATTATAATCTTAAATGTGATCTCCAGAGATTATGTTAGTGCAGGTTGTGTACCACACAGTGTTGCATTCATTTTGTACTTTCTCCTTCCTGAAGTGCACGGGAGCGTTTATCTTTTGGAGCGCTACTGGGAAGATTGGCACCATCATTGCAAAGCACCATTTTTATTTTTAGCTCATTTAATCATTGTATCTCTTTTTTGATAGACTTCTATTTAATTTTGTCCCTTTCAAGAAGTAGTCCTTACAGCAATTTTACAAAATATTAAAGACCTGCTATAAATAATAAAAGGCAAATATACCATTCCTAAATAACTCAGCAACCCATTGGCATTTCTTGTGGTTTCATAACATTATTTACTTCATTTTAGATCATCTGAAATACTTATTGTAAAGTCTTGCTCTTCTTTATTGCCATTCCTCTTTATGTGTCTATATTTAGCCTTAAGATAGATTTATCCTAAATAAATAATTTTGCACTTGGTTGTGTTACAATTTGGGTCTATTTATTGTCCTTAATTTTATATGCAACCCACAGACAGATTAACCCAAAAGCACTGAACTCAGGGATATTCCACTGGTATTTTTTTCTTTTAATGAGCTGTTGTCTATCCTAAAAGTACAATTCTATCCATTTAAAGGTCCCAGAAAATGCAATTTAGTAATATGTTTATCATGTAGGACAATATTAAATACTTTACTGAGCTCTAAATAAGTAACCTCTATGTTTTATTATAATCTTTATAAATATGCAAAACAAATAACGAAACTAGTATGGCATTAACTACTTGTAATCCCACAAATGAACCTGAAGTGCTATAGTTAACAGGACTTTTCTTGCTGTCTAGTTTAAGAAGTTATGTTAACTGAGCAATTTTCTAATTATCCAGGTCAACTTCAGAAATATATGGGTTTATTTCTGCCAGGCCAGATAACCAGTGGTGCTATTCTCTGGATCACAGAGCAGATTTTGATAGTTGCAGCATATTGGAGGCACGGTTTTGGGCATTAGTTGTGCACTGTGACTTCCTCTGTATTCACCAGTCTGAATTCTTGTACTGTAACATCAGCTCTAGGCCTGGCAGTATGCTCACAGTGTGTGCTCTGGCACACCCTAAATCCTCAGGGCAGAATTGTGCAACTGATTCACATTGACTTGGCCAAGCCACCCCTTTCTCTTCCTAATGGCATTTCTTTTAATATAATTATTCCAACCCCATCCACAGTGAGCTAGCAGACTTTAGCTAATCAGCTAAAAGCAAAAAAGGTGATGGGACTTACAATTGTCTTCACTACTCAAGCTTGCACAATGTGCATTTACTGTTACACTTGGGTTGTGGGGAAAAAAACATAAATTTATACTTACCTGATAAATTATTTTCTTTCCTGGCATGGAGAGTTCATGAATCCATTCAATTACTAGTGGGAATTGAACTCCTGGCCACCAGGCGGAGGCAAAGAACACCCCAGCAAAGCTTTAAGTATCCTCCCATTACCCACAATCCCCAGTCATTCAGCCAAGGAAATATGGAAAGAGAAGACACAAAGGGTATAGAGGTGCCTGAGGTTTAGAAAAATGACAGTCTTAAAAATAAGGGCGGGTCGTGGACTCTCCATGCCAGGAAAGAAAATAATTTATCAGGTAAGTATAAATTAAGTTTTCTTTCCAATGGCATGGAGAGTCCACAAATCCATTCAATTGCTAGTGGGAACCAATACCAAAGCTAGAGTCCACAGAATGGAAGGGAGGGATACACAAGACAGGCAAACCTAAACAGAAGGTACCACAGCTTGAAGAACTTTCCTCCCAAAAGAAGCCCCAGCTGAGGCAAAAACATCAAATTTGGAAAAAAGTATGCAATGATGACCAAGTGGCCGCCTTGCAAATCTGTTCCATAGAAGCATAATTTTTAAAGGCCCAAGAGGAAGCAACAGCCCTAGTGGAGTGAGCCGTAATTTTCTCTAGAGGCTGCTGTCCTCCTTGGTGGTTGATATACACCACCGAAGTGATGTTGTCCGATTGAAATCTGATAAACCAGGCTAAACTAAGTTGAGGCCAAACTGATAGAGCATTGAGAATTGCTCTCAATTCTAGGATATTTATAGTCCAAAGTCCCTGAGCTGTTAGGGACCCTCAAACTGCTCCCTAGCCTAACAGGCTGGCATCCATGGTCACAATCTCACAAGAACGTTTCAGGAAAACAAGTGTCCTGAGACAGACAAATGGTCCTGGGAGATCCACCAAGACAGAGACATCCTTGTCTGAGAAAATAAAACTATCCTCTGAGAGAGATCCAAATGATCTATTTTCTGTTGATTGAGCATACATAACTGTAGAGGTCTCAGATGGAAGCGAGCAAATGGAATAATGTCCATGGATGCCACCATGAGACCAATTTCTCCATGCATACAGCCACAGATTGACGAACAGATGATTAAAGAGAATGACAGGCCTCCAGAAGCTTGAGTTTTCTGACCTCCGTCAAAAAAATCTTCATAGATACTAATGCTATGATTGTCCCTAGAAAACATACCTTGGTACTTGGCACCAAGGAACGTTTCCCTAGATTCACCTTCCACCCGTGAGAGTGGTGAATGACTAACAGAGAATCTGTATGGGATTTTGCTAACTGAAAAGATGTGCCTGGACCAAGATATCGTCCAGGTAAGGAGCCATCGCAATCTCTAGAGATCTGGCCAGAGCCAAAAGAGTCCATAGAACCTTTGTAAAGATTCAAGGAGCAGTGGGGAGGATGAAAGCAGTGCTACAAATTGGAAATGTTGATCCAAAAAAGCGAACCTCAGGAACTTAAAATGTTCCCTGTGGATAGACACATGAAGATACTCATCCTTTAGCTCTATAGTGGTCATAAACTGACCCTCCTGAACTAGAGGCAGAATAGAACGAATAGTCTTCATTTTGAAGGATGGGACCTTGAGAAACTTGTTGACAGACTTCAAGTCTAGAATGGGTTGAAAAGTTCCCTCCTTTGTGGAAACTGCAAAAAGATTTGAATAAAATCCCTGACCCTGTTCTGCTAGAGAAACTGGTATAATCACTCTCAGAGAGGACAAATCCCTTATGCAGTTTAAGAAGGCCTCTCCCTTTACCTGGTTAACAGATAATCTTGATGATTGGAATCTGTCCCTGGGGGGGGGGGCAAGACTTGAATCCTATCCTGTATCCCTGGGAGACTACATCCACTGCCCAAGGAACTGGAATGTCGTGAATCCAAGCCTGCTAAAAAAAGGAAAGCCTGCCCCCTACCTGATCCAGAACTGGATCGGGGGCGGCCCCTTCATGCTGACTTAGCCTCAGCGTAAGGATTTCTGGATTGCTTACCCTTGTTCTAGGGCTGACTAGCTCTCCAAGAAGTCTTGGCTTGCTTAGATTTAGAAGACGAGGAAGATCTTTGTCTCTTGACGTTACGAAAGGAATGGAAATTAGACGTCTGATGACCCTTGGGTCTATTCTTTTTATCCTGTGGTAAAAAAACTCCCTTTCCACCAGTAACCATGGAAATGATCTCTGCCAGACCAGGACCAAATAAAGTCTTACCCTTAAAAGGTAGAGACAGAAGCTTGGATTTAGAAGTCACATCCACAGACCAGGACTTTAACCAAAGGGCTCTGCTGGCTAGTATCGCAAAACTAGAAATCTTGGCTACCAGCCTAACAACTTGCATACTGGCATCACAGATAAAAGTATTAGCCAGCTTTAGATCCTTGATCCTATCCTGGATCTCCTCTATTGTAGTCTCCTTTGAAATTAGATCAGACAAAGAGTCATACCAATTATAGGCCGCACCAGCAACTATTGCAATACTAGCAAACTGGCTGCCACTGCAAACCCTGATGAAGAAATATCTTTCTTAAATAACCCTCCAGTTTCTTATCCATAGGGTCTCTAAAAGAGGAACTATCCTCTAGAGATATAGTAGTTATTTTGGCTAAGGTACATATAGCACCCTCTACTCTAGGAACAGTGTGCCACAGATCTTGCACTGAATTTTTAAACACAGGAGACAATTTAAAAGGAACACCCAGCTTCTCCCATTCCTGAGATATAATGTCAGACATGTGATCTGGAACAGGAAAAACTTCCACAGATTTAGGTTTGACATAAAAAAGTTTATTAGCCTTTTTAGGAGCCTCTGCAACAGTTTCAGAGTCATCCAAAATAGCTAAAACCTCCTTCAAAATTAAACGGAGATGCTCCAGTTTAAATCTAAAATTAACCTCCTCAGAATCTATTGTATTAGGAACTGCAGATTCTGAATCAGAGATCTCGCCCTCAGAAGCTGCAGAAGGAATGATCCTCGCTAGATAACTGAGAAAGACTAACCAAGTCAGTGTTGGCGGAAACAGGACCCATAGAAATGTTCTTAGATTTCCTCTTCCTTTTACCAGAACTAGGTAAAGTACTAAGGGCTGCAGAAACTGCAGAAGTCAACTGCACAGCAAAAATCTTTAGGCACTGCATCGGAATCTGTCAAAGACTGGGACATGTTAGAGGAAGGCTGAGACAACCCCTGAACAGCATTATCCTGAGAAAAAGAAGGCTCAGATAAGGAATCCTTATCCTTAGATAATAAAACCTTATTAAGGCAAGGGGAACAAAATTGCACAGGAGGAAGTAAATTTATCAAATGACAGGGAAAGCTTGGGATCAGCATCCATTCTAAAAATAAAATAGCCCTTTATTTTCCTTATACTCTAAATTCTATATAGAAAATTTGAATATAAAAACTTTATGCATAGAAATTAAATAATTATTAAAACCAGCACCTCTGCACCCCAGCCACACTGGAGAAACTCACCCAACCGGTAACCAGGAATCCAATCCACACCAGCAGATAAAACAATATTGTTCAAACTGCAAATCCTAGAAAGCGGCAACCATCAGAGAGAAGTGATAGGCAGGAAAAACGATCTTATGGCAGAAAAACCACTCTGACTCCTTGAAAATCCTGCTTCCAAACCGCCGGCTACAAAACAAACTGTTCAGCACTCAGGAAGTAACTGAGCGGTCACATGATCACAAATTCAAAAGTAAGGTGCGGTCCAACAACCTTCTTAAAGAGATATTACCCAAACAATATTAAAGGTAACTTTGTGCAAACAAATCCCCATAGCCAAAATAAAAAAAGCCTTCACATGACAGAACAGTGCCCTGAACTGCTGCCCAATAAATCCCCAAACTTTAAAAGGGACATTCAGTCCCATAAGGATCCACCTTATTCTCAAACTATCCTTTTTTTCTTTTCTTTTAAAAACAAGGAACTCCTAAGTGCTGCATCCTTCTTATCTAGAAGGTAAAAGCACTTACCTGTGGATCCACTGTAGGGCAGGTACAGCAAACAGGTGTGACAGAATCCTCACTGACATAGATCTGTAGATAAAGAAAAAACAGAGTAACCAACCCTGGTTTTCTATACAGGGATAGCAAAAATGTTGTAAGGTAAGCAAAGACCACCTTGCCGTCTTCCAACTGCTAAAAGCCACCATTACTCTTACTAAAGAGAATTACATGGACACAGCATAACCCCAATCCTTGCTTGCAGGGCAAAGTACCCATTAAAGGATTGACAACTTGATTTCTTCAGACACCTTCTTCACACATCACCTACAATGTTACGAAGGTAAAGAATGACTGGGGATTGGGGGTAATGGGAGGATACTTGAAGCTTTGCTGGGGTGTTCTTTGCCTCCATCTGGTGGCCAGGAGTTGAATTCCCACTAGTAATTTAATGGATTTGTGGACTCTCCATGCCATTGGAAGGAAATCCAATTTCAGAAATAAATGTAATATATAAAAATATTTTCCTTTAAATATATAAAAGCTCTTTGACTTAAAGGGATATGAAACCCATTTAAAAAGTTTCCAATTTACTTTTTTTATCAAATTAGTCTCGTTCCCATGATATTCTTTGTTGAAGAGATACCTAGGTACACATCTGCAGCACTACATAGCAGGAAATAGTGCTGCCATCTAGTGCTCTTGCTAATGGATAACATTCTCGCAAAACTGCTGCCATGCAGTGCTCCAGAAACAAGCGTGCAGGGCCGGCCCTAGCCATTGCGGGGGCCCAAGGCAGGATGACAAATGGGGCCCCCTTTCTCCCCGCCCCCAAGCCCACCCAATCCCTGCCCCAACCCCGCCCAATCTCTGCCCCCAACCCCACCCAATCTCTGCCCCCCAGCTTTTAAAAAGAAACAATTAGAAGAAAATTAATTTAATTAAGGTAATGCACAACATTTTATATATATATATATATATAAAAAAACATAAATCCACTAATGGGGAGCACTATAACATTGTATATATTACAATATACCATTTGTACTATTGGAACAACTGTTTATATATATAATGAAGAATTATGCTGGCAATTAGGAACAGTTGAGTTGAACTGGGTCTGGGCTTTATTTTTATGTGTTTTCTTAGTATAACAAGAACATTACAGAGACGCCAGGGCCGGCCCTAGCAAATGCAGGTCCCTAGGCAGATTGACAACGCGGGGACTTTACCCAGAACAAAAAATACTTAAAAGAAATGGGGCAATGCACTGTACCACACAATCACACAGATATAATACACACAGAGATACTTATATACACATACATCCACACACTCAGACACATACACAGGTGTACACACACACAGCCCATACACCACACACACAGCCCACACACAATAAAATAAATCATGCCCCCAGCAATAAAATGAAGCCCCCAGCAATAAAATAAACCCCCCAGAAATAAAATAAAGCCCCCAGCCCCCCTGCAATAAAATAAAGCCCCCAGCCCCACTGCAATAAAATGATGCCACAGCCCCACAGTCTGCAATAAATGATGCCCCCAGACGCACTGTAATAAATGATGCCCCCAGCAATAAAATAAAGCCCCCAGCCCCCCTGCAATAAAATAAAGCCCCCAGCCCCACTGCAATAAAATGATGCCACAGCTCCACAGTCTGCAATAAATGATGCCCCCAGACGCACTGTAATAAATGATGCCCCCAGCAATAAAATGAAGCCCCCCTGCAATAAAATGATGCCCAGTCCCCCTGCATTAAAATGATGCCCCCAACAAAAATATGATGCCCCAGCAATAAAATGAATCCCCCTGCAATAAAATGATGCCCCAGACCCCTGCAATAAAAGGAAGCCCCCAGCAATAAAATAAAGCCCAGTCCCCCTGCAGCCCCCAACCTCCCTGCAAAAAAAATGATGCCCCCCTGCACAAAAATGGTGCCCCAGCCCCACTGCAATGATGCCCCCAGCAATAAAATGAAGCCCCCAGCCCCCTAAAATAAAATGATGCCCCATCCCCACTGCAATAAAATGATGCCCCAGCTCCCCTGCAATAAAATGAATCCCCCAGCCTCCCTGCAATAAATGATGCCCCCAGCTCCACTGCAATAAATGATGCCCCCAGCTCCACTGCAATAAATTATGTCCCCAGAAATAAAATGAAGCCCCCCAGCAATAAAATGAAGCCCCTTGCAATAAGATGATGCCCAGTTCCCCTGTAATAAAATGATGCCCCCTGCAATAAAATTATACCCCTAGCCCCCAGCAAAAAAATTATGCCCCCATCAATACAATTATGTCCCAGCTCCCCTGCAATAAAATGATGCCCCCAGCAAAAAATGATGCCCCAGCAATAAAATGAAGCCCCAGCCCCCTGCAATAAAATGAAGCCGCAGCCCCCCTGCAATAAAATTAAGCCACAGCCCCACTGCAATAAATGATGCCCCCAGCCCCACTGCAATATGCCCCCAGCAATAAAATGAAGCCCCCCTGCAGCAATAAAATGATGCCCAGTCCCCCATAATAAAATGATGCCCCCTGCAATAAAATGATACCCCCCTGCAAAAATTATGCCCCCAGCAATACAATTATGCCCATGCCCCACTCCCCTGCAATAAAATGATGCCCCTGCAATAATATAATGCCAACAAAAATATGATGCCCCCAGCCCCCCTGCAATAAATGATGCCCCCAGCAATAAAATGAAGACCCCAGCCCCACCTGCAATAAAATGATGCCCCAGCCCCACTGCAATAAATAATGCCCCCAGCAATAAAATGAAGCCCACCTGAAATAAAATGATGCCCAGTCCCCCAGTAATAAAATGATGCCCCCTGCAATAAGAATATGCCCCCTGCAAAAAAAGTATGCCCCCAGCACAAAAATGATGCCCCAGCACAAAAATGATGCCCCAGCAATAAAATTATGCCCCATCTCCCCTGCAATAAAATGATGCCCCCTGCAATAAAATTAATCCCCCAGCAATAAAATGAAGCCCCCCCGCAGCAATAAAATTATGCCCAGTCCCCCGTAATAAAATGATGCCCCCAGCAATAAAATGAAGACCCCAGCCCCCATGTTTTGGGTTTATGTCACTTTAATGTAAAGGGACACTATATTGTAAGATTAACTTCCCAAAAATTAGAATCCCCTAAATGTGTCCCCAAATTACTTGTTATACTTTCTGCAGATTATTAAATGTGAAGGAAATTGTCCCTTCATGTTTATTTTTTTATTTGAAATACATGTTTTTGCTCATTAAAAAACATCTTCTATTGTTCTTAAGGCAATACCAATTTAAATGAGCTGGCCCTACAGAAAGAGAAGACCTGGCCATGCTACCTCTTTTTGTATGGAGAGTTTAATACTTAGGTATTGAAATGCTAATTAAAGGGATATGAAACACATTTTTTTTATTTTGTGATTCGATTAGAGCATACAGTTGTAAACAGCTTTCCTATTTAGTTCTGTTATACAAATTTGCTTTGTTCTTGTAATTTTCACTGTTGAAGGAGCAGCAGTGCACTACTGGGAGCTATTTGATCACATCAAGTGAGTCAATAACAAGAGGCATATACGTGCAGCCACACATCAGCAATTAGCTCCCAGTAATGCATTGCTGCTGCTTTTCAACAAAGGATACAAAGAGAATAAAACAAATTTGATAATGGAATTAAATTGGAAAGTTGTTTAAAATTTGCATGCTCTGTGTGAATCATGAAAGAAAAAATTTGGGTTCCATGCCCCTTTAAGGCTGGGGGAGTTCAATGAGCAAAACTAGCTATTTGAAATACAAATATCTATCTCTATTTACCTCCCCACACTGGGAGTTTAATGTATGCTGTTATCTCCTGTTTTCATAGTTTTTTTTACAGAGCATATAAACAAATTCATATTTTCAGTATAGATGTGAGTTTAAATAGAGTAAAGGTAAAAGAGCTGTTTGCAATTAATTTAAAAGGGCTCAATTTTTCCATTTGCCTGCTAGCCATCGGCGAGTAGAAATTGAACTGTGGCGAGTAGATATCATCCTAGTCAGGTTGCAAATATGGGGAAATGTGCTTAAAACAATTCAAAGGAATATTGTGGGGAAATAAGAAATGCTCTGTACCCATAGAACAGTTCATTTTTTTAATTAGATAACTCCCTTAAAGAGTATTCAGGTAAGCTTATATGTATTTTGTATTCAAAGTAACTGGAGGGAGACTTTTTCTACTACCCCCATTACCACTACCTCTAGTTTACTAATCTTTCCTATAACAAATACTGCAGTCTTGACAAGATCAGTATAGGTGGCAGTTTCCACAGGCAAAAAAAAAGCTATTTCAAATGATTTTCCAATTTTATCAAGATAATGGCAACCGATGGTTATTAATCCTGGTTACTACCCATGCAAACTTACAAAATGCAAATTAAACACTAAACAGATTTGTTTCATGTCCCTGCTGCCTTAGATTGAACCTGTCCTGGTTTACACAACTTTACATCATGTGAGAGGGAGATAAATGCATAGTTGCCAACAGTCCCTGGATTTTGTTGTATATCTCTGAATTTCTTTTGTCCCTGAAAATGCTACCTCTTTTGCCCAATATTATTTGGTGTGTGTGTATATATATATACACACACACACACACATATATACAGTATATATATATATATATATATATATATATATATATATATATATATATATATACACTCACACACACACATATATACAGTATATATATATACACACACACACACACATATATACAGTATATATATATATATATATATATATATATACACTCACACACACACATATATACAGTATATATATATATATATATATATATATATATACACACACACACACACACACACACATATATACAGTATATATATATATATATATATACACTCACACACACACATATATACAGTATATATATATACACACACACACACACACACATATATACAGTATATATATATATATATATATATATATATATATACACTCACACACACACATATATACAGTATATATATATATACACACACACACACACATATATACAGTATATATATATATATATATATATATATATATACACTCACACACACACACACATATATACAGCATATATATATACACACACACACATACACACACACATATATACAGTATATATATATACACACACACACACACACATATATACAGTATATATATATACACACACACACACACATATATATACAGTATATATATATATACACACACACACACATATATACAGTATATATATATATATATATATATATATATATATATATACACACACATATAGATATATAATGTATTATTTAACCCCTTAATGACCGAGGACGTGCCAGGTACGTCCTCAAAAAAACTACCCTTAACGACCAAGGACATGTCTGGCACGTCCTCTGGGGTTTGAAGCACTGGAAGCGATCATGATCGCTTCCAGCCACTTCCAGGGTATTGCAGTGATGCCTCGATATTGAGGAATCACTGCAATCCCCTTTTTTACCCACAGATGCAGAGAGGGCCCTCTCTGCATCAGCCATCGATGGTACATTCGTTGGTGGGTGGGAGCAGCTGCAGGGAGGCGGGTGGGCGGGCCATCAATGTTTGCTTCCGGATCCATTTCATCTGAAGTGAGCGTGGTAGTCGGTGGTAGCGTCCGGGGAGGGGGTGGTGGTGTGTGCACGAGCCAAATATGCACTATTAAGAGATAAATGTATATGACGGATACAGAAGGAGGGGGATCTTGGATGTTTTACAAGGGATCTGGGAGTGGAAGGGAAGGCAGCTACACTACAGAAAATAATTATCTGAAATAAAAATAATTAAAAATAAACTTTTTTGGGGGGAAAACTGGGTACTGGCAGACAGCTGCCAGTACCCAAGATGGCGGCAAATAGGTAGAGGGGGGAGGGTTAGAGAGATGTATGGGGGGATCAGGGAGGTTGGGGGCTAAGGGGGGATACATCACTGCAGCCTGAATATATAGATAATAATAATAATAATAAAATAATAAATTATTTTTATTTCAGACTTATTTCAGACTTTCTGCCAGTAGTTAAGAGGGCAGTGACAATTTTGATGTGGGGGAGGGAAGAGAGCTGTTTGAGGGGGGTCAGGGATGGATCAGGGGGTGGGATGTGTCAGGTGGGAGGCTGATCTCTACACTAAAGCTAAAATTAACCCTACAAGCTACCTAATTAACCCCTTAACTGCTGGACATATTTCAAGTGTGGTGCACAGCAGCATTTAGCGGCTCTCTTATTACGAAGAAGCAACGCCAAAGCCATATATGTCTACTATTTCTGAACAAAGGGGATCCTAGAGAAGCATTTTAACAATTTGTGCCATAATTGCACAAGCTGTTTGTAAATAATTTCAGTGAGAAACCTAAAGTTTGTGAAAAAGTTTGTGAGAAAGTGAACAATTTTTTTTTATTTGATTGCATTTGGCGGTGAAATGGTGGTATGAAATATACCAAAATAGGCCTAGATCAATACTTTGGGTTGTCTTCTAAAATATATACATGTCAAGGGATATTCAGGGATTCCTGACAGATATCAGTGTTCCAATGTAACTATCGCTAATTTTGAAAAAAAAAAAATGGTTTGGAAATAGCAAATTGCTACTTGTATTTATTACCCTACAACTTGCAAAAAAATCAAAGAACATGTAAACATTGGGTATTTCTAAACTCAGGACAAAATTTAGAAACTATTTATTTTGGTTGTTTTTTGGTGGTTGTAGATGTGTAACAGATTTTGGTCAAAGTTAGAAAAAGTCAGTTTTTTTCAATTTGTTCATCATATTTGATAAATTTTACAGTAAATTAAAAGATATGATGAAAATAATGGTATCTTTAGAAAGTCCATTTAATGGCGAGAAAAAAGGTCTATAATATGTGTGGGTACAGTAATTGAGTAAGAGGAAAATTACAGCTAAACACAAACACTGCAAAAATGTAAAAATAGCCCTGGTCCCAAACGGTCAGAAAATGTAAAATTGCTGTGGTCCTTAAGGGGATAAATATAATTAATTCCTAAATGAATATTGTTATTATTATTAAATGGGTTCACATATTATTTGTCTGTCTAATTTTGATGTTGTGTTGTAAAAATAACCATATGCCCAGAATGTGTCCAGAGACTGGGTAGGTGTAAGAGCTTGGTGCTGAAATCTGTATAATAAACTATGGATAAGTCTAAATTATACTATTACTATCAAATGGGTGTTTTGATTGCAGAACTGAGTGGGCGGAACAGTTGAACAGTAGGCCGTCAATACTCCAGTAATCCTCTTGCTTGCTCTGCTGCAAAGTGTCCCTGGAAATTTTTTTTCAATGTTTTAAATGTTGGCAACTATGTAAATGCTGTTTATTCACTGTGCCAAATGGCCAGCTTAATAACTGTATTCAAAGGAATTATTTTGTTATGGTTTAAAATTAAAACAAAATTGGTTAGTGAGTATGATGTGGACAGGTGATTTTTGGGATAAATGACTAGTAACATTTTGGCCTGGATATTAGCTTAGGACTTGAAATTTTGAGCCCTGAATTTAATACACTCAAGTAGGTAAAATGGACCATTGGGAACACATTAAGGGCTAGATTACAAGTGGAGCACTAATTTATCTCGCCGCACACCCGTAAACAGGCAAATACGCCCATTTACAGGTGCGCGATAAATAATCAGCCATTACAATGGGCTGGTTATTGCTACCTCGAGCTTGCGGTAGCAATTAGCACTCCGACAATTAACCAGAGATCAGCTCTCTGGATAATTTTCAAAATTGCCTGCAAAATACAGTGTAATGTAGTTATTAATAATAATAATAATAATAATATATATATATATATATATATATATATATATATATATATATATATATAGTTTTAAATAATTGCAAGAAGCAGTTTTTAAGGGTTAAAGTGAGTCGGTGTGGGGCGTTAGAAAAAAAAACGACACTGAAAAGTGACTTTACACTGTGGTCTATTGGAAATATGTAAATATATATGTAAATGCGTATATACATATATATTTATGTGTTAATATGTGTACATACACATATTAACACATAAATATATATGTATATAGTCATATACATATATATGTAAATTTGCTGCCCATCGCTGTGCAATTTACCACCTTCGCTGCACTAGGTTCTCATGCCGTGAGACCTCAAAGTTTCCATGTAATGCAAATGTTAGGTCGCATTAGCATTGCACCTAACTTCTAATACCAGGCCAAATTTGCGTGTGCAGTGGAGCGCAAATATTGCTATTTTTGCACTCCACTCATAATCTGGCCCAAAGGGGGAATTTTTTTTTAAACTATCATCTAAATTTCATATACATAATATAGGCATATTCATATTTTTTGCTTTTCCTTTACTGATTATTGCTCTTTCTTTCCGTGCTTCTAATTATGGGAAAGATACAGAATCTTGTAGAAAAAACGTATCAAATTATTTATCTAGAAAACTCCCCATAGACTTTAATGGTGACTTTCTTAAGAAAATCATTATAAGAGTTTTTCTAAAGGATTATGATTGGCCCCTATGACCTTTGAATGATAACAAGCAATTTATTTCCCATGGTTCCTAATTATCAAAATGTAAGTGACATTAACAATGTTTGGGTAGAACTACTGTTTTGTGACTCTAAAGTAATCATCATCATCACAGAATAATCTGAAATAATTTGGATATTCTGTGATAATTCTTCTGGTGTAAAGATAAAATGATTATATCTTTGCAAGAGTGTATATAATACTGATTTTTTAATCTACTGGTTCAATACATTTAGTTTAGTGCAGAGTTATCTACACAGTAGCATGTACAAATTATTAGAAACATAAACAAACTGATTTTTATTTCATGATTCAGATAGAGCATGTAATTTTAAACAAATTTCTAATTTGCTTCTTTGATCACATTTTCTTTGTTCACTTGGTATCTTTTATTGAAAAGCAGGGATGTAAGCTCAAGGATGTGCACGTGTCTGGAGCACTAGATGGCAGCAGTTTTGCAAGAATGTTATACACTAGCAAGAGCACTAGATGGCAGCACTATTTCCTGCCCTGTAGTGTTCTAAACAGCTACCTAGGTATCTCTTCAACAAAAATACCATGTGAACAAAGCTAATTTTAGAATAGAAGTAAATTGGAAACTTTTTTTTAAATTGCATGCTCTGGGGCCGATTTATCAACCCCCGAATGCTTCTAATTCTGCGCAAGCCTTCAGACTCGCCGGAATCAGGAGTTAAGAAGCAGCGGTCTTAAGACCGCTGCTCCTTAACTCATCCGCCACCTCTGAGGTGGGGGACAGCAATCAGCCCGATCGGATATGATCGGGTTGATTGACACCACCTGCTTGCGGCCGATTGGCCGAGAATGTGCAGGGGGCAGCATTGCACAAGCATTTCACTAGAAATGCTTGTGCAATGATAAATGCCGACAGCGTATGCTGTCAATGTGTGGCGGACATGATCCTACGTGCGGCTACATTGTTAAATCGGCCCCTCTGTCTGAATGGCAAAATAATTTTTTTGGTTTCATATCCCTTTAATATATTAAATACCAATCTTTAATTTGCTTTTTTTATTTAAATGCTTTTTGATGCCTGCTCCAACCTTTAACCTGCTACAACCCGCTTAAGAGCTATTGAAGGGCTTCATTTTCTTTTACAAGCAGTGAATCTGCTAGCTTTTTGATGTATAATTACTGTAATGCCATCACTTTTTTTTTTTTTTTATTTTGAATTTCTTTAATTGAGTATTTTTTTTTAAACATTAAACACAATTTCTATTACTTAATGATGTCATTAAAAGTGGTTATGACACAGTAAGTAACAAGGTGTATAGATTTGTGGCAAAAAGATGATAAGTGATAAAAAGATTTTATTTAGTCGCTCATACTCAGTATTTTATCTAAAATTCAAGATATAGGATAGGTTACATAGGTTAACTATAAAGTTCAAAAGATGAGGTAGCAAACGTTTCTTAGTATGCATAAAAAATCCATTCTTTATTATCCACAGCTTAAAAACATCTCAGCACAGGGTAAAAAAATGCAGGTAGTCTGATTAGTTTCGGCAATGCCGTAATCATAGACCTGCTTGCATTAACAAGGCAACAACTTTAAATAGGCTATCTAACACAGTGATTGGTCAATGCTGGGGGAGGATACTATCCCCTTCACACATATTAACCCCTTACTAACAAAAAAATTGTTTTGTTCATATATTAAGTTAAGAACATTTATTCCACTCTGTATTTGCATCAATTGGCTTTTAGAAGAATCTTAGGAACAGACATATATATATAATTGCAAAAAGGTCTAGTAGACAACAAGTTACAAAAGACAAACAAAATAACGAAATCTCTACAGTTAGTGTCAACAATATGGCTGTATATATGTTAAATTAATGTAATTTGAAAATATGACTAGTTAAATATTGTGGCGAAAATAGATATCACCATAGCATTATAAAAGATGGCACTAAGACACATGCTTGATATTAATGGTTTCTATACACTGACAGAAATTAGAAACCCAATATTAAAACAAAACAGTGCATTCCAATATAAAGGAATGTATATAATATGAGCCTAACTAGGATAACACACATGGAGTCATGGATTCCATTAGAAGAGCTCCAGTGTCAAGATGCACACATAATGTTGTCTTATATGTACCAATACAGGTACTTAATCATTTATATTTGTATTGTAATAATAATAAAGACACAAAACATGTGTGCAAAAGAACAGTGTGTCATTGAGAAGCCATAACATCCCAGAAATCCAAAAGGCTACATATCTTTAATAAAACATTGGGGTCCAAAAACAGAAAGTGTGATATATCATTGACATATATATATAAGGCTCTATGCAATATACATGATTATATGTCCACCTATATTGAAGGCTATTGGGAGCCTCTATAAATATACATCTTGATATAAACCATAGAGAAACAATGCATGTGTTATTTGTTGACTTCCATATGTTAGTACCCAACAATACCAAACACTAGCCATATATGTTTAAGTGACAGCGAATAGGAATACAGACTAAGATATATAAAAGGAAGGGCCTTGAGAAATAGTCTATGTAATCATACATATGTGTAGACCCGTTAAAGATATGAAACCAGGGTATCAGCCCAGCCTGGAAGGAATATGTAAAGGGTAACAGTGTGGTGACGTGAGAACAGGCAGGGCACTACCACAAGCCCCCCCTGTGTATATATACGCAGACAGGATCAAAACTCATTCATGAGCACCATCATATTTATTCAGACGGATAAACATGTCTGTTTGACTGTGGGGGTCAATGCCAATGGTTAATCAGATCAAACTCGGAGTTAAAGCCTTCTGGCACCTGTGTTTGGAGTTTAAAAATCCAGAAGGCTTCTTGCCTGGCTAAAAGCTCCTCTTTATTTTCTTCTCTGGTTGGTCGTTTGATTAACTCTATTGCTCTCCAGTTAAATGATCTAACATCTCCCCCGTGTACCTCAATGAAATGTCTCAACAAAGCGGAACATGGTTTCTCATTTTTAATGTATCCCAGATGTTCTTGTATCCTTGTGCGGACATCTCTAGTGGTCATACCCACATATTGCCTGCGATGCTGAGTACATTCAATAAGGTACACAACGTACTGGGTAGAGCATCTAACACACCCTTTAGTGTCAAATGTTTGGTCAGTGACGTATGAATAGAAGTCTCTTCCCTCCACTATAAAATCACAGGCCTTACACCTACCATCCCCACATTTGTATGTGCCATTTACAGCTAGCCAAGTGGCTGAACCATCTCTATGTGGTAAAAGGGAGGGGGATAAGATGTTACCTAGGGTTAAACCCCTCGAGTAGACACATTTGAATCCTTTCTCCACAGTGCTTTTTAATGCCTTATCTCCATGTAATAAGGGGAAATATTTCCTTATAATATTACAAATGTCATTATATTCAGATGAATACTGTGTAATGAATAGTGTCCTGTTATCATCAACTCTTATGGGTAAGAGTGTCCCGCCTCCCCACATCCCCCACTTCCTTAGCCACATTGCTGACTATGCTGGGCTGTTACCCTCTCTCAACTAATCTGTTAACCATATGTGTGCTTTCTTTCCTAAATTCAGCATCTGTACTACAGATGCGTCTAGTCCTTAACCACTGTCCCTTCGCTATTCCACGGAACACATGCCTAGGGTGTGCGCTCTTGCTATGTAATAGCGTGTTGCCTGAAATGGGCTTCCTGTATAGTCGGGTATCAACTTTTCCCGCTGCAGCATTCCCCTCTAGAGTGATATCCAAATAATAAATGGATTGTTTGTTCCATTCAAAGGTGAAATTAACACCATTGTCATTCAGGTATTGCACAAAATCTTCAGCCTCTTTATCACTGGATTTCCATACTATAAGTAGGTCATCAATGAAACGCTTATATAGGCAGATTTGGCCCCTGTAGGGATTACTACCTGCATAGACAAAGCACCTTTCAAGCCATCCCATAAATATGTTGGCATAGGAGGGGGAAAAGTTTGCCCCCATGGCCGTGCCTTGTCTCTGCAGGTAGTAAGTACCCTCAAAAAGGAAATAATTGTGCTGCAGCAGGAAAGTTACAACCCTAAATATGTATTTGATTGTACTTCTCTCCAAATTGTAATGTAACTCCAAAAAATAGTTAATTGCCATAACACCCAAATGCGGAGGGATACTGGAATATAATGATATCACGTCTATCGTAAGCCAGCTATGGTCTGTAGTCCAAGTAAAATCTTCAAAGAGCTGTAAAACATGTATG
Organism: Bombina bombina; assembly: GCF_027579735.1. NCBI lineage: Eukaryota > Metazoa > Chordata > Amphibia > Anura > Bombinatoridae > Bombina > Bombina bombina. Next base: position 1,087,350,586 of record NC_069499.1, read on the forward strand.
GTATCTTTGACATAGCTATGTAAAGTCAAGACAATTGGTTGTAATATCGCATCCAACCACTCAGAAAGTGGCTCTAATAAAGAGCCAATTCGTGAGACAATTGGACGCCCCTTCACATTTGTCAGGCTCTTGTGCACTTTCGGTAGATGGTGAAACACTGGAGTTATAGGATTAGCCACGTTTAGAAATTTGAGTGTTTCAATATCAAAAATACCGTATTGTGCACCGTCATCCAACAAGTTATAAAGCTCTTTTTGAAATCTAATAACTGGATTACCTGTCAATGCAATGTAGGTGTTAGTGTCTTCTAATTGTCTTTTTGCCTCCCTGATGTAGGCTGTTTTATCCATAAGGACAACACTTTTATTTGCATATATAGGTTAACTATAGTGATCAATTGAAGCATTCTATTAAGAGATAATTAATATCTGAACTGGCAAATAAGCCACAGATCGTCCAATATGGCATTATTTTCTCTTTCGGTTCAGGCCCAAACGCGTAAGCCATCCTGATACACAGAACCTTCTCTTTTGACTGCCCTCCATATGGATGTAATCCTTTTTTAATACGTGGAAAATAAATGCTATATTTTAGGGCGGAACTTTCTCTTCTTATTTTCTATTATTCTCTAGCATCATACAATCTATTTTAATTTGTAGAATAAAATTACCTCTTTTTAATGCTCTTTCGAATAATTTTCCAGGGGCAAGAAAAACAGAAATATCCAACCTATCTTTAAATATAAAACTAGTAAAACAATGTTTAAAGGGACAGTGAAATCAGAATGAAACTTTCATGATTCCGACAGAGCATGCAATTTGAAAAAACATTCCGATTTACTTCAATCATCAGATTTGCTTTGTCCTTTATGTATCCTTTGTTGAAGACTACACCTAGGTAGTCTGATATGAGCTTAGGAGCGTACACATCTATAGCAGTCTGCAGCAAAAGTGTTGCAAACACTACTGCTAGATGACTTAAGACATGTGTGTGCTCCTGAGCTCACCTAGGATTGCTCTTGAATATGTTAAAGGGATAAAAAAAAAAACAGACTTTCTCTTTCATGATTCAGAGAAAGCATTGAATAAAAATAAATAAATTCAAATTTATTTCAGTTATCAAATTTTCTTCTTTTTATTGGTATTCTTGTGAACTGCTTGTGCAATGCCGCCCCCTGCAGATTCGCAGCCACTAGCAGGGGTGTCAATCAGCCCAATTGTATAGGATCGGACGGATTGATGTCCGCAGCCTCAGAGCAGGCGGACCAGTTAAGGAGCAGCGGTCTTAAGACCGCTGCTTCATAACTGCTGTTTCCGCGAGCCTGAAGGCTCGCGTGGAAACAGGGGCATCAGGGGCCATGAATTATTTTTTTTTGGTTAAGTATCCCTTTAATCTAGGAATCGATACTTTCTAAAACTAGTGACTGGGGCCTCTATTTATCAAAGTCTGGTGGACCTGATCCGACAGTGCGGATCAGGTCCGCCAGACCTCGCTGAATACGGAGAGCAATACGCTCTCCATATTCAGCATTGCACCAGCAGCTCACAAGAGCTGCTGTTGCAACGCCGCCCCCTGCAGAATCGTGGCCAATCGGCCGCCAGCAAGGGGGTGTCAATCAACCCGATCGTACTCGATCGGGTTGAATTGTGGCGATGTCTGTCCGCCTGCAGGCTTGCCAGAAACACGGGGCATCAAGCTCCATTCGGAACTTGATAGATAGGCACCAGAGTCTTTCTAATGAAAAAAGTAGTTAGAAACCATACATAGGGTACAACAATGAATTTTCTTAAGATAAAAACTTTTTTAACATTCCCAAAAAGTTTTATGCAAAAATAAGCAAAACTTTATCCCTATAACGAGTTCACTTATTTCAGTATCTCATAGTTTGTAAATAAAAAACATAGGAATGTAATATGTAATAATTGATCCAGACTCTGAGAAGGGTCACATAATTTCAAAGTTAAATCATTTGAAATATAATAATACAAACACTTTCAGATGCCTTAAGACGCTCTTTTTATAATGCAGACAAAATTAGAGTGCGCTAAATGAAATCAGCAGCTATATCTTATAAGAGTATTGGAAGTAGAAAGATGGGACATAGGCCTCTAGTTATCAACGTGTCTACCTCAAATACGCTGGAATTCCGCAGCGTATTTGAGGCGAGGCTGATTCGCCTTAGTTATCAAGCCCTAGACACCGGCAAAAGTAGAATTTAGTGACGTAAGCTTCGATCCGCCGGACTCAGTCCGACACAGATCGATTCTTACGTCACTACAGATGTTCCGCACACAAGTGCGGCACAATCTGACTACTTTTGCTAGTTATCAAAAAACTATCAGGTACACTCGGCACTTTTCCGGCCCAGCGTACCTGGTTTTCAAACCGCCCCCTCCATATATATATATATATATATGAGCCAATCAGATTGAGCTTGCATTCTATTGGCTGATCAGAACAGCCAATAGAATGTGAGCTCAATCTGATTGGCTGATTGGATCAGCCAATCGGATTGAACTTGAATCTGATTGGCTGATTCCATCAGCCAATCAGATTATTCCTACCTTAATTCCGATTGGTTGATAGAATCCTATCAGCCAATCGGAATTCGAGGGACGCCATCTTGGATGACGTCCCTTAAAGGAACCTTCATTCATCGGGAGTTCGTCGTGGAGGAAGGATGTTCCGCGTTGGCGGGATGAAGATGGAGCCGGAAGAAAGAAGATTGAAGATGCCGCTTGATAGAAGACTTCAGCCGGATGGAAGACCTCTTCAGCCCCCGCTTGGATGAAGACTTCAGCTGGATGATGGACCTCTTCAGCCCCCGCTTGGATGAAGACTTCAGCCGGATGTTGGACCTCTTCAGCCCCCGCTTGGATGAAGACTTCATCCGGATGATGGACCTCTTCAGCACCACTCTTGGATGAACACATCGCCCGGATTGGATGAAGAATTCGACTCAAGGTGTGAAGACGTCTCAAGGTAGGAAGATCTTCAGGGGCTTAGTGTTAGGTTTATTTAAGGGGGGGTTTGGGTTATATTATGGGTATGTGGGTGGTGGGTTTTAATGTTGGGGGGGTTGTATTTTTATTTTACAGGCAAAAGAGCTCTTTTCTTTGGGGCATGCCCCGCAAAAGGCCCTTTTAAGGGCTGGTAAGGTAATTGAGCTGGTATCTTTTAAATGTAGAATAGGGTAGGGAATTTTTTTATTTTGGGGGGCTTTGTTATTTTATTAGGGGGCTTAGAGTAGGTGTAATTAGCTTAAAATTGTTGTAATATTTTTATAATGTTTGTAAATTATTTTTTTATTTTTTGTAACTTAGTTCTTTTTTTATTTTTTGTACTTTAGTTAGTGTATTTATTTGTATTTATTTGTAGGTATTTGTATTTAATTTATTTAATGATAGTGTAGTGTTAGGATTTATTTTACAGGTAATTTTGTATTTCTTTTAGCTAGGTAGTTATTAAATAGTTAATAACTATTTAATAACTATTCTAACTAGCTAAAATAAATACAAAGTTACCTGTAAAATAAATATAAATCCTACAATAGCTACAATGTAATTATTAATTACATTGTAGCTATCTTAGGGTTTATTTTACAGGTAAGTATTTAGTTTTAAATAGGAATAATTTATTAAAGTATAGTGTAGTGTTAGGTGTAATTGTAACTTAGGTTAGTTTTTATTTTACAGGTAAATTTCTCTTTATTTTAACTAGGTAGCTATTAAATAGTTAATAACTATTTAATAGCTATTGTACCTAGTTAAAATAAATTGAAAGTTGCCTGTAAAATAAAAATAAATCCTAAGATAGCTACAATATAATTATTATTTATAATGTAGCTATATTAGGGTTTATTTTAAAGGTAAGTATTTAGTTTTAAACAGGATTCATTTAGTTATAATAAGAGTTAAATTTATTTAGATGTATTTAATTAATATTTAAGTTAGGGGGTGTTAGGGTTAGTGTTCGACTTAGGTTTAGGGGTTAATAATTTTATTACAGTGGCGGCGGTGTAGGGGGGGCAGGATAGGGGTTAATAAATTTATTATAGGTGGCAACGGTGTAGGGGGGGCAGATTAGGGGTTAATAAGTTTAATATAGGTTGCAGCGGGGTCCGGGAGCGGCAGTTTAGGGGTTAAACTATTTATTTAGGTGCGGTGAGGTACGAGATTGGCAGGATAAGGGTTAATAACTTTATTATAGGTGGCGGCGGTATAGGGGGGGCAGGATAGGGGTTACTAGGTATAATGTAGGTGGCGGCGGGGTCCGGGAGCGACGGTTTAGGGGTTAATACATTTATAAGAGTTGCGGCGGCGTCTAGGAGCGGCGGTTTAGGGGTTACTAACTTTATTTAGTTGCGGGGGACTCCGGGGGTGCCGGTATAGGGGGTAGAACAGTGTAGTTAGTGTGGGTGCTTAGTGACAGCTTATCAATAAAGCTGTAAAAAAGCCGAAGAGCAGCGAGATCGGATGAGTGATAACTATCACAGTCCGCTGCTCATCGCCCCGTACTGGTAGGCGAGCTTAGGTGGGCGTATTGGGCCGGCGAAGGCAGGTAAAGTAGACGCGTTGATAAGTAGAGGCCAAAGAATGCACATACAGTATATAAATATATATATATATATATATATATATATATATATATATATATAATAGTAATGTTTTAAAATATCATCTTAATTTCCTTATTCAGATGAAATCAATGTACATATACATAATCCTCTGGTGGAATAAAAAAATAAGGTTTATACACAATAAAAATACCCCTGTTCACAAAACCACAAATTTTGTTGTGTAAAAAAAAGGATATCTTATATTAAAAAACTGGAACATATGTTGCGATAAAAGACATGGAGCAATAAAAAGATTGTAGCAATAAAATACCTACATATATATACTGCCCCTTTGTAACTGTTTTGTAACAATGTTCTGTTCCGATTTTAGAACATTACCTTACTCGTAATTAGAAATAAATTTGTTTATATATATATATATATATATATACAGTATATGTTCATTCTTTGTCCCATCTTTTTACTTCCTATACACTTATAATATATAGCTGCTGATTTCATTAAGCACACTCTTATTTTGTTTGCATTTTATATTTGAGAAATTTGGGGATATCTCTCACTAAGCGGCCTATCTATCAAGCTCCGAATGGAGCTTGATGGCCCATGTTTCTGGCGAGTCTTCAGACTCGCCAGAAACAACAGTTATGAAGCAGCGGTCACAAAGACCGCTGCTCCATAACCCTGTCCGCCTGCTCTGAGCAGGCGGACAGGAATAGCCGGAATTCAACCCGATTGAGTATGATTGGGTTGATTGAAACCCCCTGCTGGTGGCCCATTGGCCGCGAGTCTGCAGGGGGCGGCATTGCACCAGCAGCTCTTGTGAGCTGCTGATGCAATGCTGAATACGGAGAGCGTATTGCTCTCCGCATTCAGCAAGGTCTTGCGGACCTGATCCGCACTGTCGGATCAGGTCCGCAAGAGATTTGTTAAATTGGCCTCTAAGAGAAGCTACGCTATACATAGTGTTTGGTTTCATTAATCTTTTTATAGTGTTTAGGGGCCTATTTAACAAAGGTCTGTTGGACCTGATCCGACAGTGCGGATCAGGTCAGCCAGACCTCGCTGAATGCGGAGAGCAATATGCTCTCCATATTCAGCATTGCACCAGCAGCTCTTGTGAGCTGCTGGTGCAACGCCTCCCCCTGCAGATTCACAACCAATCGGCTGCCAGCAGGGGGTGTCAATCAATCTGATCGTACTCGATCGGGTTGAATTGCGGCGATGTCTGTCTGCCTGCTCAGAGCAGGTGGACAGGTTATGGAGCAACGATCTTTAGACCGCTGCTTCATAACTGGTGTTTCTGATGAGCCTGCAGGCTCGCCGGAAACAAAGGCCCTCAAGCTCCATCTGGAGCTTTATAAATGGGCCCCTTAGTCTCTTTAGAATTTAAAATACAACTAAAGACCGCTGTTCCATAACTTGTCCGCCTGCTCTGAGGCGGCGGACAGAAATCAAACCGATCAAATTTGATTGCGTTGATTGACACCCCCTGCTAGCAGCCGCAAATCTGCAGAGGGCGGCATTGCGCCAGCAGTTCACAAGAACTGCTGGTGCAATGATAAATGCCGAAAGCGTATGCTGTCGGCATTTATCGATGTGCAGCGGACATGATACACTACTTCGTATCATGTCTGCTTGCACATTGTTAAATATGCCCCATGTCTCTTAAGAATACTTCTGTTATAATTACTGACCTGGGGTTGTGGGATACTGCACTGCAGTGATGCATTCTGTTCCACTTTAATGCTCATATTCTGATTTTCTTCTTCTTGAGGTTCCTGAGGTACCTCAATTTGGATTTTCTTTTCAGGTTTAAATATCCTATTGAATATATTTATCTCCTTGGGTTTAGATGGTGTGGCTTCAGTGCCTGTTGGACTTTCATTTATAGTGGAAGGAGTCTGGCTTATATTACCACCAGCACTTGCTTGTGGTACAATCTCTTCCAGAAATACTGGAGTATCTTCTTGACCTTGGATACTTGACGGATATTCAGAGACCATGTCAGGTTTGATAGTTACAATGCCACCATCTGGAGTATCTTGTTCCTGAGACTGAACTGTTACCTCAACTTTTTTTTCTGGCATGAAAAGCCTATGGAAAATACTTATTTCCTTGGGTTTAGAGGGTGTGACTTCTATTTCCACAGGTTTTGTTACTTCTAAAGTGGGAGGAGCCTGATTTAGATTCCCATTAACACTCTTCTGAGTCACAACTGATTCCATTACTAGTGGAGTATTTATCTGACCTTGAACAGTGAGAGGAGCCTGGCTTATCTTACCACCAACACACGCTTGTGGTGCAGCCTCTTCCAGAAATACTGGAGTATCTTCTTGACCTTGGATACTTGACGGATATTCTGAGACCATGTCAGGTTTGATAGTTACAATGCCACCATCTGGAGTATCTTGTCCCTGAGACTGAACTGTTACCTCAACTTTTTTTTCTGGCATGAAAAGCCTATGGAAAATACTTATTTCCTTGGGTTTAGAGGGTGTGACTTCTATTTCCACAGGTTTTGTTACTTCTAAAGTGGGAGGAGCCTGATTTAGATTTCCATTAACACTCTTCTGAGTCACAACTGATTCCATTTCTAGTGGAGTATTTATCTGACCTTGAACAGTGGGAGGAGCCTGTCTTGCATTTCCTCCAACACTCGCTTGTGGTATAGCCAGTTTCAGAAGTACTGGAGTGTCTACTTGACCTTGGATACGTGACGGATATTCTGAGACCATGTCAGGTTTGATAGTTTCAATGCCACCATCTGGAGTATCTTGTTCCTGAGACTGTACTGTTACCTCAACTTTTTTTTCTGGCATAAAAAGCCTATGGAAAATATTTATTTCCTTGGGTTTAGAGGGTGTGACCTCTATTTCCATAGGTAAAGTGAGAGGAGCCTGATTTAGATTTCCATTAACACTCTTCTGAGTCACAACTGATTCCTTTACTAGTGGAGTATTTATCTGACCTTGGACAGTGGGAGGAGCCTGTCTTGTATTACCTCCAACACTCACTTGTGGTACAGCCTGTTCCAGAAGTACTGTAGTATGTTCTTGACCTTGGATACTTGATGCATATTCTGAAAACATGTCAGGTTTGATAGTTACAATGCTACCATCTGGAGTATCTTGTTCCTGAGACTGAACTGATACCTCAACTTTTTTTTCTGGCTTGAAAAGCCTATGGAAAATAGTTATTTCCTTTGGTTTAGAGGGTGTGACTTCTATTTCTATAGGTTTTGTCTCTTCTAAAGTGGGAGGAGCCTGATTTAGATTTCCATTAACACTCTTCTGAGTCACAGCTGATTCCAGTACTAATGGAGTATTTATCTGACCTTGAACAGCTGGCTGCTGTTCAGTTTTGTTAGACCAAATATCTGGGCCATTTGTTTGGAATGTTGTTAGCCCTGGGGCTGGCCTTGAAATAATAACTCGGTATTTAGACTTAGCAGTTGTCGCTGGGGGTTTGGCATCAATTCCGTTAGAGAAGGGACTAATCACTATTGTCTTCTGGGTAGTGGTGATCACATTTTCCTTGTGTGTAATTTGTTTTCTATCCACTAAAAAAGAAAAAAAACAGAGATAGAGAGAGGCCATGAAAACATGTATTTGCATATACAGAGTAGATCAGAAAATATTGCCTATACTGATTGGAAACATACTTCTATCCTAAAAGCATCACATTAAACTAAATTTAGTGCGAAAACAACATGTATTCTGCTTGTTTGCTTAGAGTGGAAGATTGAACTACAAATTAACTGAGGAAAACGTAAAAAGTCAACAAACTAAGTGCACAAATAAAAATTAGTATTAAAGGGACACAAAAGCGCAGGAAATAAATTATCTGTGTTAGCATGTTATTATTCTACTATTGCTTGTGTATAAGAATATGTTTAACTCCTGAAAAGGTGTTAGCATTAAACACATAGGTAAAAACAGCTCTTTATAAGAAATACATTAATACCTAGTACATAGATGAACATATCTGATGAGCCAATAACAAGAGGCATATGCGTGTAGCCACTAATTGCCAGCTAGCTCCTAGTAATGCATTGCTGTGCCTGACCAAATTTAGGTATATGTTTTAACAAAGGATACTGAAAAAGCAAGAAAAGATGAGAATAGAGTAAGTTTTAAAATATCCTAAACTTGCATGCTCTAACGGAATCATGAAAGTTAATTTTGACTTTCATGTCCCTTTAAGCCTTTTAAAAAAAAATTGTTTTGTGATTTATACTTTGCCCTTAGATGGTGCAATATACCTACAAAGTATTTTCACTCCATGCATAACAGCAACATGACTTGTGTTTTGGAGCTAAAATAAAGCTTATCTCCTAGAGTTAGGCATAAACATATAAATAAACTAGAACACCCATTTATACCAGGAAACTGCAAAAGGCACACCTGTTTAATTTGAATGTGTCGGAAATAAAAGGGTTGTTCCACAAAGGAATATTACATATAGGAGTTGGCCAGAAATGACCAACAATTTTATTTCTTTGAAATGTAGAAACATTCTGGGAAGAAAAAAGAACCACTTGGCACATTGTGGGCTAGATTACAAGTGGCACTCTAACGTTACCGTGCGCACGATATTGAAATATCGCGACCGCACTAACTTGCACTCATATTGAAAGTAAATGCAACCTTACAAGCATAAACTAAACATGCATTCGTCAGGTAAGCGTGACTGAAGACCTAGCGTAAAGAGATAGGACCAACCAAGCAAAAAATAAATACATTGCAATAAAGTGCTACACTCATATATACACTATCTGATATAATTTATTCACATAAATAATACAATTTAAAAGTTATAAGGGTTCAAGGGTACATGGTATATGGGAAGGTAGTGGAATGGAAAGGGCGACAATGTGTATATATATTTATATATTTATATATATATATATATATATACATATGTCTAAATATGTGTATGTATGTATATATATATATACACACACATATATATATATATATATATATACATATGTCTAAATATGTGTATGTATGTGTATATATATATAGATACTTAGAAGAGGAATCTGACACCAATATGAAGAAGTAAAACCAATCCTTTATTAGATATAAAAGTTAAAAAGCACACAGCAAACAATTGTATGAAAGGTCATCACGGGCGCAGCACTAGCAGGCTTACACGTTTCGGATGAATATCCGTAGTCAAGGCTGTGACTACGGATATTCATCCGAAATGCGTAAGCCTGCTAGTGCTGTGCCCGTGAAGACCTTTCATACAGTGGGGCAAAACAGTATTTAGTCAGCCACCAATTGTGCAAGTTCTATCACTTAAGAAGATGAGAGGCCTGTAATTTTCATCATAGGTATACCTCAACTATGAGAGACAAAATGTGGAAACAAATCCAGACAATCACATTGTCTGATTTGGAAATAATTTATTTGCATATTATGGTGGAAAATAAGTATTTGGTCACCTACAAACAAGCAAGATTTCTGGCTCTCACAGACCTGTATCTTCTTTAAGAGGCTCCTCTGCCCTCCACTCAATACCTGTATTAATGGCACCTGTTTGAACTTGTTATCAGTATAAAAGACACCTGTCCACAACCTCAAACAGTCACACTCCAAACTCCACTATGGTGAAGACCAAAGAGCTGTCAAATGACACCAGAAACAAAATTGTAGACCTGCACCAGGCTGGGAAGACTGAATCTGCAATAGGCAAGCAGCTTGGTGTGAAGAAATCAACTGTGGGAGCAATAATTAGAAAATGGAAGACATACAAGACCACTGATAATCTCCCTCGATCTGGGGCTCCACGCAAGATCTCACCCCGTGGGGTCAAAATGATCACAAGAATGGTGAGCAAACATCCCAGAACCATACGGGGGGAACTAGTGAATGACCTGCAGAGAGCTGGGACCAACGTAACAAAGGCTACCATCAGTAACACACTACGTCACCAGGGACTCAGATCCTGCAGTGCCAGACGTGTCCCCCTGCTTAAGCCAGTACATGTCCGGGCCCATCTGAAGTATGCTAGAGAGCATTTGGATGATCCAGAAGCGGATTGGGAGAATGTCATATGGTCAGATGAAATCAAAGTAGAACTGTTTGGTAGAAACACAACTCATTGTGTTTGGAGGAGAGAGAATGCTGAGTTGCAACCAAAGAACACCATACCTACTGTAAAGCATGGGGGTGGCAACATCATGCGTTTGGGCTGTTTCTCTGCAAAGGGAACAGGACGACTGATCCGTGTACATGAAAGAATGAATGGGGCCATGTATCGTGAGATTTTGAGTGCAAACCTCCTTCCATCAGCAAGGGCTTTGAAGATAAAACATGGCTGGGGCTTTCAGCATGACAATGATCCCAAACACACCACCCGGGCAATGAAGGAGTGGGTTCGTAGGAAGCATTTCAAGGTCCTGGAGTGGCCTAACCAGTCTCCAGATCTCAACCCCATAGAAAACCTTTGGAGGGAGTTGAAAGTCTGTGTTGCCCAGCAACAGCCCAAAACATCACTGCCCTAGAGGAGATCTGCATGCAGGAATGGGCCAACATACCAGCAACAGTGTGTGACAACCTTGTGAAGACTTACAGAAAACGTTTGACCTCTGTCATTGCCAACAAAGAATATATAACAAAGTATTGAGATGAACTTTTGATATTGACCAAATACTTATTTTCTACCATAATATGCAAATAAATTCTTTCCAAATCAGACAATGTGATTGTCTGGATTTGTTTCCACATTTTGTCTCTCATAGTTGAGGTATACCTATACCTTCTGAAGTGGGAGAACTTGCACAATTGGTGGCTGACTAAATACTTTTTTGCCCCACAGTAGATGCTGTAAATGTCATAAATCCCAGCAAGTGTGGGCAAGACCGCTGGCACGTATAAATTTGTTGAGACAGAGATGTCCAAGAGCAAGTGAACAAGCAAACTCGGAATCCATATTTGCGTAGCCAAATAGTGAACTCAATGGGGCCCATTTATCAAGCTCCAAATGGAGCTCGAGGGCCCGTGTTTCTGGCGAGCCTGCAGGCTCACCAGAAACAGCAGTTATAAAGCAGCAATCTAAAGACCGATGCTCCATAACCCTGTCTGCCTGCTCTGAGCAGGCGGACAGACATCGCCGAAAATCAACCCGATCAAGTACAATCGGGTTGATTGACACCTCCCTGCTGGTGCAATGCTGAATATGGAGAGCGTATTGCTCTCCGCATTCAGTGAGGTCTGGCGGACCTGATCAGGTCCGCCAGACCTTTGATAAATATCCCCAAATAAGTCAATCAAAAGAGCAGTGCTGAGACAGGGGTTACAGATGGTACAATAAGAATTTCAACAAGTGACTGAGGGGGAAGAGGAGGAGCCTGCGCATAGACTGCACCTTGCACCTGTGCAGGTACTGCTCCCCTGCAACTACACCTTGGCGGGTTATCGCGCCTGGAACCTCTATCGCAGAGGGAAACATTGCGGCTGGCTAAAACCATCAGTCCAGTTATCCTCCACAGAGTAAAAATCGATCATACGCTGATACAGAGTTTTTTTTTGAAGAAATTGAAATTTTCCCTATGCAACATTTCTCTCAATCTCTTGGAAATCAGGCTAACGCCTAAAAACATCAAAGCAGTTAAAACCCTTCCTCCCTCCTCCACCTAGCTGGAGCGGGGAGGCATACAAGACAGCAAGAGCTATTGAAATTTAGCTGAACAGCTAGAGTCCCCCACTGTGTTGAAGATTGACGTCCACCCCCAGTAAACTCACTAGTCTGAAGGCTGAGATAGTTGGGGCCGCCCCCACCCACCGATGTTGCGTGTGGAGAGACGACAGAGCCGTGTTTGCAGCTAGCAGCCTGTTGGATAACGGAACCGGCTCCCCACTTCCAGCCGGATCTATGCGGATGAATCCGTTGACTGGGAGACTGCCAGAGACAGGTGAGCTAGTCGGAAGGTCCATCGCAGAGGGACCGTGAACGGCACCTGGAGGCAAGAGAAGCTGAGGTCAGGAAGCGGAGCCGTGAATCTCCTTGTGTGATTCTCATCAGCGAATTACAGTGCAGACACAGATGGGGGTAAGAAGAAATAAACTGTGCTTGTACTATTAGCTCTTGCTTCTTTAAAACCTGACGCTGTCTTCACCAGGGTTATACTATAAACGAGACACTGCTAACTTAGTCTCTTTCTTCATACCTGCACTTTCTCTCTGTCTATAAGTGCTCAGTCATTTGATCTATTCTTAAAAGAGAGGGAGAAGAGAAAAAATCCATTTTTATCTTATGACTGTAGCTGGAACTGCTATTTGGCTTATCAGCTGAACGATATATTCCTGACTGAAAAAGAATTGTCTTAAAGCTACAAAGAGACGGTGACACTATTTGAAAGTTTTGCAAATAAGCTCCTGCGGCTTGGGACTTTTGTTCTGTTCAAATTCTGCTTTAACTATGAACTGGCAAACTCCTGCATCTTATGCCTTAACATGTCTCTTACCGTCTAACATCTAAGTGGTTATTATAGCATACTACCTCTTTTAGCAAATAAGTATCTGATTTTTCTTTTTTTTTTTTTTTTAGCTTCCTCAAGGGCTGGTAATCTAAAATATCTGTATATCAATAGATTTACAGTTTTGTTTTTTTCTTGCTTTTTTCTTTTCCTCACAATACCATCAATACAGGAGTTACCTATAACATGCCTTTGGTATACTTGGTATTCCCAATACATAATCTTGGGTGCTCCTAATATCTATATTAGTATTGACGGCAGTCACAGTACCCTTAACAGTCATATATTGGTATTTTCATATATATACCATATATTTACCATGTTCTAGTTCTATAGCGCACCTGTTGGAATATGATATGATATGTGTAAATATATATATATATATATGTATGTGTAATATATATATAGTATCAAGTACCAGTATAGAAACTTATAGGGAGGGAATACCAGAATGATGAACAGGCAGCTATAGGCCCAGAAATAGCCCATACATAAATTAATCAAAGGGCTCATTCTACCCCCACATCATCGAGGTTAGTTATATAATGGATCAAAGCTCTTCTTTTTCCCTAAACAGGTAATTCAAATAAGGTTTAAATTACTAACTGTTTGGCATAAGGCTAGACACTGAAACCCAGTTATTTTTTCTTTTTTTCTTCTGTCCCTCAGTTTAAACCGACATAGGTCTAAAATGCATAGGGGGGAAAAAGACAAGGAATTCCGATCAGGGATAAAAGGACAAGATAAACTTAGTAGAAGAACTAGCTCTAGTGCACAGTAAGGCACGTATAATTTTTTGGAGCTAGGCATAGTTTGAGAATTGAAAACTGGAACAATTTTTTCTGCTCAGATATAATTAATAGAATATTAAACTTTGCACTAAAGGTTGTACAGGAAGAATAAATTAAGGACTACCAGAGTAATTTTCTTATTAATAGTCTCTTAACCACACTAGCCTTAGGACCTAGGATCCGTGGTGGTCTTACACACTCACTTAATAAATTTCACTTGTCACACATTCACTTGATCTCACTTGATTTTCCACGTCTTTCTTTCACACTGATTTCTATTTTTCTCCCTTTCTAAGTTACAAGTAATTTTTAAACTAACCTACCCAAAGATCTAGGATCTTGGGTAGTCTTACACATTCACTTTAATAAACTACACCTTTGTACACACTCACTTGATTTCACTTGATTTGCTGTGGTTTGTTTTTTTTTTTCTCTCTTCTCTTCCCCCCTCTCCTCTTCTTTTTCTTTCCCCTCTCTCTCTTTTCTTCTGTTTTTTTTTTTTTTCTTCACCAACACTAAACACTCTTTTATCACGTACACTTGAAAGGGAACAGGACAAGAAGGTGCACTCTCTCTTCTTTTTCTTTTTTTTTCAACTAAAACACTTATGGACAAATATTTAAACTCACCATCTCAAAACAAAAACACTTCACCAACCATGGCTTCTAGACCCAGAGATAGGAGGAATAAGACAGCTACTGAAATCTAGGTCGAGTTACATTCTGAACCAGTTCCCTCCATAAAACATACTGAGGCTATTAACTCATTATGGAAGCCCTGAATCCAAGCCCTGTAAATAGCATTATGGAAGCCCTGAATCCAAAATTTGAATTTCTTAGATTAGAAATACAGCAAGATATACATGTATTATCAGCAGAAATTAAACAATTTTCGGCACGGATTCAGGAAGTCGAACAGAGAGTGTCCGATCTAGAAGATCTGACAGTAACACATGACACGAATTTGAAGGCTAATTCACTTTCATTAACAGAATTACAAAATAAAATTGAAGATTTAGAGAACCGCTCCAGGAGAAACAATGTTAGAATAATTGGGGTTCCTGAGACGGTTCAACATACAGAATTGATAAAACTTATGGCTGAGACTCTTCCCAAACTTCTTGGTATTCCGCAGGAATTGTTACCCCTAGCTGTAGAAAGGGCTCACAGATTGGGGAGACCCCCCCTGTCAAGTAAAGATGGAATAAGATCGCGGCCCATAATAGCGAGGTACTTAAATTATCAGGACAAGTCTAAGCTTTTACAGCTATCCCGCAAAAATGCACCTATCCTCCTGGAAGGAAATAGAATTCTACTCTTTCAGGATTTTGCTTATGAAACCTCCCTGAGGAGAAGGGAGCTCTCTCCAATCTGTGGTAGACTGATTAAGGAGGGATTCTCAGCTACAGTTGTTTACCCAGCTAAACTTAAGATGGAATTCCAGGGTCATATATATTTTTTATAACGCATCCGATGCAGAAAAGTTCTATACGGAAAGATGTGTTAAATAATGTTGATTTAAATTTTTATATAAGAGAAGTAATCCTGTGATTATCACTGATGTTTCGAATGCTCTATATCTATTTTTATTATTGGGGTTTGTTGGATTTTATTTTTAGCGGGAGGGTGGGGGAGGGAGGAGGGGAGAGGGTTCTTAATTTTTTATCCCGTTATAATTCATACACATATACATATAATTTTTTTTTTTTTTTTTGTTTCCTCTTTTCCCCACTCTAAATTTCTCAATAAATGTCGACTAAAGTAAGGAAATTAGTTATATCCTCCTGGAATGTAGGAGGTATTTCTTCTCCGATAAATCGTAAAACGATAATTTCACATTTAAAGAAACTAAACACAGATATCGCCTTTATCCAGGAGACTCATTTGAATACAATTGAATCATTAAAACTAAGATCCTCTTGGGTTAAGGAAGTATTTTTTACACCTAGCATAGGTAGAAAAAGGGGAACAGCTATTTTATTAGGAAAGAATATCCCATACGAGGTACTGTTAGAAATCTATGATCCAGAAAGTAGAATCCTGATTTTAAAAATTAAATGCTCAAACTCCATATTTACTCTTTGCAATATCTACGCCCCTAATAAATTTGAAACCAAATTCTGGGAATCATTACAGACTAAAATTTTACAACTTGGTGAAGGCAACATAATTGTAGCAGGGGACTTCAATATGACTCCACAGATCCCCCTAGATAGATGTAGACAAACACGCAATACTTATATCTCTAAAAGAGATAAATTAGAAAACAAAATGTTTAAGGCTTTATTTAGGAATCTGGCTCTCAAAGATATATGGAGGATTCATAATCCTATTCAAAGAGAATTTACGTGCAAAGCTAGGAGCGTGAATTCGCTGTCAAGAATTGATCTATTTCTAGTCAATGAGGAGATACTAAAAACAGGAGCCACAACTAAAATAACACAAGTTACTATCTCCGATCATGCTCCAATTATTCTAAGTATTCCACTGCATAATAAAATATGTAAACCACGCCGTTTTTTTTCCCTAAGTTTCTAATGAAAGATTCTAAATTCAAAAGCTGGTTGACTGCTAAGATGATGGATTTTCTTTCCTTAAATCTAGGGTCAGTTAATAACCCGAGTTTATTATGGGAAGCAGGCAAAGCAGTAATTAGAGGAGACATTATTTCATATATGGCTAATTTATAACGGAAAGCTGAACATAGAGAAAAAGAAATATTAAGAACACTTACTAGCACCTATAATAAATATCTAGCGCAACCTACGCCTATAAATTGGAGGAAATATACTTCCACCAAAAGAGTGAGAGACACTATGTTAATTCATACTTCAGTACAAAACAAAATAAAATACAGAGCGAAGTTCTATAGATATGGCGATAAGGCAGGTAAATTAATGGCTAAATTGGTTAAGAATACGCAAGGAAGTCCTACTATTGACTCACTTTTTGAACAAGATACCATACTTAAAGACCCAAAAGAAATTATTGATGCTTTCTCCGTTTATTATGAGGACATATATTCCTTTAGGGATTCAGACCTAGAAGCTTCAGAATTATTCTGGAGAGGGCTTGAACACTCATGTTTAGACGAGGAAGCAATAGCCAAAATCAATTCTCCTATCTCTGATCAAGAGATTATAGGTGCTATCAAAAATTTAAAATTGGAAAAAGCTCCTGGACCAGACTCCTTACCTAGTGAGTTTTATAAGATATTATCTCCTATTCTAATTCCTCACTTAAGAAACCTTTTTAATCACTACTACATAGGAAAAAAACCTGTCTCACCGAATTTTGCCGCATCTACTACAGTTTTGATCTTGAAGCCAGGGAAGGACCCCGTGAAAAAGGAGTCCTATCGCCGTATTGCGTTATTGAACACTGATTATAAGATACTATCCTCCATTCTAGCTAAGAGACTCCAGGGTGAGATTGGAGTTCTTATCGACAAGGATCAAGCAGGATTCCTCTCTAAACGTAACTTAGCGGCTAAGGTTAGGGAATTGTTTCTTGTTCTCGACTATTTTCGTAATTCGCAAGAAATTTCGGCATATGACCATCCTGATCTTGCAATTATCGCGCTTGACGCAGAAAAAGCGTTTGACTCGGTACATCATCAACATATTCTAACTACATTGTTTAACTTTGGCTTTAAGGACAATTTTATTTATTTTATTGACAATCTATGTAATAACTCCTCTACCAAACTGGTCATTGGTAACCTAGAATCTAAGATAATTAAACTTCAGAGAGGTACGAGGCAAGGATGCCCATTATCACCCTTACTATTCGATTTAGCGATGGAATCTCTAGCTCTCAAAATCAGGCAATCTATTGAGGGAATAATAATTGGTTCATTAGAGCAAAAAATCGTCTTGTACGCGGATGATGTGCTGATTTATATGTCAGACACGGGAAAAAATATCCCAAGATTACTGTCGATCATTAACTCCTTCGGGTCCTTTGCTGGCTACAAGATCAATAACTCGAAATCAGAATTTTTATGGGTTAGGAAAAATGAGGCTTCCCCGCAGTTGATACCCTTTAAGGAGGTAATCTCCCACTTTAGATATCTAGGAATTAATATATCAGCTGATCCAAAAGAGTGGTATGATCTTAACATTCCCCCCATATTATCAAAGATAGTAGAGTATTTGAATAGTTGGCAAAATCTACCATTATCCCTATCAGGACGTATCGCTCTATTTAAGATGGTTCTACTTCCAAAAATCATTTTCCCCTTACAGAACGTTCCGGTTATTTTAAAAGTGAAGGATTGGAAAAAACTGAACAGAGCTCTAAGATACTTTATATGGAAATGCAAGAGACCCCGTATTTCTCTAGACAAACTTTACCTTCCCAAAAAATATGGGGGACTCGCCCTGCCTGATCTTAGCAAATACAGTTTAGTCTTTCTCGCACGCATAGTGATAGACTGGATTGAGAACAAAGACTATTTTACTAACAATAAACTTGAAAAAAATATCCTATATCCCTATAATCCCATAGCATTAATCCATTGCCCAGTACAATTAATCCCAAAGAAGGTGAAGTCTTTTAACTCGATATATGTAATAATACAAGCTTGGAAAAAATTTGGACAAAAAGTAAACATTGATCTGTCTATTCCAACATTTCAATGTCTATGTGGCAACCCAGAATTTCAACAAGGAACACAATCTCGATTATTTCAGACTTGGCAGGAGAAAGGTCTAACCTTTATGACGCAATTCATAGATCAAGATACCTTATCAGTAAAGTCATTTGATAGATTAAAACAAGAGTTCCAATTGAATAATAAGGACTTTTTTGCTTACTTGCAGGCGAGACACTACCTCTTCTCTCTTACTGAGAAATTCGGATGGGTATGGACATGGGGGAAATTAGATAGCTGGCCTATTCTTGCAAAAAATTATTTAACCTCTGTTTCAATTTGGTATGAATTAGCAACTAGCTCACATGGAAACTCTAACTTAAGTCAGATAATGCAGAGATGGAATCTCATATATCCACAATTAAATCTGGAGATAGAACAGGTAGAAAAATCTATATCTATAACGGCCCAAACTACCTTATCCGCAAGTTGGCGAGAATCACATATTAAACTCTTGTATAGATCTTATTATACTCCATCAAAGGGACATAAATGGCATAACCATGAATTCAATATATGTCCAAAGTGTGCGTATCCAGCAGCTGATATTGTCCACATGTTATGGGCATGCCCGAAGATAAGACAGCTATGGCAAAGAGTAGAATTTTGGCTCAAAAAAACATTGAAGATATATCCTCTCTCTATCTCTCTGGCGGAAGTTGTCTTTCTCAAAGAATCACCCATGGTTGTTGAACATATGAAGGCTAGAAATATGACTATTTTGGTAACAAGAAACTTAATTCTTAAGAAATGGCGTACCCCCAAGATACCTAGTATTTTGGAAATTAAAAATTATATGAAAAAACAATGTATCATCGAGCAAATGGACACAACTCTAACATCTGAAAGAGAGATAATGCTGTTTTTCAAAAAGTGGTCGACATTTATTAAGATTTTTCCACCAGAAGAAATAGATCAATTAATTTACCCTTTTAGGCACTCTGAAGTAGTGTTACTAGATCGATGGTAACACTCAAAATCCCCCCTGGGGTTTTTTTTTTTTTTTTTTTTTTCCTCCTCCTGCCCTCCCTCTCCCCTCCCTCTCCCCCAATATTATAGTTATACATATCTCTCTTTCCTTGATAATTTAATTGAGAAATATGAAATTGACTCTGAACCAAACTGTTTACCAATTGAATGAATATAGTTGTTTTTTCTTTTTTTTTCCTTTTCTCTTCCTAATTAAATGCATAAAATAAATAGAAAATACCTTCATTGAGTATAATATGTATTAAGTTATTAACAAAAGATATGTACTATTATTATTATTATTTAGTTAAGATAAAGGCATCAATTTCTTTTGTAATAGGTTATCACACTAAGCCCTGCGTGGCGGATTTTGTGTTTTGTACTCATGTTGGTCCATAAATAAATATTTTTTTTAAAAAAAAGAGCAGTGCTATACAATGGTGAGCAAGAATGGCCTGATAGGTTAAGTTGATCATACTGGATGTGATGTTTCTTTAATTTCTAGTACACTAGACCTATGTGAGCACCTCAGTAATGATTCTTGATCATATGCAGATAAAACGTATTGAAAACATAGAAGCCCAATTATTTAACCAGAGGTGGGAGCTGTGGTTAAAAAAATCTGGACATTTTCTCTATAGCGCAGGCAGAGTAATGTTTTTTGTAACCCATTGAAAAGATAGTACACTTATTTTAAAAGCTGCCCTCACACTATTTAGCACACTGCAACAGGATAATCACAGGTACTTCCCTGTTTTAAAATATTAATCTATCATTCTTCATTCACAACACACCTTCATATTCATATAGTTTAGCACATTCTAATAAGAGATTCACAAGTTATTCCTTTCAGGAACATCACATTTATATACACTAATTTTTGTTATTTTTAAAGGTGGACATAGGTTTAATAGCCTGATACATTTATTTCCAATACATCTTATGTTTCACATCAATATATCTTTCTACTATTTACAACACACCCCCACATTAATATTATTTAGCACACTCCTATAAGAGACTCACAAGCACTCCTTTTCAATACAGCACTCTACCATTTATCATTTACAACACACATTTGCACTAACATTATTTAGCACATTTCAACAAGAGACTCACAAGCACTTAATTTTACATACACTCACCATGTTGTCACATAGTTAATTTCTCCTAATAGCTATCTTACAGAGGCTTATTTGTTTATCACTTGCACTTTCCTTTACCGTTCACTTTTTCAACATGCAATTACCAGTCAGCATAGTACAATTTTTATCTTATAAGGGCTAGATTACTTTTATCCATTGTTGAAGAACATACCTACGTAGACTTAGAAGTGTGCATTTAAAGTGATGGTAAATCCTAGCATTTCATAAATACTAGGATTTACCAGCACTAAATATAAAGTTAACCTTCATTCACAAGTTTAAAAAAAAAAAAATGTGTAGAAGGTACCTTTATTTTGCCGTGGCTTCACTGTTAACCTTAAATAGCCATGCTAACATATGGCAAAGTGCCATACGCCTATAACAGCTAGTGGCTAAGAGATGGAAATGTCACTGCATTGAAAAAGTTTTTTTAAAACTTATTAATAAAGGTCACCTTTATTTTTAGTGCTGTTAAATCCTTGCATTTTTGAAACGCTAGGATTTACCATTAATTTAATGTCAGGATTTTTTCAACAATGCTTGTAATAATTATATACATTGTCCAATCAGTGCTGCCATCAAGTGCTCAAAACTGGATAACTTTGTTAAAAGCTTTGTTGCAAAACTGTTGCCATATACTGCTCTAAAGCACATACACACTCCTGAGTGTTCCTACATCCTTTCAACAAAGGATACCAAGAGACCAAAGTAAACTTAATAATATAAGTAAAAGCACACAATATCCACAGATTCAACCCCCATAACATATTTTACCAACAGCTTGAAAACAGTTCCAGGAAACTATTTAGCAGAAAAATCAGGTAAGCAGGTAAGGGACTGTTTCACCATCAACTGCTGTACCCAAAACACCCAATGTAACTTGCACATTAATATTATTCAATAAAAAAAAAAAAACTGAAGGAGATTCACAGATGCCATATTGGAGGTATTCATACAGCAGTAAATAAAACTACTAGGATAGGGCACAGGTGTGAATAGGGCAAAAAGTCAGATAAAGTCTGGTGCTTTAAGTAAAAATGATAAATGGTAAATGTTTAAAGAAAAATAGTACTTTTAAATTAGCACTCTTGCCTCTAGTAGTATAAATGCAATATTTGCAAAAAATGGTGACCATAAGTAAATATAATCCCTCCCCCCCGTTGACAAGTAAACTGAAAGCACACAAAGTAACAATATCAATAAATATTTAATTGCCAAGGATCAAAACAAAACAAAATAATAATAAAATGAAATAAGAAATAAAGAAAATACCCTCAAAGAACCTAACACATAGAAATACATAAATAAATCAATCAATACGAAGGATAATACAATCTCTTTGCAATGTTCAGTTGAATGATCATTGTTCTGTTAGATAACTGGATCCGTTACACAAAGGGAAAAGTTACAATGCCACAATGTATCTGAGCTCAGTACAATACTTGCTGCAAAGTTCCTGTGTATACACTTGATGATTTGAAGACCAGAGTTCCTCCGTATGACGACCGGGGGTGATTATATTTACTTATGGTCCCCATTTTTTGCAAATATTGCATTTTTACTACTAGAGGCAAGAGTGCTAATTTATAAGAATTATTTTTCTTTAAACATTTACTATTCATACAGCGGCATGGAGGTAAGAAACCCCAAAAGTTTATTAAATAAAGTCCAAAACATTACAATGATAAACTCATCAAAAGGTAGAAGACACAGTCTTACGTGTTTCGGCAAAGCAACACCTTAAAGGGATATGAAACCCAAATTGTTTCTTTCATGATTCAGATAGAGCATGCAATTTTAAGTAACTTTCTATTTTACTCCTATTATCACTTTATATTACCCAGAATGCCTCACTTTTAGTGAGACTAGCTTCTCTATCTCCCAGCTCATGATACTTTGTGTAGAACAAGATTAGAGGTATTGTTTTATTATTCTGCTGTTCTTATGAAAATGCAGGCAGCACAGATGTCACAGTGTGCAAACAAATATATACACAAGGCTAAAGACATCATGTCTGGTCTGATTGCCACAGTCAGGTATCCATGCCAAGTGCACACCTCATGGCAGGTTTTCCCAATTCAATATCAGGACAGTTAGCAACACAAAAGTGGAACTATCGACCTACCACAAAATATAATATTGCAAGAAAATAAATAACAATGTCTCAAAATAAGAAATAAATAACAATGTCCCAAAGTAAGAAATAAATAACAATGTCTCAATGCAGTAAAGTTAAGAAAAAACACTATAGTTTATAGAAAGTGCATTATCCATTCGAAAATAACTAAAAAATGCATGTGGTGCAACTAGACTCTATACACATTAACTAGCCTGACATTAAATATTAATATTTTATATTCCAATGTTCTTCACATATCAAACTATGTTCTATTTCTTCATAAATACATTTCTATACATAATCTGATATTTTTTTGGTACAATTATCTATCAATATCTATCTATCTATCTATCTATCTATCTATCTATCTATCTATCTATCTATCTATCTATCTATCTATATGTAAAGATATAAACAGATATACATAGGAATATATATTTATAAATAAATAGAACATATTCACTTAAGTGAAGAACATTGGAATGTGAAATGTTTACAGTAAATACAGTTAAACACTTTTGTGTAAATACATATTTAAACACTTTAAAATATTGCATAAATATGCTTTTACATGTTTTAATCTACTTGACTGTAACGGGCTCCAATGCACTTATATAATATATATATATATATTATATATATAAGTCCATGGTGGTATAGCACTCTCAGAAATAGCACTATATCGATCCTGCCCGGGGTGCACTTTAAAAATAAATATATAGAGTAAAGTAAACGGCACTCACCGGGTCTTTAGTGCAGAAATAATTTTAGGACCCTAAATAAAGAAAATTATTTCTGCACTAAAGACCCGGTGAGTGCTTTTTACTTCGGACTATATATATATATGTTATGTGTAAAGTCAGAAATCCGGGTAATCCTAGGATTACCCGAGTAAACCTGATATTACCCAAGCGACTGTGGGTAAAGCCCAATATAGTGTAATTTCCTCATCTACACTATTTTATTGCCTCTGCCTGGGGGGTTCAAGGTAGGCACCCCACCAATCCTCTTGAGCCCCCCAGGCGGAGGCAAAAAAGATAGTGAAGACGTGTTAATTACAGTGCATGATATATATGTTTGATGCAGGGACTCAATACACTCTGAGAAGATTAATCATGTTACTTTGGGCTTTACCCACAGCCACTTGGGTGATGTCAGGTTTACCCGGGTAATGCTTGCATTACCTAATTTCTTACTTTACCCTCAATGTATACATGTGTATTTATGTGCTTATATTTGTATCCAAATCATGGGGGAATTTTGTAATACTCTGTGTGTTCCTATTGAAAAATAGGAGGAAAGTGTGCAGGTAGCTAGGACGGAGAAATTAACATCTGTGTGTAGCAATATTCAATATAACTCAATACCTTAGCCTCAAGTGCTAATGTTCATGCAGCTTCAGTGGGTTTACGAAACAGCAGGCTATATACAGTTCACTCACCCCGCAGCTTCTAGCGGTCGCCTTTTATTCTCGCCTTCATTCTGTCAGTTCCTAGCGAGCTCCCAATTTAGGGGGAACCAAGGTCTTACCTGGTGACATGAAGAGATCCTGCTACACTCTCACCCACTTCCACATTCGCGGAAGCTGCTCTCTCTGTGATACTGGAACCAAGTAGCAAACTCCTCCTTGTTTGCAAGACAGACGAAATCAACAAATGATAGGTCCAGACTCACTTAAAAGGTAAACTCCTTTTATTACGATATTTTAATGCTTCAAAATTCTTCCATAACAATAAAGACAGGTACACACATCCATGGAGAGTGTAAGAAGGTTCGGGCTGGCGCCCAACGTTGGGCACGAACTTGGGTGCCAGACCGAACCTTCTTAAACTCTCCATGGATGTGTGTACCTGTCTTTATTGTTATGGAAGAATTTTGAAGCATTGAAATATTGTAATTAAAGGAGTTTACCTTTTAAGTGAGTCTGGACCTATCATTTGTTGATTTCTTATATGTGTATATATGTCTGTAAATACATATATACACATATAAATCCATAAATACGTATGTACACATATATACATATATACATATGACATTTTTGTATCTCCATGTTAAAGCCCTTTTCAGCCCTTTTATCTATCACCTGAGACCTCATATCTTTGAGCCCTTATAACTTTTTTCATGCATTTTAAAAAATATATATATTTTTATTGGTGTTATTATGAGTGTAAGTGTACTTTTTAATGCATTTTTGATGTGTCTTGTGACACTTTTTATTAGAGCTTAACAGTTAACCAGAGCTCTGAGGTTGCACTATCCAGACACGCTTTAAATTCAATTGCACTCAAGTGATCGCATTTACTTTTAACATGTAATATGCATGCTCCTTCTGATGCGCACAAACAGCTGTGATAAACCCAATATTGCTTGTGCGCAACTTTTAGCCCACCACTTGTAATCTTGCCCTAAAACAGGCAGTGTGCAGCATGTAGATGCAGCTGTGCGCACTCAGTGTGTCCTGCCTTTTCATCTCTGAGCACTCTGCTGCATCAGGTCACGTAGCTGAGTGCTCAGAGATGAAATAATTGAACTTCAGAAGCGATGTGGTGCGAAGCAGCTGCTTTGCCTCGCACCGCATCGCTTGCAGTGTGTCACAGCCTTTATACAAAATGTCCCCCTTGGTTGCAAAAGAAATCAGCTAAATTTGCCCCATATGTTCCCATAAAAAAAACCATAGATGTGCAGTGCTCTGTTTGTTTCTAAATGAAGTGTAGGCAGGGGGGTGCAAATAGCTAGAGCTTAGTTCTTTCCGTATATATAGGACTCAGTAGCAGTTAGTTGTTAAACAGTCTGTATCAAAATAGATCCCTTTAAAATTGACCGAGCGGTTTTACACACTTACCTATGTGTTGATCTTTTTGTTTTGAAATAATAAAGAATATTCTTTACCTCTGGAAACTGGATCTACCACTTTTTTCTTCAAAAATGTTCCCACCAACTCTCTCTAGTTCTTTGTCTGTTTCTTTGTCTGTTTCTGACTAGACTCAGATTTTGGATGCAAATCAGTGGTGTATATACATATCTATGAGTACGGTCTAATGAACAGAAACCAGTCAGGTGCTCAGTCTTAAACTGACCACCTTGCTTTTTATTGTGTTTGTTCCTGTTCTAAATCATACCAAGACAACATTTTATGGATCTGCTGTGCACATATGGGCGTTTTGTGACTAATTACAGGGGTCTCAGTGGTCTCAACTGAGACAAGGCCCATACATCTAGGGCTCCACCTGCATTATGCCTGGTACCACTATATTGCACCGCCCCCCTTTAAAACAGGGCTCACACTTAAGGAAAGTGTCGGGGTTTGTCTTTACAAATATCAAGGCAATGTTTCCAAGATGGCCACCACATTGTTGTTATATAGAAAACCCTGTCATCTTTAAAGAAAGACTACACAAGTGCATATTCTTTTGTTGTGGCTGCATCTGTTGCACTCTATTGAACTAGGGGACCCACCACTAGTAAAGGGTTTTGTCTTAGAGCAGCTGATAATATAAACATAATTTGTAAACCCCCTTCCTAAATAAACTACAAGACACAAACCCTAAACCCAGCTTTAACCAAACCATGTAAAGCTATAGAAAGACTGAATAATGGCTGTTTTAAAATTAGGAATACAAGTGATTGCAGTAATAATATATCAAATGAATGGACTTCAGATAACATTTTGTAGGCAGCATGTGTTAAATAAAACATGCTCTCATTAGCTGTTATAGAACGTGCTATTGGTCTCTAAATTTTAAGAAAAAAATACTTCAAGATTTTGTGGGAAGCCGCAAAAATGTCTAATGAATATAAAACTAATGTATAGAATGAGATTTACACATAGGGGCAGACTTATCAAGCTTTTGCCCCTGTTTCCGCGCAAACCTTCAGGCTTGCCGGAAACAGTAGTTATGAAGCAGTGTTCTCCAGACCACTGCTCCATAACTGTTCCGCTGCCTCTGAGGCTGTGGTCTGCAATTCACCTGATCTTATACGATCGGGTTGATTGACACCCCCTGCTAGTTACCGATTGACCGCAAATCTGCAAGGGCGGCATTGCACAAGCAGTTCTGGTGAACTGCTTGTGCATTGTTAAATGCTGACAGCGTATGCTGTCGGCATTCAGTGATGTCTGTCGGACATGATATGCTACAGCAAATCATATAGGACAGACATTGATAAATCGGCCCCATAATATCAAATTGTTCGTCCCATGTCTGCTGTCATAGTAATGGTAGGAAGCAAACTTGAAAAACTACAAAGAGCCTGTTCCCAGCAAATCTACTTGCTTGTATACTCATACAGCTAGAAAGTGTGATATTATTGGTGCATAATATTACTTTGTATTAAAGGGACAGTATACACCAATTTTCATATAACTGCAGGTAATATACATTACTATAAAGAAGAATATGCACAGATACTGATACAAAAATCCAGTATAAAACCTTTTAAAAACTTACTTAGAAGCTCTAAGTTCAGCACTGTTGAAGAGGTTAGACTGGGACACCCACTGAAAGGGGTTGGGGAAGCAGTAAGAAAAGACACTCCCCCTCTCCTTTCCTGCATATGAAAATAAGTGTGTATGCATCTGACACGTTGGTGCTTGGTTAGGAGTTTGAAAATCAGCACAATGTTCTTAAAAAATAAGCAAAACTATACATTGTTACAAAAACACCACCAGAGATGGGCTATATAAATGGATAATCTACAAAATATTTATGCAAAGAAAAATCTAGGGTGCCATTAAAGATGCTTTGAGTTGGAGATGCACTTTGTTTTTTCATGTTTTTAAAAGTAAAGTATATTTGATTTGGTAAGTATAATAACTAGCCATTATCTAACATCTTTTATATTTTTCATCTCTCACATTTCTCCATATACAAACTGCGCAGCTATCCAAGCAGAACTATAGGAAGTGCCACAATATTGCTCACATTATTGTGAAAAGATATATAGATAGATATAATGATAGATTATGAGTAACTAGAAAGCCTGATACTTTCAATATATACGCTGTCCATTTTAGGACATCCTTGCTCCCACCTCCAAAACTCCCTCCTTTCTTTTCCCTCCTGTGAAACTGTCTCCTCCATCCTTTAAAACTCCACCTGAACATATTTTCACATTGCACTTCTGGTGGATTAGAATAATATATAAAAAAAAAAAAGTTTGTGAGCTTTTTAATTGTGACAATCTTCCTTTAAGTCTTTAATGTTATATAGTGATTATATGTCCTTACAATTTGCAGCTCTTCTGTTTTAAACTGTTATGATCTGTCACGTGACAATAAAGCAATATATGAACAAAAAACAGAGGGCACCACAATAGTGTTATCTTTGAGCTTTAGGTTTAAAGAGACAAAAGTAAACAAATCACGTTTGATACAGTTCATTTTTATGGTGTCCATTTTAGGACATCCCTGCTCCCTCCTTCAAAACTCCCTCCTCCATCCTTTAAAACTCCATGCTCCCTCCTCAAAAACTCCCTCCTTTCTCCTCCCTCCTGTAAAACTCCATCCTCTAAAACTCCATGCTTCCTCCCTGAAAACTCCATTGTACCTCAGTTATCAGATATCAGGAATCAGGTGTCAGGTATCAGGAGTCAGGTGTCAGGTATCAGGAGTCAGGTGTCAGACATCAGGTGTGAGACATCAGGTATCAGGACTCAGGTGTCAGACTTCAGGTATCAGACATCAGGTGTGAGACATCAGGTATCAGGACTCAGGTGTCAGACTTCAGGTATCAGACATCAGGTGTTAGATATCAGGTGTCAGATATCAGATATCAGGTGTCAGACATCAGGTATCAGGACTCAGGTGTCAGACATCATGTATCAGACATCTAGTGTCAGACATCAGGTATCAGACATCAGGAGTCAGACATCCAATGTCAGACATTAGGTATCAGACATCAGGTGTCAGTAGTCAGACATCATGTGTCAGACATCAGTGGGAAAAAATATCTGATCATAATGTATTTGGATTGTTTTCATCAGGCAATCACATAATACATCAACTATCAATGCCATCCTGTTATATTTTTTCCAAAATATTAGCTATTCACAGTCAGAAGCTTATATAGCGCAAGCAGATGCTTTATTTTTATATGCTATATTTTTTACTGTATAGATTTATGAAAAAATAAATATATATTTGTTAGATGTAAAAAATATAAATTGTACCTTGTAGTATATAAACTTCTGAACAGATATATATCACAAAAAAAGCTAAACGTAGGAGGTTCATATGCTAATTTCTAAGCCCTTGAAGGCTGCCTCTTCTCTCAAAAAAATTTGCTTTGTTCCCTTGTTGGTATTTTTGAAAAGCTAAATCTAGGTAGGCTCAAACTTATTTCTAAACCATTGAAAACTGCCTCTTAGCTCAGAGCATTTTGAACGTTGTTCACAGTTAGACAGTACTAGTACATTTGTGTCATATAGATATCATTGTGCTCACTCCCGTGGAGTTATTTAGGAGTCTGTAGAGGCTTAGATACAGGGTAGTCACAGAGCAGGTAAAACATAAATTAGTATAACGGTGTTGGTTATGCAAAACTGGGGAATAGGTAATAAAGGAATTATCTATCTTTTTAAACAATAAAAATTCTGGTGTAGACTGTCGATTTAAGCAATGATATAAAATCCCATGCTAAAGCAGCGTTGTTTTAGCTATTTAAGTGTTTTTTTGCAATTGGTGATGAAAATAAACATTAAATCATCAAGTAAACAGTATATTTGATCTCTTATTGTAAAGTAGTGTTAAAAATATATAAATAAATCTGTTAACAGGTTTGCATTACTACTACAATGAAAATGATTTTAAAGCATGGACATGTTAAAGTTTTTTTTTAGCCAAACACTTACAATGTTATGTTGTGAGTTAATACATACATATTGGTCAGCAAGTTAGAACGTCTGAACTATAACACTACTGTACTATAAAAGGTTACATATTCTGTCCTCTTTTACCTTGATGATGTAATGTTTATTTTCATCAACAATTGCAAAAACCACTTGATCTTAAGTTAAACTGCTACAAAAGAAAAGATTAAAGTTTTGAGAAAGAAAGGGGTGTTACACTAAAACATAACCCCACCCCTAAAGGTGTGGAAAAGGCACA
Organism: Bombina bombina; assembly: GCF_027579735.1. NCBI lineage: Eukaryota > Metazoa > Chordata > Amphibia > Anura > Bombinatoridae > Bombina > Bombina bombina. The sequence goes on from NC_069499.1 coordinate 1,087,380,438, forward strand.
AAACAGAAATATCTTCTGATGTGTGATAGAGGAGGTAGGGAGGAAAATACGGGGAGGAAGCACAGTGATTCATTGTATGGCTGAGGGAGAATGACAGGAAGGTGGAGAAAACTCCTCGCTCCTCTGAATCTCTGTCATACTCCCTCCTACCTCCTAAAAAAACTCTGTCAGTCATCCAACAAAACTCCATTCTCCCTCCTAACAAACATTATCCTTTCTCATGCATCAGGCATCACACAATATCACAACACAATCCATTAAATATCAAAGCCATCCTTGTATATTTTTTAAATATTGTGATATATATCTGTTTAGGAGTTTATATACTACAAAATAAAATGCATATTTTTACATCTAACAAATATATATTTATTTATTTCATAAATCTATACAGTAACACATATAACATATACAAATAAAGAGTTCTGCTTGTGCTATATAAGCTTTTGAATGTGAATAGCTAATATTTTGGAAAAAATATAATAGGATGGCATTGATAGTTGATGGATTATATAAATGCCCGATGAAAACAATGCACATATTTATGATCATATATTTTTTCGCCTGATGTCTGACTCCTGACACCTGATGTCTGATACCTGATGTTTGACACCTGAGTCCTGGCAGCTGATGTCTGACACCTGAGTCCTGATACCTTATGTCTGACACCTGATGTCTGACACCTGAGTCCTGATACCTGATATCTGACACCTGATACCTGATGTCTGACACCTGATGTCTGATACCTGATGTCTGGCACCTGAGTCCTGACACCTGATGTCTGACACCTGATGTCTGACACCTGAGTCCTGATACCTGATGTCTGACTACTGATGTCTGATACCTGATGTTTGACACCTGAGTCCTGACACCTGAGTCCTGACACCTGATGTCTGACACCTGAGTCCTGATACCTGATGTCTGACACCTGATACCTGATGTCTGATACCTGATGTCTGACACCTGAGTCCTGATACCTGATGTCTGATACCTGATGTCTGACACCTGAGTCTTGATACCTGATGTCTGACACCTGACTCCTCATACCTGACGCCTGACTCCTGATACCTGATTTCTGATAACTGAGGTACAATGGAGTTTTCAAGGAGGGAGCATGGAGTTTTAAAGGATGGAGGAGGGAGTTTTATATGAGGGAGGAGAAAGGAGGGATTTTTTGAGGAGGGAGCATGAAGTTTCAAAGGAGGGAGGAGGTAGTTTTGAAGGAGGGAGCAGGGATGTCCTAAAATGGACACCATAAATATGAACTGTATCAAACGTGATTTGTTTACTTTTGTCTCTTTAAACCTAAAGCTCAAAGATAACACTATTGTGGTGCCCTCTGTTTTTTTTTCATATATTGCTTTATTGTCACGTGACAGATCATAACATAACATTTTAAAACAGAAGAGCTGCAAATTGTAAGGACATATAATCACTATATAACATTAAAGACTTAAAGGGAGATTGTCACAATTAAAAAGCTCACAAACTTTTTTTTGATGATATTATTCTAATCCACCAGAAATGCAATGTGAAAATATGCTCAGGTGATTGCTGCAAAATTTCTAAAATATTGTAATCCATTAGAAGAGCCAGTGTTTGAATAAAAGAACATGAAATGCAAATATTATATAACAGGAAAAGATTTTTAATCAAACCGGCATTAAATACTAGATTGCAAAATATATTTTTAAATAATTTAGAACTGTTATTGTGTTAGCTGTATTTACAGTGTTTTTTTTTTTTTCAATACAAAGAGCAGTTTACGGATATACCTCTTGAAAGCACTGGTGGATCAAATGTTCTTGGTCTACTTTGCTGTGGCTCATTAGGAACAGATGTAATAAAAGGGACACTAAACCCAAATTTTTTCTTTCGTAATTCAGATAGAGCATGCAATTTTAAGCAACTTTCTAATTTACTCCTATTGTCAATTTTTCTTCATTCTCTTGCTATCTTTATTTGAAAAAGAAGGCATCTAAGCTAAGAAGCTAGCAAATTTTTGGTTCAGACACTGGACAGCACTTGTTTATTGGTGGGTGAATTTATCCACCAATCAGCAAGAACAACCCAGGTTCACCAAAAATGGGCCGGTATTCTGTTATATTTGCCTACTGTGTTACGTTATCCTACCTACGTAACACATACGGGCAGATAGAGCACTTTCATATCCGCCATTTTAGTTTGAAACGAAGGCTGATGTCAAAATATTAATCGGATGGTGATATTTGGCTGTTTAGAGTGCAGATCTCGCTCAAACATAAAACATTAAAACATAACACAAAATATTATGTATGTTATTAGCTTGTGATGATAGCATTAATTTTATAACTGTATTTTTTTCAGGGTACAGATATGTTTCCATTATTTTTTGTTAAATAGCCTGAAAAATACATTTATAAAATGAACGCTATCATCACAAGCTAATAACATACATAATATTTGGTGTTTATGTTTTAATTATTTATGTTTGAGTGAGATCTGCACTCAAAACAGCGAAATATAACGTGGTAGGAAAAGTATACAGAATACAATTACTATTTAAACATCAGCCTCCTTTTGAAACAAATATGGCAGATATGAACGTTCTCTATCTAGATGTAGGCTTGGCCGTACGTGTTACATAAGTAGGACAACGTAACAAGATAGAGAAATATTACAGAACACCGGCATCTAAACTTACATTCTTGCTTTTCAAATAAAGATACAAAGAGAACGAAGAAACTTTGATAATAGGAGTAAATTAGAAAGTTGCTTAAAATTGCATGCTCTATCTGAACCACGAAAGAAAAAAAATTGGGTTCAGGGTCTCTTTAACCCCATCGGGTCTATTTATCAAGCTCCGAATGGAGCTTGATAACCCGTGTTTCTGGCGAGCCTGCTCTGAGGCAGTGGACAGAAATCAGCCTGATCGAATACGATCGGGTTGATTGACACCCCCTGCTAGCGGCCGATTGGCCGTGAATCTGCAGGGGGCGGTATTGCACCAACAGTTCACAAGAACTGCTGGTGCAATGATAAATGCAGACAGCGTATGCTGTCGGCATTTATCGATGTGCAGCGGACATGGTTCGCTATAGCGGATCATGTCTGTCCGCATAATGTTAAATGGGGGCCCTTGAGTGCTAATGACGGCTCTGAGCCGTCACAGAGTTTCCCACTCTGGTACCACCTTGAGGGAGATCTGGGGGCTCCCACCCATTCTTACCCCGGCGATCAGGGCCTGCATAGTGACAGACATCGCCGGGGCTTCACCTTATGTGAGGTGACATCACCGCGCAACTTTATTTATACTTAAAGGGATACTAAACCCACATTTTTTTCTTTCATGATTCAGATAGAACATGCAACTTTAAGCAACTTTCTAATGTACTCCTATTATCAATTTACTTTGTTCTCTTGCTATCTTTATTTAAAAAAGAAGACATCTAAGCTAAGGAGCTAGCCAATTTTTTGTTCAGAACTCTGGACAGCATTTATCCACCAATCAGCAAGAACAACCCAGGTTGTGAACCAAAAATGGGCCAGCTTCTAAACTTTCATTCTTGCTTTTCAAATAAAGATAGCAAGAGAATGAAGGAAATTGATAATAGGAATAAATTAGAAAGTTAAAAAAATTGGGTTCAGTGTCCCTTTAATGAAATTTTTCCAGTATTTGGAATGATGGAGGTACTCCAGCCTCTCTGGGAGAAGGTGAAATAGCAGTCTTTACAGAGGTAAAGTATATTACAATGCTATTTTATTTTCCTCAATTAAACTTTTTGGCCTAGATTACGAGTGAAGCGCTATTTTTAGCGTGAGGAGCTTAAACGCGATTGCAAGATTGTGTTGTTTTTTATGTTTAAATCCATATTAAAAGTGGTGCGCTATTAAAATGACCGCAAATTTGTTTGCATGAACTCGCAGTAATTTACTCTACCCATATTTTCTATGGGTAGCATTGAGCAGTAATATGCTCTTGTATTACAAGTTGAAAGTAAATGCGATTGCTCAAATACAATTGCATCTACAGCTCAATCTTTTTACCTGACCAAAAAGGTTGCGTAAAAAGTTTGTCCGGAGGAAACATTTGCACTAATGTACACTATAAACCAGCCACACCCCATATTACAAACTACCTTTCTACACTATTACCTCCTAAAACACCCCACCAACCCCTAAAACACACCCCACCGCAAAGTAAACTTCTATACTATTAATTCCTAAACTGCCACACACCCCACCGCAAAGTAACCCAATAACATGTAAACCCCCTCACCTAACACCCCTAAGTTACCCAAAAACAGACTAACCTTCCTCACCTTTACAAAAAAATACTCTAAAAAGCACCCTGTAAAGGGCATTTGGCTGGGTATTTCTCTTAAAAGGGCATTTAGCTCTGCTGCTGCCCAGAAAAAAAACAAAAACCCTAATCTAAAAAAAAAACTAACACTAAACCCCGAAAATGGTACTCAATAAAGATGAATCCGAGCATTGGTGCTCTATCTTCATCCCGGCGAAATCTCGGCGGCGTTCCATCTTCTTTTCTTCATGGCTCATTTTCATGGTCAAATTCAAATCAGCCAAAAGTTTTTTCTATTGGCTGATTTGAATTTAAACATGAAAATCAGCCAATAGGAATGCAGGGATACGCCTATATAAAAGGGGTACCTCGCATTCAAAATTCAGTGTGTGGCTGGTGACCGCATGAAGAGGATTATTGTTGAAGATCTGAAGATAGATAAAGACTGCTGTGATGAAGATAAGAAGATCGAGCGCCATTGCCCAAGTTCATCTTTGGTGAGTTCCATTTTTGGGGTTTAGTGTAAGTTTTTTTTGGAGGTGTTTTTGTTTTAGATGAGGGGTTTTATTTTTTTTTCTGGGTAGCAAAATACCTAAATGCTCTGACAAATGCCCATTTTAGAACAGTTTTTTTTTTTAGAAAGTTTTTTCTTTTGGGAGATATGGGATTAATGTTAAAAGTTTGTAGTGATTTTTTTACAAAAAAGAGCTGATTCACTTTAATGCAATGCCCTACAAAAAGGCTATTTTAAGAGCTATATTTGTAGTTTAGTGTTGTAATAGGTTTTTAATTTTGGTATGTTTTTTTTTTATAGTGGGGGTTTAGAATAGGGAAGACTACATATATAGCACTCAGGGGGATTACTTAATTAATCATATTGGGGTAACATTGAGATAGTCTAAACAAGGAGAATAGATGTGCCAATCTACCAGCAGTGTTATACTAATTTACCTCACGAGACAATTCAACCAATAGTGTATACATAATGAGAATGTCTGCTGTTGGTTTTTATACCACATATTAAGTATATTGCAGAAGATACATATCCACTATACCCAGGATTACAGAATCCCAATGAATTAACAAGAATTTTTAGATTCCTAAGTGTGATTTTAAGTGTGTGTTTTCCAATTTTAATTTTGCCTCTAATAAAAGTTAATTTTTAATTTAGAATAGTAATACCCGTCAGGTTTGGCTTTGTTCTTTGCACATCCTTGTTTAGACTATCTCAATGTTACCCCAATATGATTAATTAAGTAATCCCCCTGAGTGCTATATATGTAGTCTTCCCTTGATACGGCTTATCTAGCCTATCTTGTAGTTTGTTCATACATTCTCTCACTACATAGCACCAATTTTCCTCGATTGGATTAACGTGGTTAATTTCACATTGGATAGTAGAGAATGCAGGGGATATATAACATTGTTAATGTGTAGTGCCATTGGTAACCTCCTTTTCTTTTTGGGGGTTTAGAATAGATATAACTCTTTTTTATTTTTGGTAATTTGTTTGTTATTGTTTGTAATAGGTTTTTTTTTTTATGTATTTTTTTTGTAATGTTAGTTGTTTTTTTTAAAGTAATGGTAGGTATTTTTTAAGGTAATTGTAGTTTTTGTTTTGTAAAGGTAAGTTTAGTTTTTTAAAAAAAAAATTTAGGTAAGTTTTTAGTTTTTTTTAAAGGTAGTTAGCATTTTTTTGTAAAGGTAAGGTTGGTCTATTTTTGGGTAACTTAGGGTGTAGTAGGTTATGGGGTTTAGATGTTAGTGGGTTAATTAGCGGTGGGTGGAGTTGTGGTTTAGGGGTTTATAGTGTAGGTTACTTTGTGATTTGGAGGGGTGGGGTGGTGGTTTAGGGGTTAATAGTATAATGGGGCTTTACGGTGGGCTATCTGGTGGTTTAGGGGTTTTTAGAGTCAGGGTATTATGGCGAATTGGGTTAGCACGTGAGTATGGGTGTTAGATTTTTTCCACTTTTCTCTCTCTATTGAAGTCAATGGAAGAGTATGTTAACTCGAGCGCCCAAGCAATAACCATTTACTTTCAACTTGTAATACGAGTGCTACCCAACTCACACAAAGAGAAAAAGTTGAGTGGTGTTAGTGTGCAAGCAGGAGCTTGTAATCTTGCCCTTCATGGGGATATCGAATGTTGAATTGAATGTCCCTTTAAGGTTGTTGAATTACAAATGTCTAAACGTTCTGAGAAAATCTTCTTGGAAAAATGTATTCTGATGGTTTCTAATACCAACGTCAAGTTCTTTAAATGGTAAGAATTGGTGAAGGTAGTGCCACTCCACACAATAACCAGGTTTTCTACTAGACTAGAATGACTTTGAATAAAAAAATAAAATAAATGAAAAGCCCCAAAAGATAATTTCCATGGCTCCTCTAAAAAAAATGAAAATTGGTTACATATTTTTTGTTCCATTTAAATGAATACATTTTGAAATGCATTACATTTTTCTTTTTTTAAAAGAGTTGTGAAGTCCTGTCTTCACATTGATACAACATTATTAGATGTGCACAAATAAGCATTTCCTGCTAGTTTCAATTGCTTTTGCTTAAAGGGAAACTAAACCCAATTTTTTTCTTTCATGATTTAGATAGAGCATGCAATTTTAAGTAACTTTCTAATTTACTCGTATTATCAATTTTTCTTCATTCTCTTGCTATCTTTATTTAAAAAGCAGGAATGTGATGCATAGAAGCCGGCCCCATTTTTGGTTGAGAACCTGGGTTATGCTTGCTTATTGGTGGATAAATGTAAGCCTCCAATAAGCTACCGCTATCCATGGTGCTGAACCTAAAATGGTCTGGCTGCTGAGATTTACATTCCTGCTTTTAAAATATAGATAGCAAGAGAACAAAGAAAAATTGATAATAGGAGTAAATTAGACAGTTGCTTAAAATTTCATGCTCTATCTGAATCATGAAAGAAAAATTTGGGTTCAGTGTCCCTTTAAAGGGACAGTAACACCTTGCAATTACAATATTTTTGCTCTCTTGCAATCCATTAACATAAATGATCAGTGTGAAACACTTTTGAATTAATAAACACCTTGGGCGAGATTACATATGCAGCGCAAGCGTCAGCGCAACTGCTGAAACCTGCGCCGCCCATAATTTCACCTTGCACATCGGGGTATCACATATATGGCACTGATAGTTCATAAAGTGCCATAAGTTAGATAAACTAGCGATATCCAGAAATGTGCGTAAATACAAATTTCTGAAATCGCCAGTGATTTACAGCACTTTAGAATTAGAATTAGATTAGGGTTTTAATGGACACTCTTAAAAGATCTGAATGCCCTTTTAATGACAGTTAAATAGCTGAATACCCTTTTAAGGGCAATGTCCATACAAATGCCCCTTTGGGGCAATGGGTAGTTTAGGTTTTTTTAGTGTTAGGTTTACATATTTTAGGGGGTTTGGTGGGTGGTGGGTTTTACTGTTCGAGGGGGGACTTAGTATTTTGTAAGGTAATAGAGCTGTTTAACTTAGGGCAATGCCCTACAAAAAAGCCCTTTTAAGGGCTATTAGTAGTTTAGCATTAGATTAGGGGGTGCTTTTATTTTGGGGGCTTTTTTATTTTCAGGGGGATTAGGTTTAATTTTTTTTTTTTTATAATTTTGATTATTATTTTATGTAATTTTAGACTTTTTTATTTTAATTGTAACTAAGTATTTCTTTAAATGGAGGTAATTGGGGTTATTTAGGGGGTTAGGGGGCTTAGTAATTTAATTAGTTATTTGCATTGTAGGGGTTTGGCGGAATAGGGGTTAATAGATTTATTAGGATTATTGCGGATTAGGGGTTAATAGATTTATTAGGATTATTGCGTTGTGGGTTAATGGCGGATTAGGGGTTTATACATTTATTAGGTTTATTACAATGTGGGTTAATGGTGGATTAGGGGGTTAATACATTTATTAGGTTTATTGCGAAGTGGGGTTTGGCAGATTAGGGTTATACTTAATTAGTTATTGAGGTGGGGGATTGCGATTGACAGGTAGATCTATATTGCGCAGGCATTAGGTGTTAGTTATTTTCAGGAGGTAGATAGATATTAAGCATGCGTTAGGTGTTAGTTACTATTTTCAGGGAGTTACGGTGCTCACATACTCAGTGCAAGGCTTGCTTTGCTTGCCTATGTGTGGGGATGTGAAAATGGAGTAACACATAAGTCCTTGCACTGAATATGTCATACCGATTTTCAATGCGGTTCTATGTTAGCTTATAACCGCTTTTATGGGCAACGCCGAATATATGTAATCTTGCCCCTTATTTGTTTCAATTTTTTCAATTGTCAAACTCCACTCACCAGATGCCTAATTTGGAGGATCCAATCAGGACTTGTTACTGGGGTAGTTTAGCAGTTTTATAATTGATAATATCTGAGAACACTAGTTAGCTGCATATATATGATAGGGTAAGGGTTGTGAAGCTTTATGTAAGAAACAAAATTACAGGAAATTGGGGAGTAAAAAGTAAAATAACAGTAAACTAAAAATGTGTTATAATATACATAAACCTATACTATTGCAATTTTAAAGTGTCCTATTTCATGCAGAAATAGATAAATACCGCTTCACTCGTAATCTACCCCATGGTTTTGTTCCTGCAATGGGCTAGATTACGAGGGGAGAGGTAGTTTGTGCTCGCCTTAAACCTTGAACCCACTAGAATTTTAACTTGCACACAAACTATGGCGCTCCACTAGTAATATAGCCCAATGTCTTTAATGTGGACCTTTCTAGTTGATTGATTTGACCACCGTATACCTGTCTCTAAAATGCACACCAGTAAATATGTGTACATGCCAATACAAGCACACGAAAATGTATACATACAACTATGGAGACTCGTTTTTATATATAGAGGACAAGCTGTAGAGCAGAGCTTTCCAAACTTTTCATGTTGGTGACACATTTTTTAGACCTTCATAATTTTGCGACACAGTAATTCAGTTGTACTAGCAAACAGGAGGTTAAACTAACTTGTTTAAAGAGATACGGACACATACATAAATGATATAATTACGAAATGTATTTACAAGTAACAGTATGTATGTGCAAGTATTTAAAAATAGTTTAATAACACCAATAGTTACTTTACTATTTTAATGGGATGTATGAGAAGACACACTCATTTCATCATCAAGCATTTTTAAGCTTCCACTTCCTATCCATATATCAAGAGCAGCAATGCACTACTGGGAGCTAGCTGCAAAAAAAATACCCACTTTGACTTCTGAATTCAGCTCAGCGTTTAAGCTGCTGCCCTCAGAACTCTGAGAGTCTGACTGACTACTGCCAGCGCTGCAAACACACTTCTGTCCCACTCACTGACTACACGTGCAGTCACAAGCCGATTTAGGAGACTACACGTGCAGTCAGGAGCCAATGTGCCGCCAATGGCAACAGTTTCAGTTCCGCCAATAGGTTAAGATGATCTGTGACCTACTAGGTATCAATCACGTGTCAACCACGTGATATGCGTAGCAGGCAAGCGGAAAGTCGAAAACTAAAAAATTTTTTAAAAAGAATTTTAAATTAAAAAAAAATTGTGCTGATGCAGGGACACACCTGCACACTGCCGTCGACACACTAATGTGTCACGACACACAGTTTGGAAAGCACTGCTGTAGAGAATGACTTGTCAGAAGCATCCTTTGATTGGTTGCCTTTGTGTAACTATTTAATTAATTATAGCTTCTAAGATTTCACATATCTACGTAAAGTTTGAACACTTTAGGACGGCAACATCTGTTTTCATTAAATATTTATATGCACCTATAGTCTTTCAGACTTATAAATAAACTAATTTTAAAAAAATGTCAATATGACACATTGTAAATGAATGTGGCAAACACAGCTTTGTGATTTGTGTAGATCTGGCAAGTATCCAAATAATACAATGCTAACAATTTATCTTTAATACATTAGTCATACTTGGTAGATAGAGAAGGAGGAATAGGCAGTCTAACACCCATTTACCAAATATAATACGTAGATATATGCGCATAGACCATACTGTTATAAATAAGACCATATGAAGATATGATAAACTAATTCAGGAATGTGAAAATGCATTCAAATGTGTTGGTGGAGTCAGATTGTATTAACAGTGGTGTGTGTTTAAAATTTCTTTCAAAGGGTTAATTTTAAGGTGGTCTCAAAATTATACAACTAGTATTAAATGACAAGACTCAAGTAGTTTCTCAAAACATAGTGATCTTTTAAGAACTGATTTACAATTGGATCACAAATGTAGTTATTTATTGAATGTGCAGATCTATTCAAAGTAAACTAAGGCACTAATGAAACTCTCATAATCTTTATGTATTTACTAGATTTTTACTAGGTAATATATTTACTAGATAGTTTTATAAAGTACACAATATTTGTTTCTCCAAATGCGTAAAACTTTTTCTTGCAATATTGATTGTCAAAAGCACTCTATCATTTTGATGAATGGGGTTACTTTTTGTCTAGTCAGAAGGGAAATTCTTAGACTGATTGAATTAATCCAGGAAATTTAGAGGATTGCTATAAGAATACATTTGTTTGCAAATAATATTAATTTAAACAAGTCAGCCAATGTATAAGTAATTGTAGAATAAAAAAAAAAGTGAATTCAACATGACACAGACAGAATCATTAAGAATAAAAGCAATTAAATGTATTTACTAAAGTTCAACACTACATGGCTAGCAGGGGGTGTCATTCAGCCCGATTGTATAGGATCGGGCAGATTGATGTCCGCAGCCTCATAGCAGACGGACTAGTTAAGACCACTGCTTCATAACTTCTGTTTCCGGAGAGCCTGAAGGCTCGCGCGGAAACAGGGGCATCAGGGGACATTCGTCCCTTGTTAAATCTGCCCCTTTGTCTGAACTATGAAAGCTTAATTGTGACTTTCATGTCCCTTTAAGAAGCTTTATGAATTTGGTTAAATATTTTATACAACACTAGAGCCAAAACAATTACACAAAGGCTACTGATATCTAGCAGGCAGGTAGACTATTCTTAGCATTATTTATATGGTAATGTTTATCTGTTATGCACAGTTGTTTGTGTACTATTTTTTAAATTTTTTGATTTGTGTATGTGCTTAGTCCATGCATTAATAAACACAATTATGTCTTGCTTTGATAGAAAAATAAATTTTTAAAAATTGCCCAACATGGATCCAGTAAGATCTGAATCCACGTGTAACACTGTTTGTATGGTGCTAGCATTGTACTTTGAGAGCCAGGTAATTTATGATCACTGGTATAAACATTTTTTATAGATTAAGGTTTTGTGTAGGGACAAATGTAACATTTTATTTTGTGTATTATTGGTCCACCCATTGAATCTTGCATTAGTTTGCTGCCTGTCACTGATAGTGTTAATTCTGCCTGAAGAACGGCCCATGTGCTAAGAATTGCATAACTGGTGTTATTTTACTTATTTGCCATATGTTTTTATTGAGTTGCTTTACAAGAAAAAAACATTTGAACTAGCTTTGAGTCCAACCCTGAGAAAAGAGCAATGGCCTAGGTTTCGGGGCCTATTTATCAAGCCGTCAACTTACTTGCATTCAACGGCACCAATATGCTCGCCTAAGATTGCCTAACATCGCTGCCATGGGCATGAATACGCTCTCCTTATATAACAAAAAAACTATCAAAAAGCCGCGCACCAGGTATGGGCGATGAGCAGCGGACTGTCGTTAACTAACAGTCATCGATCTCGCCGCTATTTGACTTTTTCACAGCTTTATTTGTATACTGTCACTAAACACCACCACTATACTAAACTGTTTAACCCCTATCCCGCCGCTCCCGGACCCCGCCGCAACTAAATAAACTTATTAACGCCTAAATTGCCGCTCCCGGATCCCACCGCCACTCTAATAAACGTATTAACCCCTATTCCTCCGCTCCTGGAGCCCACCGCCACCTACATTATACTTATTAACCCCTAATCTGCCGCCCCCTACACCGCCGCCACCTACATAAAGTTTTTAACCCCTATCCTGCCGCTCCCGGAGCCCACCGCAACTGAATACATGTATTAACCCCTAAACCGCCAGCCTCCCACATCCCCATAAACTAAATTAACCTATTAATCCCTAAACCTAACAACCCGTTAACTTTATATTAAATATTAACTCATTCCTATAATAATAAATTTAAACGTCCCTTTAAAATTAAATTAAACTATAGTAAACTATTAATTAACCTACCCTAACTATTATAATAAAATGACATTAAACTATATTCAATTACTAATTAATCTAACCCATTATAATAAAATTAAATTAAACTATATTAAACTATTAATTAATCTATCCTAACTGTTATAATAAAACTACATTCAACTATATTAAATTAATAATTAACCTACCCTAACTGTTATAATAAAATTACATTAAACTATATTAAACTATTAATTAACCTACCCTAACTGTTATAATAAAATTACATTCAACTATATAAAATTAATAATTAATCTAACCTAACATTTATACTAAAATAACATAAAACTTCAAATTAAAATAACTATATTATATATTTAAACACCAAACCCTGCTCAAATAATTTAATTCTACACTAAAATATTACAAAGTTACAAAAAACTAAAGCCTAGATTATGAATTGTGCGTTAGCCTTAAAAAGCAGTGTTAAGAGGTCCTAACGCTGCTTTTTAATGCAAGCTGGTATTACGAGTCTTGAAGGTACAGGCCCTAACATCGCCGCCAGCTACCTACATTTATTAACCCCTAATCTTCTGTCCCCAACATCGCCGCCACTATAATAAAGTTATTAACCCCTAAACCTAAGTCTAACCCTAACACCCCCTAACTTAAATATAATTTAAATAAATCTAAATAAAATTACTACAATTAATTAAATAATTCCTATTTAAAACTAAATACTTACCTATAAAATAAACCCTAAGCTAGCTACAATATAACTAATAGTTACATTGTATCTAGCTTAGGGTTTATTTTTATTTTACAGGCAACTTTGTATTTATTTTAACTAGGTAGAATAGTTATTAAATAGTTATTAACTATTTATTAACTACCTAGTTAAAAAAAGACAAATTTACCTGTAAAATAAATCCTAACCTAAGTTACAATTACACCTAACACTACACTACAATTAAATTAATTACCTAAATTAAATACAATTAATTACAATTAAATAAAATTAGTACAAAAAAAACAAACACTAAATTACAGAAAATAATAAAGAAATTACAAGATTTTTAAACTAATTACACCTAATCTAACCCCCCTAACAAAATAAAAAAGCCCCCCAAAACAAAAAAGCCCTACCCTACACTAAATTACAAATAGCCCTTAAAATGGCCTTTTGTGGGGCATTGCCCCAAAGTAATCAACTCTTTTACCTGAAAAAAAATGACAATCCCCCCCAACATTAAAACCCGCCACCCACACAACCAACCCTACTCTAAAACCCACCCAATCTTCCCTTAAAAAAATCTAACACTAACCCCCTGAAGATCACCTTACCAGGAGACGTCTTCACTCAACCGGGCCGAAGTCCTCAACGAAGCCGGGAGAAATCTTCATCCAAGCCGGGCGAAGTTGTCCTCCAGACAGGCAGAAGTCTCCATCTAGACGGCATCTTCTATCTTCATCCATCCGGCGTGGAGCGGGTCCATCTTCAAGACATCCGACGTGGAGCATCCTCTTCTTTCCACGGCCGATGACTGAATGAAGGTTCCTTTAAATGACGTCATCCAAGATGGCGTCCCTTCAATTCCGATTGGCTGATAGTTAGATAGAACTTGTTTGTATTTCTTTACAGGTAAAAGAGCTGATTTCTTTGGGGCAATGCCCCGCAAAAGGCCCTTTTATGAGCTATTTGTAGTTTATTGTAGGTTAGGGGTTTTTTTTATTTTGGGGGGGGGCTTTTTTATTTTCATAGGGCCCTTAGATTAGGTGTAATTAGTTTAAAGCTTTGATAATTTCTTTTTTATTTTTTGTAACTTAGTGTTTATTTTTTTGTGTAACTTATATAGTGTTTGTTATTTTTTGTAACTTAGCTAGTTTTTTGTAACTTTGTAATTTTTTAGTGTATAATTAAATTATTTGAGTAGGGTTAGGTGTTTAAATATATAATATAGTTATTTATAGTTTTATGTTATTTTACTATAAAAGTTAGGTTAGATTAAGTATTAATTTAATATAGTTTAATGTAATTTTTTTTATAACAGGGTAGGTTAATTAATAGTTTAATATAGTTTAATGTAATTTTATTATAATAGTTAGGTTAGATTAATTAGTAATTTAATATAGTTTAATGTAATTTTATTATAATAGTTAGGGTAGGTTAATTAATAGTTTAATATAGTTTAATTTAATTTTAAAGGTAAGTTTAAATTTATTATAAGATAGGAATGAGTTAATATTTAATATAAAGTTAATGGGTTGTTAGGTTTAGGGATTAATAGGTTAATTTAGTTTATGGTGATGTGGGGGGCTGGCGGTTTAGGTGTAATACATTTACTCAGTTGCAGTAGGCTCCGGGAGCGGCAGGATAGGGGTTAATAACTTTATGTAGGTGGCGGTATAAGGGGTGGCAGATTAAGGGTTAATAAGTATAATGTAGGTGGCTGTGGGCTCTGGGAGCGGCAGTTTAGGGGTTAATAAGCTTATTTAGTTGCGGCGGGGTCCAGGAGCGATGGGATAGGGGTTAATAACTTTTATTTAGGTGGCGGCAGTGTCGGGGGCAAGAGATTAGGGGTGTTTAGACTCTGGGTACATGTTAGGGTGTTAGGTGTAAACGTAACTTTTATTCTCCCATAGGAATCAATGGGATATCGGGCAGCAGTGAACATAAGCTTTTGCTGCTTTCAGACTTCCATTGTTTCCTGTGGCATCCGCCGCCTCCAGGGCGGCAGATTGAAAAGCAGGTACGCTGGGCCGGAATAGCTGCAAGCGTACCTGGTAGTTATTTGATAACTAGCAAAAGTAGTCAGATAGTGCCGAATTTGCATTCGGAACATCTGTAGTGACGTAAGCATCGATCTGTGTCGGACTGAGACCGGCGGATTGTAGGTTACGTCACAAAATTCTACTTTTGCCGGTCTGTAGGCATTGATAACTAAGGCGAATCAAGCTCTCCGCAATTACGCTGCAGAATTCCAGCGTATTTGCGGTTGACGGCTTGATAAATAGGCCCCTTCGAGTGGCCTGGAAAAATTGAGCTTTCGCAAACACAATATTTGCGCTCCACTCAGTAATACCAGTGCATGTAAATGAGCAATCCAAACACGACCTCGCATTTGCATTGCCTGAAAGCCTTGCCCTCACAAGAGAACGCTGTCATAGACTACAATGGGAGCCTCGTTCTCATGCCGTCAGACATGGCAATGCACCTAGCACAGCTCAGGGGCAATTCGAACAGCGTTGGTCACCAAATAAAAAATATGTATGTATATGTATATATACATATAGATTTATGTGTTTATATGTGTATATATACACACATTAACTCATAAATCATATGTATTTAGAGTAAAAACACAGTCCCCCATTCACGTCTATGTAAAAGCACTTATTTATTTAAAAGAACTGTCCACTTTATTTAGAGGGCAATTGGGACAACTTTTTATCATTAACCAGAAGTCTGACCTCTGGTTAATTGTGCTTACCGCAAAGTGCTCCTGCGGGCTCGCTAGAGCTTTAACCAGCTACTTGTAATGGTTGGTTATTTAACTTGCGCCCGTAAACGGCAAATTTGACCCTTTACCGGCGCACATAAAATAGTGATACACTTGTTATCTAGCCCAATATAAGTTATTATTACTTATATTATTATTATTATCATCATTATTATCTTGTTTGCTTGCAGTCTTTCACTAGTTAGCTAATAGGCACCACTGGTTTGTCGTCTAGCTAAATGTGAGTATCCTTTCACAAATAGTACTTTGGTGTGTGAAGGTGTGACACTGTGATACACTATGTGTCACTTCCACTTGTATTTATCTTTTAGTTAAATATCACTTGGATCCGATTTTTAAAGGGACGGTCAACATCAAAATTGTTATTGTTTAAAAAGATAGATAACACCTTTACTACCCATTTCCCAGCTTTGCAAAACTAACATTGTTATATTAGTATACTTTATAACATTTAAACCTCTACATTTCTGCCTCTTTCTAAGCCACTAAATACAGCCTCTTATCACATGCTTTTTTATTTGCTTTTCATAAGAGACTGCTAGTTCATGTGGGCCATATAGATAACATTGTGCTCTCTCCTGTGGAGCTGTGCAGACTTGTTAGGCAGTAATCATCAATACTGAATAATGTAGCTTTATGTTGGCCAAGTAATTTGCTTATGTTTAGGTGTGCAAAAATACCTATGAGCCTCCCCATAAAAAGTGATAGAAAAGCATGTTTAAATGGACATGAAACCCAAAAATTGTCTTTCATGATTCAGATAGAACATACAATTTTAAACAACTTTCAAGTTTACTTCTATTATCAAATGTTCTTTATTCTCTTTGTATCATTTGTTGAAGGAGCAGCAATGCACTACAGGTTTCTAACTAAGCAAATGGGTAAGCCAATAACAATCGGTATATATACAGGTGGCCCTCGTTTTACAACGGTTCAATTTACACCGTTTCAGAATAACAACCTTTTTTTCCAGTCATGTGACTGCTATTGAAAAGCATTGAGAAGCAGTGCATTTATTAAAAAAGCCAGTAGATGGAGCTGTCCGCTTGTGTTGCAGCAAAGCCAAGTAAGCTGAAATTAATCAGTTTAACCAGTCCTGAACTATCAAGCAGATTTCAAAGGAACAAGATCTTCCTGTCTATAACTCAGTCCAGATTGGAATGCATAGAAAGAACTGTTTGCAGAAAAATGCAAGTAAAGTCTGCGTTGTGTGATTATTTTATTAGGTTTATAATGCTGTTTAGCAAATGTTTTTTGTTCATTTAACTTAGTTTAATTATATATTCTGTGTTGTGTGATTATTTTATTAGGTTTATAATGCTGTCTAGCATTTAGAATCTTCATTTCAAAACTTTTAAAATAATGTATTAAGCGTTACTTATGACAATTTTGAAAGGGGCCTGGAACCTAACTCCCTCACTTCCCATTGACTTACATTATAAACTGGGTTTCAATTTACAACGGTTTCGATTTACAACCATTCCTTCTGGATCCTAACCCCGGCGTAAACTGAGGGCTACCTGTACTGTATATATGCAGCCACTAATCAGCAGCTAGAACCTAGGTTCTTTGCTGCTCCTGAGCTTACCTAGATAAACCTTTCAGTAAAGGATAACAAGAGAAGGAAGACAATTAAATAATAGAAGTAAATTAGAACATTTTTTAAAATTGTATGCTCTGTCTAAATCATGAATGTCTAATTATGAATTTACTGTTCCTTTAACAATAAAGTTTCTTGTTTAACCAATCTAAGTGAAAGAAATCAAAATTCTCTGGTTACTGAGTATTCATAATTTAGGGAGTTTCACTAATTTAAATTGAAGTGCTTTAATTGGGTTAAAATTCAACAGTAAATGAAGCCAAGGATCAACTTGGATGAATATGACATTTTCACACAGTAGACTGTAATGAAAAAGGGGAGCCCACAAAGAATATATGATATTATATAATAAAATTAATTTCACTTTGGTACAAAAAGTTCTACATTTAAACATTTTTAACATTAGGTACATAATTTGCAATCAAGGTGCTGTGTGTGTAGAACAAGTACTGTGTGCAGTGACAATGAGGGTGCTATGTGTGCCAAGTGAGATCTGTGTGTGTAGTAATGAGAGAATGAGAGAGAATGAGAATTCTGTGTTTGTAGTGACAATGAGAGGGCAGTAATAGTAAGGAGTGCTGTGTGCTCAGTGGGGGCTGTGAATGCAATGAGGGTGTTGTGGGTGTGTGGGGATAATGTGTGTACTGTGTGTGTAGTGAGGGTGCTGTTTGTGCAGTGCTAGTGAAGGTGTTGTGTGTGCAGTAAAGGAGCTGTGTGTGTGTAGTGATGAAGGTGCTGCATGTGTAGTGAGCATTCTGTGTGTGCACTAAGTTTGCAATGTGTGCTGTGACAATAATGGTGCTGTGTTACTGACTTAAGGGTCAATTTACTAATATGCGAGTGGACATGATATGGTGTAGCGTTTCATGTCCGCTGCACATCGATAAATGCTGACTGCATACGCTGGTGCAATACCGCCCCCCCTGCAGATTAGGCCGCTAGCAGGGGTGTCAATCAACCCGATCATATCCGATCGGGTTGATTTCTGCCCGCCGCCTCAGAGCAGTGGTCTTGCCGGAAACACGGGGCATCAAGCTCCATACGGAGCTTGATAAATTGACCCCTATCTCCAGCCTCCTGTCCAAGATACTGTACATGAAATGCTGGAGGTCTGCCTTAGATATGAGGTGTAGGGATATTACATGAAGAAGGAACTATTCCATTTTCACAACTTTTATAGATCCAGGTTGGGGCCATCTTAGTTAAAAGAAGCTAGGGGAATGCACTACATTGTCTTGATGTATTTGTATGTTCTATAAGAGAACAGAATATATAATATATATATATATATATATATATATATATATATATATATATATTGTCATAGTATAGGCTAACTTTTTCCTGATCTATGAGCAATGAAAAGCACCACCATTTCTTCACCCAATACAAAGTTAGAAGCACCTGAAATCCTGTGTTGAAAATTGAATGGTTCTTGCATATAACAGGAGTTGAAAAATATCACTATAGTTTACGAAGCATGGATTAAAGTTACTAGATCAGAGGGGAAAAGTTACTAGTCAGTCAGTGTTAAAGATAGGAAAAAGTCTCATTTGTTTAATCTGCTGTCATTTCTTACTCATCCTGGACTAGTGGAAATGTCAAGTCCTGTACATTTGAATTAAACATATCTTAGCTAAAAAAAAATGTTTAATTTAATCACCAACATATTAAATCAGTTGCCACCCTGCAGTTTTGTCTTATTTACCCCTGTGACATATTTACTTTGCAATTTAGGCAACGTTAATGTATCTGTATATGAAGTCTAGTCTGCAGCTCACACCCTGTATATATACAGGAATGTTGACATATCAAAATACACATTGTCCCCGCCCTGATGTGATAAATTCTACAGGCAGAAAACAGCTGTGGGCAATAGAGAACAGTTTTATGTCTGCAAATGTTAACCGGTATATGAATAAAGTAGCTTCTGTTGAGCAGTTGCTAAACCAAAAAATGTAAACTGGTTTAGAGTCCTGCAGGCTTTTAGACAATTGCTGTAAGGCAGAAATATAAATCAGATGAAAGATTTTCTTTGATCAAACCAGCATTTGGTGATATCAGCTGATGTTTTGTAATGATGGGAGAGGTACAAAGCACCATTCATTTATTAAAAAGGACCCAAGCAGCAGTACTCTTACACAGAGAGGCTTAAATGGGTTGTCACAGTATTTATTTATTTTACTTACAGGTACAGTAGTACAGTAAACACATTATAAAAAGTTAGATAGTTGAAACTTAATTAAATATAAACAAATTGCAAATAAACAAATTATTAGTAAGGTGCCTGGCACAAATCTACATAAATATGCAAATGCATAAAAAAAAATTATTGGTCACACAGATAGGACATAATGCTTACCATCTTCAAATGGGAAGAAGCTGAGGAGTTGGGTATGTAAGAGTTAGATAAAAGCAGTAAATGGTCGTAGTGTGTGTTTATTTACACAGTAATACCACAAATAAAGCTACAGAGACATGCACTGACAATTTATCAGAATCTCTTTAAATATGATAATAATAGTAGTAGTGTTTTTTAATAAAGTTAATGGGACCCTTGCTTCTTATCTGGGTAAAGGTGTAGTTTAGCATCCCAAATTCCAAAAGTACCACATCCCGCTGGGGGGGGGGGGGGGGAACCATGGAAAGGTTCTCAGTGGCTGTTGCGGCTCCTGGGAACAATATTAGAACAGAGCATTGCGGAGCCTGGGAACGGTATTGGAAAAGAGCAATCTGTTCCAATACCTGCCCTGGGCAACGCAACCACCGCTTGGAACCTATCCATGGTCTCCTCACGTTACCTTTTTGAAGTAATTCCCAAGGTAAAGTGTACGTTTCTGAAGTTATTCCCATGGTAAAAATATAACATATTTAGGTAAATGTGGCGCCAATATTATTCCCGGGTGCCGCAACCACCTCTGGGAACCTATCCATGGTCACCGCCCCCCCCCCCTCGACGGCAGGATGTGGTACATTGAGAAATCACAGAGGCTTGTGAAGTGTTAGCAAAAAAATCTGGTAAAGAACACCCAGACCAAGGTGGCGCACTACAAAATAGTGTATGTGGTATGCTAAAATATGTATGTGATGAATATAATCACAGCATATAAGAATTGAAAAATCCAACAAATGTATAGTATGACACAAAATGTGAAAATTGAAAGTTTTTACAATTCAATAATTTGAAAGAAAAAAGTGCATACAGTGAATAATGTGTGAAACTTGTAGGGAAAAATGTGAGAAAAACGGAAATAAAATCAAATGTGAAAAAATAAGTTCAATAGTTCATACGACTCGTGTCTGTAATAACTCTGCTGGTTGTGGTAAACTGTGGCTGAAATAAGTGTATGCTTAAGGCAGCACCACTTGGAAAATTATGTAGATTCTCCTGTGTAGTTTCAAAAAGAAAAGGGGCGCCTCATAGTGAACTCTGTGTGGGTAAATGTGAATAAGTAATGAAATACAACTCACAATTTAAGATGGCACCTGTGTTACCAGAGTGCAAACAGGCAGGCTTATGCTTTTAGTTGTCAGCTTACTGGATACTTCCTAAGTATCAGGGGAAAGCATGAACGGTTGCTAACAGTCATTCTGGGCAAGTTAGGTAGGCTCTGTCCGGTGCGTTCACTGCTCCAAAAAATCAACAAGAGTAGCAAAGACCCTTGCATAGAATATACAGACACCCCATAGAGAAGTTATGTTTATAAAAACAAGGCTTTTATTGTTACGCATTTCTCGACCCAAAACGATGGTCATTTGATCAGGCAAAAGACAGGAAGTGTGTGTGAAATATGGGCCTAATGTTGACTACTTGACTTTCGCACAGCATCATTTCCTTTTGGGTAAACTCAGGTTGACATACTTTAGGTAAGTTTTGCCTTGTACAGAGCAGATGTGAGTTAGGAGGCTGGATTGTGGTATTTACCTCACAACAACTGTGCTGTATGCATACAATTAGTTTCTTCATTTTTTACATCCTGAGGAAAATCATTATATTCAGCGGTGAAAATTAATTAAAAAGTAGAGGTACAGAGCTTTTCCATGTTTCTGGTGTCACAACCAACAATTAAACTTCCATGTTTACCCGACCAGCTCAAGACATTGTACTGTCTGGGTCCAAGAATGAAATTATGCCATCTAACACAGTCTAAACCCAACCAAAGTTAAAGGTCTTAAAGATTAAAGGGGCACTGTGCAGTGAATTTATTTCCTTTCCTTCTTAATTCAAATGACCTGTTATGCTTGCCAAGAGTAAACCACTTTAGGTTTATTCTTGCAATTAAAATAGCTGGTTGTGTTTATTGAAAATATAAACCATTTTTCTCAAGAACATGCCCATTCAAATGAACTTGATCCTTCTGGAAGAACTCCACATCTAATATGTATCTCTCTATACACAACATCTAATTTGTAGTTATTGAAATGTTCATTTTTAATGTGGTTTCAATGAGCAAAGCCAGCTATTTCAATTGCAATAATAAACCTAAAGGATATTGTCCCACTAAATTTAACACTATGTAGCTGGTTTAATTAGGGTCTGGTAATGCATTAAGGGAAATAAGTGTCCCTTTAAAGTTTAGCAGAGTGAAGTCTCACACAAGAGCATGCTGATACCCTCCTAGTGGACCCCATGTGAGAGGCAATTATCTTAGAAGCACTATAAGCTGAACTATGCTCCCACTATATATGCTCCCACTGTTGAATGCTGCCTGGGCCCCAGGGTGAAACCTGGACCAATTGAGCTGGCCCTTTTGCAGTTGTTCCTGAATTCTATTCATATATTATTTTTCTGTAATTGGTCTAATATATTCTGTTAAAACAGCTTGTGAAAAAACACTGCAAAGCAGTTTTCAAGGTCCAAACTAAAAAATAGTTTTAATTTGGTTACAGGAACATTGACATAGATTTTGGAGGCCCATCGGGTCTGCCCAGTTTTTAAATCAATGTGCACCGAGGTTACCCACCAGATACTTTCCATTGAGATCGCTCTCCATTGTTATTGCAATTCATCAGAATTTTTTTTTACTTTAGTTTTACCATTGAAAAGAAACAGAGGTGCAACAGCACTACACTTAGAATGTGGGAGTGCTTATATAATAGAAAGGATTGCCTTTCATGAGCTGGAGTGCTTATGCATTAGTTTTACCATGTTGTCTGGATTTATATAATTTAACAGCTTTACCTTCTACCTATCCTGGCTAGCTATGAAGAGCATATCTTGGCATTTTGCATGATCAGTTCACAAAATCAGTTTCTTACTTTTATTTATGCAAAAAAAAGGTAGAACCATGTTAGCAAGTATATGTATTATTTTTTGCAAAAGGATTTACAGTCAACAGTGGGCACAATTATTTATAAAACAAAATCCATTAGAGATGGTTTAACCAAGTTACACATATATATATAGTACAAGGGTTGGAAGCTCTGGATAATATTTGTTTAACAACCAGGCACCTAATACTTAATATGCAGAAAGAAAATGTTTCCAGGCAGGAAACCTGTCCAAACAAATTTGCAGGGAGTGAGGCAGCATTCACTGCCATACTTTATCATTACAAGACCAAAATGCTTGTTAAGTCTTGCCCCTGCTCTCTCATAAACATTCACAAAAGAACAGGGATTATGCATGACATACATGTATATCTGGATTTCTCTTAACAATTTTAACAGTTAGTGGCAGCATACAGCTGACCTTCACCCACTGGAAGTTTTGAGAAGAAGGACTGAATTAATATATAAAGATACTGTATATAATGTACATATTGTAACTATACATAGGGGCCGAATTATCAGTGTATCATGTCCACCAGACATCGTTGAATGCCGACATAGCTTGTGCAATGCCGCCCCGGCAGATTTGTGGCCAATTGTGCGCTAGCAGGGGTGTCAATCAGCCCGATCATATAGGATTGGGCCGATTGATGTCCGTAGCCTCAGAGCAGGCGGACCAGTTAAGAAGCAGCGGTCTTAAGACTGCTGCTTCTTAACTGCTGTTTCTGGTGAGCCTGAAGGCTCGCGTGGAAACAGGGGCATCAGGGGCCCCTTGATAAAGTGGCCCCATAGTGCCAAAAAGAATAGATACCACACAGTGAGGGAAGAATGCATCAATAACTTGTGGTTTTCACAGAGCAGAACTTTCCTGAAGTATATAAGTCTGTTCCAGTGGTAGTTCCAGAATATAATATTTGGTGATTCAGTAAATGATCAGAAAACAACATATTTTGCAGTCCATAAGCAGGACCTTATTTGACAGTATCTTTTATTTTGTGTTCTAGCCTTTGGTCCATTGTATCGCTTCAGAAATACATTTAAATCTAAGAGAACTTTAATTTACTGCATTTTAAATCTTTTAAAGATAAAGATGCTACCAAAATGTAAAGAAATAAAATAAATGTACTGT
Source organism: Bombina bombina (assembly GCF_027579735.1). Lineage (NCBI taxonomy): Eukaryota > Metazoa > Chordata > Amphibia > Anura > Bombinatoridae > Bombina > Bombina bombina. Next base: position 1,087,404,427 of record NC_069499.1, read on the forward strand.
TTAGTCTGCATTTTAGTCATTGCATTGTCTATTCACATCTGTTGGTGATAAAATACTTTTGTTTAACACAGACTTGTACTAATAGCTACTGCACTCTTTTGTTAGGACACTGAAGTTTGACTTTCAAGACTTACCTTGGTCATTCTCCTTCATGGAACTCACTCTTGGTGCACTCTTAAGAACAACTTGTTCACTTTTATTCACAGTTATAATCTTCAATAAACATGCAAAAAAGATACAAAAACATTTTAGCAAAAGAATCAGTAAAACACTTGTATTATCAGTAGTCATTTGAAGATTATTTAAGAAATATTCCAGTGTTCAATTGTACATAGCAAATAGTTATCATGTTGAGTATTTATTTATGTTTTATTGATGGCCTTTGTTTAACAAGCCATTTGGCTTTAAGGGTAAGATATATTTAAAGGGACATTAAACTCGTGGCTACAATTACAGTAGCAGGGTCACTACTCACTATGATATAGTTTATCCTCCTGTACCCACAACTTTATCTAAAAACTTTCTTTCATTTTAACCCATTACAGAAGCCAGTTGGCAAAGCTCTGTATCTTTATACTGGGTACCGCCATCTTGTAGCATGCATCTTGTTGCATCATGTGACAGAAGCAGTGATATTTCACAGATCAGTGATTTTACCGGCTTTTTGATAGCTGCACCTTGCACTTTGGATTATCTCACAAAATAGAAAGCAGAAGCTTTATATAATTATTTTATTTTTCATTTTTTTTGTTACCATAGTTTAAAAGATACATAACAAATATAAAAAACCCTTAGGAACAATAGTGAAAAATGCAACCGTTGCAAAAATCTAAATTTCCTGCTCTGTATTGTGTACTCTAAACAGAAGTGCACAGTAATGCTTGTCCAGAAGACACCAGTATTACAGATCTGTGAGTGCCCAATGCTTCTGTCACAGTGTGCAAGAATACATAAACTTCAAGATGGCTGCGCCCTGTATGAAGATGCAGAGTTTAACTAACCAGCACTTGTAAAGGGTTAAAATAACAGAGCAAGAACAAGATAAACAATAGTAACCAAAATGTGTAGTAACCAAAGTAACGTAGTTGTGTCCAGCAGTTTAATGTCCCTTTAAGGTCCAAGCAAACACATAGGAAATACAATACGTTTATGTAGAAGTTGTATATTACTGTAAATTATCAATATCCTGTCCTTTCTTCATATCATCAAGAACCTCATGCATTCATCCATACATGAACATTATTTTCATTGCTTACAGCATTTCAAAACATGTGAACTATTTGTTTTAATTATTGGCTAAAGCTAACCTTTTTTTCTAATCTAGTTTACCCTTGTTCAACCAATGAGTAATGTAGTATTTGTCACTGCCATCCAATACAAATGACTACAGCATTGTGAGAAATTAAATGTTCCATGTTTCCCACACTTGGCATTAAAGGGCCAGTCTAGTCAAAATTAAACTTTTATTATTCAAATGTGTTTTGTTCTCTTTGTATTCTTAGTTGAAAACTAAACCTAGGTAGGCTCATATGCTAATTTCTAAGCCCTTGAAGGCTGCCTCTTATCACATGCTTTTTGATTTGCTTTTTAAAAAAGGGGAGTGCTAGTTCATGTGAGCCATATAGTTAAAATTGTTCTCACACTCGTGGGATGGGGCAGACACTGCACTAATTGAATACAATGCAAGTCAATAGGTAAAATAACAAATATCGTAAAGAATAATTTAAATATACTACAGACAGACTCTACTTTAAACACAATTCTGTCTGGAGGCTGTAGATATATAGCTAGGAGATCGCCAACAATAGGTGACAAAGTAATTGAATATGTATATACTACCAAAGGGAAGAATTTAAACCAAGGAACATTGGTTATCAAAAAAAGGCTGCTTTAAATGTGGTCATCATCAATGCTTAACTTGTAAATATATTAAAGTAGGGGACACTTTTTCCTCCTCAACTATGAACAAGGAATATAAAATTAGATATAGAGGCCTATTTATGAAATGTCTATCGGACCTGATCCGACAGTGCGGATCAGGTCCGACAGACATTGCTGAATGCGGAGAGCAATACGCTCTCCTTATTCAGCATTGCACCAGCAGCTCTTGTGAGCTGCTGGTGCAACACCGCCCCCTGCAGACTCGCAGCCAATCGGCCGCCAGCAGGGAGGTGTCAATCAACCCGATTGTACTCTTTAGACCGCTGCTTCATAACTGCTGTTTCTGGCGAGCCTGCAGGCTCGCCAGAAACACGGGGCGTCAAGCTCCGTTCGGAGCTTGATAGATAGGCCCCATTGTCTAGATTGTACATCGAAATATATAATATATCTAATTACATGCTCAGTTTGTAATAAACAATACGTAGGATGCTCTAGTCATATGCTAAAAGACAGAGCAAGGGACAAAGTGATCCACCGAGAACTAGAGTAGCCAAACATTTTTGCACACATCAAAATCCTATCAAAGCATTCCAGATACAGGCCATTGATTATCTTCCAAAATCTCCACGGGGAAGTAATAGGTTCGGTGAGTTGTTATTTAAAGAGGCAAAATGGATATTATTTTTACAAACAAAGGAGCCTAATGGAATAAATGCAAGATGGGATATGGGCCTTTTTCTAGGGTAATACCAACAAATTTGTTTACCTAATCAATAGACACATCTCTTTTACTATATTCTTACATTTAGAACAACCTCTTAAGATTAGCAAACAAATAATATAATAAAATAAGTTACATACAAAGGCATAAATACGAGCGATCTTTTGAAAGAATTAACAATTCTGTAAAAGTTCTGTAACATTTTGACAAATGTTTGAATAAAAGTCTGATAAATATCCACACAAAATACATAAAGGGTTAATTATTCTCTATCAGGTAGATTACAAGTTATGCACGCTATAGGGAATTTAATGAAAGCAACAAAAGTTGTGTTATTTCACCCCCTATAGCGCAGCCATTACAAGTTTTGAAACAGTCGGCTTGTGCTTGCGATTTGGTTGCGTTGAGCTCTATACCGCACACAATTCAAGCGCTGATTTGATGTGTTTGTGCACGCTTTCCCCATAGACGTCAATGGGGGGAAGGTGTCAGAAAAAAACCTAACACCTGCGATCGCAGAATGAAAAGCTCTGTAACGCAGCCCCATTGATGTCTATGGGGGAAACAAAAGTAACGTTTAAACCTAACACCCTAACATAAACCCCACGTCTAAACACCCCTAATCTAAACACCCCTAATCTAATCTGCCGCTCCGAAATCTCCGCCACTATACTAAAGTTATTAACCCCTTTTCCCCTGCACCCCAACATCGCCCCCGCACTATAATAAATCTTATTAACCCCTATTATGCCACTCCCCAACATCGCCACCTCTAAATAAAGTTATTAACCCCTAAGCCTCTGGCCTCCCACATCACTACCACTAAATAAACCTATTAATCCCTAAACCGCCAGCCCCCCACATCGCAACAACCTAAATTAAACTATATTAACCCCTAAACCTAACCCTAATGTAACCCTAACCCTAACCATAACGTAACCCTAATTCTAACCCTAACACCCCCTAACTTTAACATAATTAAAATAGAGCTAAATTAAAGTTACAATTATTAACTAAATAATACCTATTTAAAACTAAATAAATACTTACCTATGAAATAAAACCTAAGCTAGCCACAATATAACTACTGGTTTTATTTTTATTTTATAGGCAAGTTTGTATTTATTTTAACTAGGTAGACTAGTTACTAAATAGTTATTAACTATTTACTAACTACCTAGTTAAAATAAATACAAACTTACCTGTGAAATGAAACCTAAGCTGCCTTACACTAAAACCTACCGTTACAAAAATAAAAACCTACCATTACAAAAAATAATAAACACTAAAACTACAAAAAATAATAATAATGAAATTATCCAAAACAAAAAAAAATATTCCTATTCTAATACCCTTTAAAAAATAAACCGCCCTAAAATAAAAAACCCTAATCTATAATAAACTTCCAAGGGCCCTTAAAAGGGCCTTTGTAGGCCCTTAAAAGGGCTTTTGTCGGGCATTGCCCTAAAGATATCAGCTCTTTACAAAAGAAAACAAACACCCCCTAACAGTATACAAACCCCCACCCCCCAAACCCACAAAATAAAAATAAAGTAAAACCTAATCTAGCCATTGCCCTGAAAAGGGCATTTGTATGGCCATTGCCCTTCAAAGGGCATTCAGCTCTTTTGCTGCCCATTAAAAAAAATGTCTATTCTAAAAAGAAAAACCCACCCCAAACGAAAAAAAAAAAACATTACACAAAATAACAAACGAATTATCAAAAATAATAACAATTATTACTATTTTAATACCCATAAAAAAACACCCCAAAATAAAAAACCTGAAAAAAAATTATAACGACCCACTAATATTACAAACCCCCACCTACCCAAACCCACAAAATAAAAAACTATCTAAAAAAACCTAATCTACCCATTGCCCTGAAAAGGGCATTTGTATAGGCATTGCCCTTAAAAGGGCATTTAGCTCTTTTGCATTGCCCTGAAAAGGGCATTTAGCTCTTTTGCAAAAAGCCCAAACCCTAAACTAAAAAAAAAAGTTGAAAAAATCCTAACACTAACCCCCGAAGCTCCACTTACAGTTGCTGAAATCCATCTTGAAGGATCTTCATCCCAGAGGCTCCATCTTCATCCAAATGGCTCCATCTTCATCCAGTAGGATGAGAGCTACTGAAATTCTATTGGCTATTCAAATCAGCCAATAGAATTTCAGTTGCTCTCATTCTATTGGCTGATTTGAACAGCCAATAGGATTTCAGTAGCTCTCATCCTATTGGCTGATTTGAATATCCAAAATCAAATCAGCCAATAAGAATGCAAGGGACGCCATTTTGAATCACGTACCTTGCATTGAAGATCCAGTATACAGCGGTTACCGTATGAAGAGGATGCTCCGCACCAGATGTCTTCAGGATGGACCCACTCTGCACCGCCAGGATGAAGATGCCGCCAGGATGAAGATAGAAGATGCCGCCTGGATGAAGATGGAGCCGCCGGGATGAAGATCCTTCAAGTGTGACTTCAGCAACTGTAAGTGGATCTTCAGGGGTTAGTGTTAGGATTTTTTAAACTTTTTTTTTTTTTTTTTTTTAGTTTAGGGTTTGGGCTATTCGTAATAGAGCTAAATGCCCTTTTCAGGGCAATGCAAAAGTGGTAAATGCCCTTTTAAGGGCATTGCCCATACAAATGTCCTTTTTCAGGGCAATGGGTAGATTAGGTTTTTGTTAGAGTTAGGTTTTTTTATTTTGGGGTGGTTGGTTGGGTGATGGGTTATTACTGTTGGGGGGGTCTTTGTATTTTTTATTACAGGTAAAAGAGCTGTTTAACTTAGAGAAATGCCCTACAAAGGCCCTTTTATGGGCTATTGGTAGTTTATTGAAGGCTAGGGCTTTTTTTATTTTGGGTAGGCTTTTTTTATTTTTATAGGGCTATAAGATTAGGTGTAATTGTTTTTTATTTTTAATAATTTCGTAATTTAATGTTTTTTAATTTTTGTAATTTAGTATTTTTATTTTTTGTAATTAGATAGTTTGTAATTTTTATAGTAGTTTTAGGATTTTTTTTAACGTGTAATATAGTTTATTTAATTTGTAGTTAGTTTAATTTTAGTTTAATAATTATATTAGTTTAATTGTTAGTTTAAACTTAGTTTTTTTAATTTGACAGGAAAGTTTTAATTTAATTTAAGATAGAGAAATTGTAATTTTAATATAAAGTTAGGGGGGCATTAGGTTTTAAGGGCTACTAGTTTAAATTAGTTTATTGCGATGTGTGGGGCTTTCGGTTTAGGGGTTAATAGGTTTATTATAGTGGCGGCGGTGTAGCGCTTAATAACTTTAGTGTAGTGGGGGTGATGTGGGCGGATGGCAGATTAGGGATTAATTATATTTAAATAGTGTTTGCAATGCGGGAGGGCGGCGGTTTAGGGGTTAATAACTTTAATATAGTGGTAACGATGTTGGGGAGCGTCAGAATAGGGGTTAATAAATGTAATTAGTGGCGGCAGATTAGGGGTTAATAATTTTAATATAGTGTTTGCAATGCGGGAGGGCCTCGGTTTAGGGGTTAATATGTAGTTTATGGTTGTTAGTGTACTTTGTAACAGTTTAGTTATGAGTTTAATGTAACAGTTTTGATGTGTAAAACTCATAACTACTGCTTTCAGATGGTAGTACAGAACTTGTCGGTATAGAGTATAACACAAGCTTTTTAGCCTCACCGCAAAACTCTTAATAGTCCCATGAAAAAACGTAATTTTTACGAGTGCGGGGCTGACGTTGCGTTACAGACTGAAAGGCTTGGGGTACAGCTATACCGACAAGACTTGTAATGGCTGTGGTGCTGTTTTAACATTGAAATGACCATTTTTTCTGTGTTAAAAGAAGAACCCACAACTCATAAACTACCTGTATATTAGTTAGTTTTTCTAAAAAACAACTGCTATTTCTTGCTTCTTTTTCTAATTGATAGAAATATCGCTGAAACATAACTTCCGGTTTTCGGGCTGAGATCACGTCATCGGAGCGATATTTAAAAACTGTAATTTTTAGTCAGACCAGCGATAAAGCTACGGCAAAACGCGTCTGGGGACGCATCATGGGGATCAGAGGTATTTAAAACCAGTACACAGTACTTCTTTAACAAGTTCCAGGTCCGTGAATTTTACTTTATACTTTTAATAAAAGTTATGTTTCAGTAGAAACGACTTGGTCACGAGGAAAGTTTTTTCTTGGATGTCTCACAGCACTTTGCTGACAGGTTGCACACAGCTACCTAATACCAATTATCAACCTAATTTTTGTATGTATCTGCCTTCCTATGAACTTTGAGCTTTGAATATAACACACCTGAAGCAGGGAGCTGCGGGAGGTGTGTCTGTTTCTATCGGGTTATTTGTGCTAGTTTGAGGGATAAGCACGGGCAGATTACATTGAGCAGCGGAAGCTGGGAACATCTGCATATTGGCGCTAGTTCATGTGAGCCATATAGATGAAATTGTGCTAATCCTTGTGGGATGTAGCAGACACTGCACTAATTGAATACAATGCTAGTCAATAGGTAATAAATATAAAGTCATGTGATCAGGGGGTTGTTAGAAGATGTTTAGATACAAGGTAATCACAGAGGTAAAAAGTATATTAGCCTGTAGGCGCTCTACAAATAACTAATAATAATAATATTAATATAACTGTGTTGGTTATGTAAAACTGGGGAATGGGTAATAAAGGGATTATCTATCTTTTAAAACAAAAAAATGTCTAGTGTAGACTGTCCCTTTAATTGTTGGCTAATACAATTACCTTTTTTAAAAGCTTTGTTTATATTTTTTTTAAATAATAATATTATTATTATTATTAATAATAATAATAATAAATACTATTTCTTTCTAATCTATAACAGTTTTTTTTTTACACCTATAGGGGATATTTATGTAACTTTATTTCTTGTATGTATTGAGTTGTATATTTATATGTCAAAAATGTCAGCACTTCATATTTAAAGGGATATGAAACCCAATTTTTTTCTTAGGAGCCGGCCCAAATGTAGCAAACAATCAGCAAGCGCTACCCACGGTGTTGAACAAAATATGGGCTGGGTCCTAAGTTTACATTTCTGCTATTTCAAATAAAGATACCAAGAGAATAAAGAAAAATTGATAATAGGAGTAAATAACAATGTTGCTTAAAATTGCTTGCTCTATCTGAATAATGACAGAAAAAAAATTGGGTTTTGGGTTTTTTATCTCTTTAACTTCTGCATACTATCAGAGAATATTTTGCTCAACTGTATACACTTTAAAGATTTTCACATACTTGAAATACATCATTTAAAATATGCCTTCGTTGGATTTACATTTTTAATTCATTTAAAGGGACAGAATATTTGAAAATTGTTATTATTTAAAAATATAGATAATCCTTTTATTACCTATTCCCCAGTTTTGCACAGCCAACATGGTTATATTAATATCATTTTTACCTCTATGATTACCTCTATCTAAACCCTTGCAGACTGCCCCCTTATCTCAATACTTTTTATTTATTTATTTTAGCATTTTACAATTTAGCATTTTAGCCAATTAGTGCTGCTTCTTATGAGCCCATTGTCATTCTCCACAGGAGTGAGGGCAATGTTATCTATATGGCACACATGGACAAGCACTGCTTGGACATAGTGCAAGATTATAAAAAGCTAAAAGAAAAACACTGAGATAAGAGGCAGCCTGCAGGGGCTTAGAAACAGGCAAACTTAGAGGTTATACAGTATATTAATATAACAATGATGGCTATGCAAAGCTGTGGAATGGGTAGTAGAGGTGGTATCTATCTTTTTAAACAATAAAGGAAAAAAAAACAAATTAAATAAGGTGTCCTGTTAAATGAGCCCATTAGTACTAAATAGCTTGTGTACCCAAAATCATTGTTCTGTTCTTTTTCTTTGTCATTTTTATTTTATATAATTTAAAGTGATTCACGTTTTTTATGCTTCCCCATTTTTAATTGTAATCTTTTTCACTATTGCTTATATTCTGTAGGGTTTTATCACCATGATTTATTTTCACTGATAATAGTTCTACATTATGACCTGTTTAATTAAAGGGACAGTCTACTCCAGAATTGTTATTGTTTAAAAATATAGGTAATCCCTTTATTACCCATTCCCCAGTTTTGCACAACCAACACATATATATTAATATACTTTTTACCTCTGTGGTTACTTTGTATTTAAACTTTTGCAGACTGACCCGTTATTTCAGTTCTTTTGACAGGCTTGCATTTTAGCCAATTAGTGCCCTCTCATAAGTAACTTTACAGGTGTTAGCACAATGTTATCTATATGGTACACATGAGCTAACACCCCCTGGCTGTGAAAAACTGTCAAATGCATTGAGAAAAGGGGCGGCCTTCAAGGGCTTAGAAATTAGCATATCAGCCTACCTAGGTTTAGCTTTCAAAAATGAGTATAAAGAGAACAAAGCACAATGTAGCTAAATGCCGACAGCGTATGCTGTTTACCAATCAGCCGCTAGCAGGGGCCGTCAGTCATCCTGATTGTATCGGGATGATTTCAGTCCGCCACCTAAAAGGTGGCGTACAAGTTAAGGAGCAGCGGTCTTATGACCACTGCTTCTTAACTTCCAAAGCCCAATGCTCTGAAGCCCAATGCGTGCATTCAAAAATAAATAAAATTCTGTACTGAGTTATTTCCCAAAAGCTACAAGCTGCAGATGACCTAGCCCTACATAAGGGAACTCTGTATGATCCCTCAACTAGACCCCCAGCAACCTCTTCTATATTATTTGCTTCCACTGTTAAATCTCTCAATGTTTATATATGCACAGTAAAAACAACTGTATGATGTACTTTCATTATTTATTTGCCTGTTTTACCTGTAATTGAATTTAGAAAATTAGGATTAGAGCACAAGTATGTGTATACACGTGTACTCTGAGGGGGCGAATTATTAAGTTGCGAATGCAGCCGTTTTCGTGTGAGCCTTCAGGCTCATTGGAAACAAAAGTTAAGAAGCAGCGGTCCACTGCTGCTTAACTCATCTGCCACCTCTGAGGTGGTGGATAGCTATCATCCTGGTCGGATACATTCGGGATGATTGACACCCCCTGCTAGCAGCCGAATGCTTGTGCAATGATAAATGCTGACAGCGTATGCTGTCAGCATTTATCGATGTTGGGCGGACATGATCCGCTATAGCGCACATTGTTAAATCAGCCCCTGGGTCTTTACTTGAAAAGTTGATTTCAGATAAATGTAATATTTTACTATATAAGGGAGAAGTTTCAATTTAGATACATTTACATAAGTTCCATCACTTAAATTGCTTTGTCATTTCACTCATTTATTTTTTAATTTTCTGAGCAGTTATCCATTTCACAATATGTGAGATATTTAAGATTTAGAAGCTATGTTCACTGTCTGAGATCCCTATGTTCATAACCTGAAGTGTCCAGCACAGTAGTTTGGAAACAACATTGTTGCAAAAGGTTGGATAATAGCTAGCTATTATTACTGTTATACAGTATTTTATAGACTATATGCATATACATATGACTTGGCAAATAGCTTGCTTGCCCTGTGAGTCACTTGCATTATAAAATGTCCAAATTCACAGTGTGCAGGCATTGCAGTATAACTCCTTTGTAAGGTGGAATTTGGCTGTAGGCAGCTATTCTTAATGTCTATATGACATTGTAAAATAGTTTGATAACAATAGGTACACAATAATAACACTTTCTCCTAGATGTTTGTCACATTCAGTAAAAAGAATTGTTAGTTTAAAGCTGTGGTAAATTATATAAAACTTGATTAACCAGTTTTGATTATTTGCTATTTAGGGATGGAGTTTCATTTGTTCTGTGTTTTAATTCTCAGTACTTGATTCATATAAACTGTATAATGCAACAGAGTCAATATTTTCCACATGCACACAAGCATACACATATATGCATATACACATACACACTCACACACATATGCACACACCTACTCGCACACATGTGCATGCAAGTTCGCAGTGCGCACACATACACGTGCACACCCAAACATCTATGCACACAGACACTCACTCATGCATGTGCACACCTCACATTCATCTATATATTAACACACAAACACACATAGATATGGCTGTATGATAGCATATATTTAAATGTTTTAGTTTATATAAGAATAATACATTTGGCTGAAATTTGGATTTTGCAGTTGATAGTTTGTAGTTTTACAGATGTAATTTAGTCTGATTTTGTAACCCGTTATTGTTACTGGAGGTTCTCTTGTGCTTTTTTAAAGAAAAAAAAGAAACTATTTGGCAAAATTTTTATGAAAGTTAAAAATATAAAATCATTTTCCATTTGTTTTATTTAAAATAATGGCAGGAGCATATGCCAATTCAGTTTAGGTTCAAATGTAAAAAGGCTCCTACCCACATACTGGGAATGTTAAACTGTATTTTCCAAGTGATTGTAATTTTGGATTGAGTGAATTTATTACTTTGACATTTTGCAGTTTTGTTTATTTATTTATTTATTTTGTGGTTAAGTATTTTTGTAGTTATTAAAGTGAAAATCAATCCTAGCGTTTGTGAAACGCTAGGATTGACCATTGAAACAAACAAAGGTGACTTTTATTGATGAAGTATAAAATACTTCATGATGAAAGCTCCTTTACTTGTTTCAAGTGTTTGCCATTCTGAGCTGCTAAGACAGCCCACGGCAGAACGTTGTTTTGCTAGAGGTGATGTTTTCACCTCTTAGCCAATAGCCGTGCAGGAAATCCGGCTTGGCACCCTTGGGAGCTAGATTTTCCACACGCTATTTGCTAAGAGGTGGAAACGTCACCTCTTAGCAAAACAGCGTTCTGCCATGGGCTGCCTGAGCAGCTCAGAACGGCGAACGCTTGAAACAAATAAAGGAGCTTTCAGCATGAAGTATTTTATACTTCATGAATGAAAGTCCCCTTTATTTGTTCCAATGGTCAATCCTAGCAGTTCACAAAAGCTAGGATTGACTTCCAATTTAAGCTTTGAAACAAATTTATTTTCAGGATTAGGAGATAGGAAACTAAATAACCTAATCTATGACAAAACAAACCGCACTAAACTTTTATTAATTTTGGTATGCAGGTAGAAAAATAATATATATCTTAAAAAATTGTCTTAGTTTGCACATGTTCAGTAGAAAAAAATGGCTGACAAAAGAAGACATGATCTGTAGTGTTTTCCCATAGCGTCCCTTAATCAAGATGGCCAATGTTCCTTCTGCCTGTGCATCTTGCAGAGCGTCAGACTGCTCTGTAAATTCAATTATCATTTTAACCGGAAACCCACCCATTAAGCACAGCTGGCTATATAACCTCTGGAGTTCTAATGCACAGTGAATTTATCATATAATAACATATTTTATTTATTGGGTAAGTTTAATTGGGAATTCCCATTCATATTAAGATTTGATTAGAAATTAAACTCTCGGTATTAGTATACATTTTTTTTGCCATTGAGGCTTGATGATAAATATTGCTGTTTTAAGACCAACATTACATTGATGTTAACACTGGAAACTTAAATGTCTCTTAAATGACTCTTATAATAGAACACTTCATTAAGTAAGTACTTCACAAGAGGTAAGTTCTAATTTGTGAAATGTCTTCTATGCTCTTCAAATGTTTTATTTAATCATTTTCTGACAAATGACCAGTCTCTGGTTGTGTAGTAGAGATGCAATAACCTATCCATGCATCCAGATGGCAGAAATATATGAGGCAAATATAAGCTAAAATGGCAGCAGATTTCCCAACTGCTAGGACAGAACAAAAACTATGTGCATTAGATTCACGGCCGCACTGTTTGTTATGGATCCTTTCCCATAACTGTGTATATAAAAATGATAGATAATAAGAAGTAACTCATCATTCTGAAGCACATACCTCAGGGTCACTTTCATCAATATTTTCATCTTGTTCTTCAGGTACTTCCATGGTGCTCATTTCATTGCCCATGATGACTTATCTGTGAAAAGAAAGAGTTGCTGCCATGAGGATAATAACCATGGGGATTCAACATTCCAGTGTTTCCTACTTGTATTGATTAGTATTAATGAGGTCATATGTTTAAAGGGACAATATAGTCAAAGTTAAACTTCATGACTCAGATAGAGCATGTAATTTTAAACAACATTTCAATTTACTTCTAATATCTGATTTACTTCCATCTCTGTGTATCCTTCTTGTAATTGGCTCACCAAATGTGTTCAGCTAGCTCCTAGTAGTGCATTTGCTGCTCATTCAAAAAGGATACCAAGATAATAAAGTTAGTTTGATAACAGAAGGAAATTGGAAAATTATTTAAAACTAGATGCTCAATCTGAATCATGAAAGAAAATTGTGGGTTTTATATGACTATAAAGAATTGCCTATTAGCCAGGTTATTTAGATACCCTGGGGTGTGATAACTTTCAGTTGATGGCATCATATATGGGGCTATAAGTCAAAAGATTAAAACATCTTGACGATATCTTTCTTTAAGCATTATGTCTTCCAAGACTTTTACTATGTATATAGTATAATGTTGTCTATATATTGTTAGTTCACTTTATTTTAATTATCATATCGTAGTGAAGATGCTGTGTTGTTACAGTCAGATTAATAACAAACAAATTCAGTATCAATTGAATCAGTTGCGGACCTACTCAGCAGAGGGCTCTGGTGCAAAAAAATGTTGGGACCACAAAAGGTAATTCAGTAATAAGCAATAATAATATACATGATGTTCTGTAATTTGATTTTGATGATAGATAGATAGTAGATGGAACCTGTACTAATAAAATGCGTCCCTCTATTAGGAAAGTACACTTTCTGCACATGCGTATGTATAGTCTCACTGATATGGGCCCCCTCGAGCACATGGGCCCCAGTGCCACTGCACCTGCTGCCCCTAACTTGAAATTAAAATATAACACCAAAGGGAATATATATATATATAAAGAGGTTTTGGAACCCTCATACACTATTAGCTACGTCCTATGCGCTCTCAAAAAATGAACTGCTATGAAATAAATCTGGCAACAGCTGAAAAATGTTCAATTTTAGCAACAATTGAATTGATATATGCTTCTCACTAGTTATAACAGCTACTAATAGCTGGGATTGTCCTCCATCTGGTTGAGCAACAAATTGCTCAACCAGATGGAGCCTACATTATAGCAGGAGATTTTAATCATGCAAATTTAAAAACTGTGTTACCGAAATTTCATCAAAATGTTACCTGTGCTACAAGAGAGAATAAAATATTAGATCATGTTTATACAAACATTGTTGATGCTTATAAAGCACTACCTCTTCCACATTTGGGCAAATCTGATCACCTTGCACTTTTTTTATACCCCAGGTATTCTCCACTAATTAAAAGTGAAAAATCTTCTGTAAGAATAGTTTAAGTTTGGCCGGAGGATGCGACTCAAAAACTCCAAGCACAGTTTCAATCTACTGACTGGACTACATTTGCTGTAAGAGACAAGAGTGACTCTCAAGTTGATCTAGACTTGTATGCATCATCTGTTCTAGATCATATTCGTCATTGTATCAGCAAGGAAACCACCTATAAGAGGATCAAAACCTTTCCTAACCAAAAACCTTGGATGAACAAAGAGGTTCGCCTCTTATTGCAAGCCCGTAACATTGCATTTAGAACTGGTAATGCTGAGGCTTATAGTTTAGCACGATCCAATTTAAAGAAAGGAATAAAAAGAGCTAAATTTGACTTGAAAACACGCATAGAAGAGCACTTTAATAACAACTCTGACTCCAGAAGAATGTGGCAAGGTATACAGTACATTACTGACTATAAAACCCACAAGCACAGTCCCCATAATTAATGATGCTTCCTTTCCAGACGAACTTAACTATTTCTATGCCCGATTTGACCGTGAAAACAAAGAATCAATTACTAAACTTATGCATCCACCAGATGAACTACCCCTGAGTTTTTCCGTTGCTGAAGTGTATCGGATCCTCTCCAAGGTGGATGTATATAAAGCGGCCGGTCCTGATGATATTCCTGGACATGTGTTAAGATCCTGTGCTGGAGTATTGGCTACAGTAATTACTGATATTTTTAATTTGTCTCTGGCTCAAACAACTGTTCCTACATGCTTTAAGGAAACCACCATCATTCCTGTGCCTAAACAATCAACAGCAGCCTGTCTTAATGACTTTCACCCCATTGCACTCACTTCAGCCTTTATGAAATGTTTCGAGAGGCTGGTCATGGCCTATCTTAAAACTTGCCTACCACCTGCATTGGATCCTAACCAATATGCGTATCGCCAAAATAGGTCAACAGAAGATGCTATCTCGTCAGCTCTGCATTTTGCCCTCACTCACTTAGATCACAATAACACCTATGTTAGAATGTTGTTTATTGATTTTAGTTCGGCATTTAACACAGTTGTTCCTATTAAGCTGGTTGCCAAACTCCATGATCTTGGCATAAATACTTTATTATGCAACTGGATTCTGGACTTCTTGACAAACAGACCGCAATTGGTAAAAATTGGTTATCACACCTCATCTACTCTGACCCTTAATACTGGTGTTCCACAAGGGTGTGTATTGAGTCCACTGCTATATTCTATTTTTACCCATGACTGTTTGCCTAAGTATGTATCCAATAGTATTATCAAGTTTGCTGATGACACCACTGTGATAGGCCAGATCAGTAACAACGATGAATCAGCTTATAGAGAAGAAATAAGGCAACTGGCTATTTGGTGTGCTGAGAACAAACTGGACCTAAACACTAAAAAAACTAAAGAAATTATTATTTATTTTAGGAAATCAAATCGATGTCTACAATTGCCCATTCATATAAATGGAACTGAGGTTAAACGTGTACCAAGTTTCAAGTTTCTGGGCACACACATCTCTGAGGATTTGACTTGGTCTTTGAACACCTCAACTTTAGTGAAAAAAGCACAACAACGTCTCTATTTTTTAAGAACACTGAAAAAAGTTAATTTATCTACTCAGATTTTAATTAATTTTTATCGCTGTACTATTGAGAGTATTCTCACCAACTGTATTACAGTATGGTATGGAAACTGTACTAATTCTGATCGCAAAGCTCTGCAACGGGTTGTTAAAACCGCCCAGTATATCATAGGTGCTCAGTTACCTACCATTGAAGATCTTCAAAGCAGACGTAGTCTTTTAAAGGCCTATCGAATTATTCATGATCCCTTCCATGTTAGCAACAGACTATTTGCCCTTTTACCATCTGGGAGACGTTATAGAAGCTTAAAAGGAAAAACTGCTAGATTACGGAATAGTTTTTTCCCAAGAGCCATTACTCTGCTAAATAATAACTTTTAAAAATCTCTCTTATGCTCATAGCCTTTTTTAATTTTTTAATTTTTTATCCTTCTGATGATTAGATCTTTTTATTATATTGAAGAAAGTGCTAAATTAATGGTTTTAATTTAATTTATTGATTATCCTGTTAATGGTTCTTTTTCACCTCACTTTATATTCACATAACACATATATTATATAAATACACATATGATTCATATAAAACACTCATGATTCACATCACATATATAATGCAAATGTACACATATGTGTGCAAGATGACTAATTTTTTATTATATTTTTTTTACACATATATATACTTTTTTTGTATGGAACTGATTTTCTTTTGCACTTGCACTTTATTACACTTGCATTGTACTTACTTTTGTGGTATAGAAATTTTCTGCAACAGTCACTTGAATTTTTTGCTATTTATTAGTTTTTACCATTATAGTGCTATCTGTGTATAGGATTGGTTAGATTTTCAAATATAATTTCGTTGTCTCTGTTTTCCTACTTTGTACAATGACAATAAAACGAATCTAATCTAATCTAATCTAATCCATTGTCTAAAGTTCCTTGAAATGAATACACTTAAAGCAATGTGGATTATCAAACTAACCAATGCAAATTGTGGTGGGAGCTATTGTTGCAAACATTTAGCCCTCACATTCCAAAGAAATATGTTATCTGCATGCATCTTTGAAAGTTTTGAGAATCAGAGAGTCTTAGAGCGAGTAGAAAGGTGCAGTTCAAGAGGCACCTAGTTCTTGTGGAAATAAGGTTATGGGGTCATTTGCAGAGATATAGAAGGAAGATTTATACAGGTGCAGTTGTATTTGGGCTTTGTACTTTTAGATAAAAAAAATTGTCATGGGAGGGATGAGAAGTGGTATGCAGGGAAGATTTTTCTAATAGAAGCATTGATAATGGATTCCAGTGGGAACTGAAAAAGCTTAGAAGACCAGCGAGGATAGAGCTAATGTGATCAAGATAAGGATTTTAGAAATCTGAGTAGTTTATGATAACTAAAATGAGGTGAATACAGAAGTTATGAGCCTAGACAATGCATGTAATTGCAATACTGTGGGAATGAAGATAGTTTGTTAAGGAGGCATGAGGCAAAATGGTGGCCATGCCATTACAATCCGGTAATACAATGTGCAATTTGTATGTGATAAAAATCTATCTGCACAAAAATGTAGCAGGACTCATGTAATAACATTTTTAATAAAATAATGCTATTAATAGTATTTAATTGGGAGCCAATTATAACAATAATAACAATATCATTTTCTTGTCACTAATATGTATAGCTTGTTGCCCTTGTGTCACTATGGCTATGTTGACCTAGTATAAACTCTACATCAGCTACAAGGTAACCTAAAACTCAGTGTAGCTGATACAAATGTCATGACTATACTCCCTGAGTTATAACTGCCCATTTAAAAAAAAAAAAACTTTACTCATGACCAATAAACCACTAATTATGTACATTTTAGAGAAAACTTCAAAAATGTCTAGATGTCAGTGAGGAATATAATAAGGATGGACCTGCTGCTGTTGGCTGGAAGGAAATGAATGTTAAGGTGGACTTAAAATAAGGCCTTTTAGGGATAGTGTTGTTTTTTGTGGTGTTATTAATATATTTTTTATCTTTGGAAATGTATGTGTTTATCTATTGTTAGTGTTTATTGAGGCCTGGTCACTATTAGGAATGCTGAGCTACAAGTAGGGTACCTGACAACCTGATTATAACTAACTTACTGTTGGCTAAACCTTGCAGGTATATTATGATGAAGCTCTGCAAATATGCAAACTGAGCTGCTACTAGAATAAAAATCTACATGTTTGTGTAATGTTTTTATGTTTCTTTTGAGATGAAGGGGAATTTAGCTATGAGAGATGGAGATGAGAAATAAGTACATACAAATGTCAGAGCTACAAAGATTGAATCCGCCAGAAATTAAGTAAAAAAATGAAGCTATGTGTATTAATATTTGTATTCAAGAATAAATCAGCGTTGTCACTGGATCTGTCAGACCCTTTATAATATCTATTTAAACCTTATATACATTCACCAGCATAATTGTATGGAAGTAAATACAGACATGCTCCCTTGCTTTCACAGTTTCTATTGTTTGTATATAAATGGGTTGGCAAAAAGCCAAGTACCATTCAAGGGTCACTAAAAACTTCTGCTTGAGCTGCAGCTTTACCAGAGTACCAGGTGTTGATTACAAAAGGAAAGGCCAGTAAGAGTCGTTTTGTTCTCTGCTATGTTTCTGATTTAGATTGGTTATGAGGCGGACAGGAATCGCGGGAAATCAACCCGATCGAATACGATCGGGTTGATTGACACCCCCCTGCTGGCGGCCAATTGGCCGAGAGTCAGCAGGGGGCGGAGTTGCACCAGCAGCTCTTGTGAGCTGCTGGTGCAATGTTAAATGCGAAGAGCGTATTGCTCTCCGCATTTAGCGAGGTCTTGCGGACCTGATCCGCAGTGTCGGATCAGGTCCGCAAGCCCTTTGATAAATGGGCCTGTTATTGTTTAAAGTAAAGTAATATATGGGGGTAGATTTAACAAGGGCCGAATCTAAAGACTGCTGCTCCATAACTTATCTTTATCGGCCTGATCCTATACGATCGGGCTGATTGACACCCCCTGCTAGCGCCGATTGGCCGCAAATCTGCAGGGGGCGGCATTGCACAAGCAGTTCTGGTGAACTGCTTGTGTAATGATAAATGCTGACAGCATTCAGTGATGTTTGTCGGACATGATACGATACAGCGTATCATGTTGGACAGGCATTGGTAAATCTACCCCATAGAATGTGATAGGGTTTGACAAATTTATATAAAATTCAGGAACTGGAATTTTATTTCAATGTTGCTTTCTGTGAAACGCATAATATTCATTGTGACTCTATTTAATACATTACTTTAATTGCCTTATAATATATACAGTATATACAATATGTGTTTACTTTTACATATTGTATTAAATAAATGATTTATTTATGTATTTTATTGCATGACAGCATATTAGCCCTCTGTTTTAGCTTTATTATACCAGGTTTAATACAACTAATAAATACTCATTTTATATGAGGGTTCCAAAAAGGCATTAAAGTGAATTCTAGCATTGTACAAACGCTAGGATTGACTATTGAAACAAATAAAGGGGACTTTCATTCATGAAGTATAAGATACTTCATGCAGAAAGCTCCTTTATTTGTTTCAACCAATCGCTGTTCTCAGCTGCTACAGCAGCACCATGGGTGCTAAGCCAGATTTACCGCACGGCTATTGGCTAAGAGGTGAAAATGTCACCTCTTAGCAAAAAAATAGTTTTAGCCGTGGGCTGCTGTAGCAGCTAAAAATGGCGACCGATTGAAACAAATAAAGGAGCTTTCTACATGAAGTATCATATACTTCATGAATTAAAGTCCCCTTTATTTGTTTTAAAAGTCAATCCTAGCATTTGTACAACACTAGGATTCACTTTCACTTTAAGCCAGTAAAAATAATATATGTTATGAAGGGGAATATCAAACCCTATTACCAGGTACTTTCTTGTCATGGATACAAAGCAGAGGTCAATATAGACTGTAATAGATGTAGGTTGCTACGTAATTTAGCCGCCTTTATGCTATGTCAATGTTTTACCTCCACCAATGCCCCAACTTTTCAATATGGTTGCTTAAATCAACTCCACAGTGTGAGTAATAACCAAGTACTTAGTTAGCTTAAATTGGATGGATCTTTTTTTCTGATCTCATACTTATTTTAATTATATGTCTGTCTGCATCCCATTATGGACCAGATTACAAGTGGTGCGGTATTACACGATCCCGCACTAATTCTGCTATAAGTAAGCTTTTTTGCGCGTGTCGGGTAGCACTCGTATTACAATTTGAAAGTAAAAAGTTTTTGCTCATGTGCTAACCTAATGCACGCAATATCGAGATCACGTTAACATATTCCCGAATAGAAGTCAATGGAGCAAAAAAAAAAAAAAAACCACCCTGCTCGTGTGCAAACCCAATCTCATATTCTCAAGTTCACTAACATGACATGAAATTATTAATATTTCACATTCCAATGTTCTTCACATAGCAGAATATGTTCTATTTATTCATAAATACATATTTATACATATATCTGATGGTATTTTCGTACAATATATATCTACCTATAGGTATATATATATATATATATATATATATATATAGGAATGTCTATTTATAAATACATAGAACATATTCAGCTATGTGCAGAACATTGGAATGTAAAACATTTACAGTAAAAACACAGTATAACACTTTATTAAAATAAATATTGCATAAATATGCTTTTTCTTGTTTTCATCTACTTAGTTCTCCAATGCACTAATGTGTATATATGTCTGTTAATGCAAATATACACATGTAAATATATAAATACATATGTGCACACATATAAACATATACACTGATCAGCCACAACATTAAAACTACAGACAGGTGAAGTGAATAACATTGATTATATCTTCACAATGGCACCTGTCAGTTCTTGATTTTCATATGTTGGAAGCAGGAAAAATGGGCAAGTGAAAAGATCTGAGTGACTTTGACAAGGGCCAAATAGTAATGACTAGATGACAGGGTCAGAACATCTCCAAAACGGCAAGTCTTGTAGGGAGTTCCCAGTATGCAGTGGTTAGTACCTACTAAAAGTGGTGCAAGGAAGGACAACTGGTGAACTGGTGTCATGGTCATAGACGCCAAAGGCTAATTGATGCCAATGGGGTGTGAAGGCTATGTAGCTGAAATTGCTGAAAAAATGAATGCTGGCCATGATAGAAAGGCATCAGAGCACACAATGCATCACATTTTGCTGTGTATGGGGCTGCGTAGTCGCAGGCAGTTCAGAGTGCACATGATGTCCCCTGTCCACCGACAAAAGCTCCTTTAATGGGGACGTGAGCATCAGAAATGGACCATGGAGCAATGAAAGAAAGTTGTCTGGTCTGATGAATCCTGTTTTCATCAGGTGGATGGCCGGGTGCATGTGCGTCATTTACCTGGAGTAGAGATGGCAGCAGGATTCACAATGGGAAGAAAACAAGCTGGCGGAGGCAGTATTATGCTCTGGGCAATGATCTTCTGAGAAACCTTGGGTCCTGACATTCATGTGGATGTTACTTTGACATGTACCATCTACTTAGAGATTGTTGCAGACCACGTACGCCCCTTCATGCCAATAGTGTTTCCTGATGGCAGTGGCCTTTTTCAGCAGGATAATGCACCCTGCCACACTGCAAACATTTTTCAGGAATGGTTTGAGGAACATGACAAAGAGTTCAAGGTGTTGCATTGGCCTCCAAATTCCCCAGATCTCAATACGATTGAGCATCTGTGGGATGTGCATGAACATCAAATACAATTCCAGCAGGCCCCACCTCACGACTTGCTAGAGTTAAAGGATCTGCTGCTAATGTCTTGGTGCCAGATAACACAGGATACATTCAGAGTCTTGTGGAGTCCATGCCTCAAAACATCAGAGCTGTTTTGGCAGCACGAGGGGACCTACACGATATTAGGCTGGTGGTTTTAATGTTGTGGCTGATCAGTATGTAAATATATATAAATATGTATATATATATATATATATATATATACACATACAGATACATATTTAGACGTGTATGTATGTATGTATCTCTGTTAAAGTCCTTTGCCTGAAACCTCTTATCTTTGAGTCCTTATAACTTTTTTCTGCAATATTTTTAAAATACTTTTTTATTAGATACTGTTATTGTGAGTGTAACTGTACTTTTTATGTATTTTTTATGTGTTTTGTGACACTTTTTTGTTTCATGAAACAGTTAACCAAAGCTCTGAGGATATAGTAATCTAGTGTAAATCATGATTGCGTTAACACGTTCGCGTTTACTTTCAACTTGTAATATGAACACTAATCCCAACACGTAAGCACCCGCGATAAACCCCTTTTTGCTTGTGTGTATCTGAGTGCGCCCCTCGTAATCTGGTCCTCTATATCCTTTTTTTGTGTTTTTTCCTCATAAAAAGTTAGTAGTGATCATTAGAATCTATTGGATTATGTGCATACCTTTTTTTTTTTATTATTACTTATACATGACACTTAAGTGCAATAGAATGTCCAGCTACCACCTGCACAAGTCAACAACCTATTGGTTTAGGCCAGAGTCATTCATAATGGTTACTACAAGTTTGTTCAACTATAAAGCATATCTACATTATATTTCAGGGGTGGTGAGCCTTTTTGATAGTGTGTGCACAAAATGGTGATAATCTTTAACAAAATCTCTCAATTGCCCATGTTTATATTTTTAAATGCATAGGCATATAAAATAAATATTAATATTACTTTAAATCCATAATATAAGAAAAATAAGTGCTACAATTGTAGCCAAGCAGTTATGGTGTAGTAAATTTGTTATGAGTGTCACCATGAGCACTTGTGCATAGATTTCCCACCCCAGTTTCTAATGTCTACAAAGAAGAATCTGATTGTTTAACCAATGTCACCCTTACAGCAAGACAGTGTTTAACAGCATATGCCATTTATTAAGACATTAAAGCATGGGCATACTTACTAATGAGCATACACGGATCATACCTCGTGTAGTCAGTTTTGGGGAGGCACATTTTGAACTCCCTGGCTTTCCACAGCATAATACACTTACATACGGCTAGATTTGGAGTTTTGTCGGTAACGACCCGAAAAACTAACGCCGGCTTTTTTCTGGCCACACCATAAAAATAACTCTGGTATTGAGAGTCCACATAAAGGCTGCGTTAGGCTCCAAAAAAGGAGCGTAGAGCATTTTTAACGCAACTTCAACTCTCAATACCAGAGTTGCTTACGCAAGCGGCCAGCCTCAAAAACGTGCTCGTGCACGATTCCCCCATAGGAAACAATGGGGCTGTTTGAGCTGAAAAAAAACCTAACACCTGCAAAAAAGCCGCGTTCAGCTCCTAACGCAGCCCCATTGTTTGCTATGCGGAAACACTTCCTACGTCTGCACCTAACACTCTAACATGTACCCCGAGTCTAAAAAACCCTAACCTTACACTTATTAACCCATAATCTGCCGCCCCCACTATCGCTGACACCTGCATTTTATTTTTAACCCCTAATCTGCCGCTCCGTAAACCGCCGCTACTTACATTATCCATATGTACCCCTAATCTGCTGCCCATAACACCGCCGACCCCTATATTATATTTATTAACCCCTAATCTGCCCCCCTCAACGTCGCCTCCACCTGCCTACACTTATTAACCCCTAATCTGCCGAGCGGACCGCACAGCTATTATAATAAAGTTATTAACCCCTAATCCGCCTCACTAACCCTATAATAAATAGTATTAACCCCTAATCTGCCCTCCCTAACATCGCCGACACCTAACTTCAATTATTAACCCCTAATCTGCCGACCGGAGCTCACCGCTATTCTAATAAATGTATTAACCCCTAAAGCTAAGTCTAACCCTAACACTAAGACCCCCCTAAATTAAATATAATTTTAATCTAACGAAATTAATTAACTCTTATTAAATAAATTATTCCTATTTAAAGCTAAATACTTACCTGTAAAATAAACCAAAATATAGCTACAATATAAATTATAATTACATTGTAGCTATTTTAGGATTAATATTTATTTTACAGGCAACTTTGTAATTATTTTAAACAGGTACAATAGCTATTAAATAGTTAAGAACTATTTAATAGCTAAAATAGTTAAAATAATTACAAAATTACCTGTAAAATAAATCCTAACCTAAGTTACAATTAAACCTAACACTACACTATCAATAAATTAATTAAATAAACTACCTACAATTACCTACAATTAACCTAACACTACACTATCAATAAATTAATTAAATACAATTCCTACAAATAAATACAATTAAATAAACTAGCTAAAGTACAAAAAATAAAAAAGAACTAAGTTACAAAAAATAAAAAAATATTTACAAACATAAGAAAAATATTACAACAATTTTAAACTAATTACACCTACTCTAAGCCCCCTAATTAAACAACAAAGCCCCCCAAAATTAAAAATGCCCTACCCTATTCTAAATTACTAAAGTTAAAAGCTCTTTTACCTTACCAGCCCTGAACAGGGCCCTGTTCCGATCAGCCAATAGAATGCGAGCTCAATCTGATTGGCTGATTGGATCAGCCAATCGGATTGAACTTGATTCTGATTGGCTGATTCCATCAGCCAATCAGAATATTCCTACCTTAATTCCGATTGGCTGATAGAATCCTATCAGCCAATCGGAATTCGAGGGACGCCATCTTGGATGACGTCCCTTAAAGGAACCATCATTCTTCAGTTGGACGTCGCCGGAAGAAGATGGGTCCGCGGTGGAGGTCTTCAGGATGGAGCCGGTCGTCATCGGATGAAGATAGAAGATGCCGCTTGGATCAAGATGGTTGCCGGTCCGGATCGCCTCTTCTTCCCAGATAGGATGAAGACTTTGGAGCCTCTTCTGGACCTCTTCAGCCACCGGATGATGGATCGCCAACCCCCGCTTGGGTTGGATGAAGATTTTGGAGCCAGGACGGATCGGTGAACCTGGTATGGTGAAGACAAGGTAGGATGATCTTCAGGGGCTTAGTGTTAGGTTTATTTAAGGGGGGTTTGGGTTAGATTAGGGGTATGTGGGTGGTGGGTTGTAATGTTGGGGGGGGTATTGTATGTTTTTTTTTACAGGCAAAAGAGCTGAACTTCTTGGGGCATGCCCCGCAAAGGGCCCTGTTCAGGGCTGGTAAGGTAAAAGAGCTTTTAACTTTAGTAATTTAGAATAGGGTAGGGCATTTTTTATTTTGGGGGGCTTTGTTGTTTTATTAGGGGGCTTAGAGTAGGTGTAATTAGTTTAAAATTGTTGTAATATTTTTCTTATGTTTGTAAATATTTTTTTATTTTTTGTAACTTAGTTCTTTTTTATTTTTTGTACTTTAGCTAGTTTATTTAATTGTATTTATTTGTAGGAATTGTATTTAATTAATTTATTGATAGTGTAGTGTTAGGTTAATTGTAGGTAATTGTAGGTAGTTTATTTAATTAATTTATTGATAGTGTAGTGTTAGGTTTAATTGTAACTTAGGTTAGGATTTATTTTACAGGTAATTTTGTAATTATTTTAACTATTTTAGCTATTAAATAGTTCTTAACTATTTAATAGCTATTGTACCTGGTTAAAATAAATACAAAGTTACCTGTAAAATAAATATTAATCCTAAAATAGCTATAATATAATTATAATTTATATTGTAGCTATATTAGGATTTATTTTACAGGTAAGTATTTATCTTTAAATAGGAATAATTTATTTAATAAGAGTTAATTAATTTCGTTAGATGGAAATTATATTTAATTTAGGGGGGTGTTAGTGTTAGGGTTAGACTTAGCTTTAGGGGTTAATACATTTATTAGAGTAGCGGTGAGCTCCAGTCGGCAGATTAGGGGTTAATAATTGAAGTTAGGTGTCGGCGATGTTAGGGAGGGCAGATTAGGGGTTAATACTATTTATTATAGGGTTAGTGATGCGGATTAGGGGTTAATAACTTTATTATAGTAGCGCTCAGGTCCGCTCGGCAGATTAGGGGTTAATAAGTGTAGGCAGGTAGAGGCGACGTTGTGGGGGGCAGATTAGGGGTTAATAAATATAATATAGGGGTCGGCGGTGTTAGGGGCAGCAGATTAGGGGTACATAAGGATAACGTAGGTGGCGGCGCTTTGCGGTCGGCAGATTAGGGGTTAATAAGTGTAGGCAGATGGAGGCGACGTTGAGGGGGGCAGATTAGGGGTTAATAAATATAATACAGGGGTCGGCGGTGTTAGGGGGAGCAGATTAGGGGTACATAAGGATAACGTAGATGGCGGTCGGCAGATTAGGGGTTAAAAAATTTAATAGAGTGTCGGCCATGTGGGGGGACCTCGGTTTAGGGGTACATAGGTAGTTTATGGGTGTTAGTGTACTTTAGAGTACAGTAGTTAAGAGCTTTAGAAACCGGCGTTAGCCCAGAAAGCTCTTAACTACTGACTTTTTTCCTGCGGCTGGAGTTTTGTCGTTAGATGTCTAACGCTCACTTCAGAAACGACTCTAAATACCGGAGTTAGAAAAATCCCATTGAAAAGATAGGATACGCAATTTACGTAAGGGGATCTGCGGTATGGAAAAGTCGCGGCTGAAAAGTGAGCGTTAGACCCTATTTTGAGTGACTCCAAATACCGGCGGTAGCCTAAAACCAGCGTTAGGAGCCTCTAACGCTGGTTTTCACAGCTAACGCCAAACTCCAAATCTAGGCCATAGTGTTCAGGGAGGGATGATTTCTTCATGTATCACCCAAATAAAGTGTAGAGGAATGCTCTTTAGATTGTCACACCGTTATCTCCCACACAGCAAGAAATGTTTAACAGCATGGATTTTTAACTTAAGCTGTTTGTTTATATGTAATGTATTACTACTGACATTAAAGCATAACATTTCTCCAAATAGGTGCACAAAATTCATGTCTAGTCCATTGGATTTTGTAATGTTGACAAATTCCACTAGCAAGGTACAGCATGGACCTTGTGCTTCTTCTGCCAATATACTCTACCTTTATGTCTGGAGGGTGAGCATAATTAGAGACCCACAAGGAACATGCTAATACCAGGAACACACATTTACTTCTGCATCAGTCAAGTCTGCATTTATTCCTGGTGCCTTGGGGTCTCTCATATTTGCTTCCTGCTTTCCCACAGATAAAAGATGTCAGCACTGAACACAAGTAAATTGCAAGTCAAATCCCTTGGAATCAGTACTGCAATATGTAATAACTTGTTTGTGCATTGAACCTGCTAAGTTTGCACAGATTGCTGTGTGCATCCTTATCTGACAGTCATGCACGTGCTGGATGCTCATGTAGATTGTGTGCATCAGAAAAGGTATCATAAAACCTGTGAGCATAAAGCAAACATAATTGTAAGTGAATTTGACATTCCTTGCTGTTTATTTCAGATTACATTATAAGAGGATATTCAATTGGCGTATTCCTGGACTGCAATGGTCTTGCAAAACCCTGCAAAACTTTTCACAAAAATGACAGTTTAGAGTCTCTAAAACATTTATGTTGTAAATACAAAAGTGTTTATTAATGTTCTGTTATGTATGTATAAAAAATACTTGAATGCCCTTATAAAATATTTGGAATATATTGCAGATAAGTCGAATATAAAAAATTGCTGAAGATGAAATATGATCTGGATTTTACAGAAAAAGTGACAGAGACCAGTAGGAAAGGCCAATAGACAAGCAAACTAACCTCCAAATCCTATGGTTTTATGAATAAAAAAGAATTAGCATTAGCAATCTCTTTGTCACATTAGTCACAAAGCACCACTCCTTGAAGTGCTATGCAGAAAGATACGCCCTTGTCATAGTTGTGTATGTGTATTTGGAAAAGAAGAAAGTAAACTGGGAGGGACCGAGGTAGGACCTTTTATTTCTTTATACCTTAGGGATGAAAACTGAAAATGTAAATAAAGCTTTGCAATATAATTGTCAGTCACTTATAATATTCTAATGTAAGGCGGCTTCACATCTGAGCAGTCATCTTGCAAATGTTCAGGAGGTTAAATATACATTCTGGTTAAAATTAAAATGCATATAGATATATTTCATCCTTGGAATTAAAAACATATTTACAATATATACTTTTAGCAAAAAATGCTTCTAGTAATAATTATTGTAGTTTTAGTGTTAGAATATTCTCAGTGCACCAGCATTTTAAATACTGCAGCTGCTCAGATAGCCAATGGGGTTTGTATCAGCAATGATGCAGATTGAGTCATTACCAGATGATATAAGCACCTTAGGCTCTCTGAGCAAGTACTGTGTTTAAAATGCTATAAAACTATAGTTTTTAATAGAAGCATTTTTGCTAAAACATTTGGGCCAGATTACAAGTGGATCACTAATTTATCGTGCGCCTGCAAACGGGCAAATTTGCCCATTTGCGGACCCGTGATAGATAACCAGCCATTACAAGTGGCTGGTTATTGCTACTGCAAGCTCGCGCTATCAATTAGCACTCAGAAAATTAATCAGAGATCAGATCTCTGGTTAATTTTCTAATTAAAAGTGCCCCAAAATCCCCCCCAAAAGTAGCTTTTTTCCCCATAAAAAAAACTGCAGTAGGAAGTTTTAAGGGGTTAAAGAATGGCGGGTGTGTGGTGTTAGAAAAAAAATAGAACTTAAAAGTCAATTTACATTGGGGAATTTTTTTTTTTTTTTTTTAATATTTTTTTTATTGAGACGATAAACAATATCACAAAAGATACATATCAGGCAACCAATAATTTGTTACAGTTTCGTAAAGGACTAACAAGGTAGTGAGATATTAAACATAGTGTTATACATAGCAGACTGATATGTGTGGACAATCTTAAACACATCATTTTGTTTTTACTATTTCGTATTGACCTCTATGCATAACAGATCCAGCTATGGGATCAAGGTCTCTATGGGAGATTTTAAGGCACAGTATACAAACCAGTGAGCGAACAACATAACAATTGTCATAAAAGAGAATAAACCATATACATGAAGGACAAATTTACGTTTCAATGTATACAGGTAGATTTATCAGATATACATAGGAAAACAAAATAAACGCTTCTAAATGTGCAGTAGCGTATTGTTCAGAAATTAAAAACAAGAGTAAGAGAAAAATAATGGCTTATAATGAAAACACATAGGAAAATTCACCAGATGTAGGGTCCGAAGAGCATCTTCACGAGTTATCAGTTGTGGGAGTAGGAGGGAGAGGGGAAAGAGAGAGAGAAAAAAAAAGGGGGGGGGGAAGGATGGAAAAGGAGAAGTAGGTATGGGGGAAAAGGATGAGGAGGAAAGTGAGTAAGTGAGGGGGACTAAAGTAGGGGACTATTGTCCAGTATTAGAGGATCCTCCCCTTCACCCAGGGGTTGTGTGTATGCTACGGATGTTAGAGTGTCTGCTGTTAAATTATGGATTAGTTCTCCGGAACTCATCCCATGGGCACCAGACTGAATAATAAAATCAGAACGTGCTTCAGCTCTCAAGGAGTATTCTTCCATCCTTTGCGGGTAGTCTAGTGTATCTAGAACTGGAGTCAAAGTTAAAGGAGAGTCCCTAGCCCAATGTCTGGCTATGACTAGTTTTGCAGCTAGTAAAGTAATGACACATAAGATTCTAGAGGGTTTTTGGAGTGTGTGGAGCCCCAGATGGAAGAGCGCAACATTCCCGGTTAGATGTTGTATCAACTGTAGGTGGCGAAGCAAGTCCGCAACTGAAGTCCAAAAGGCACTCAATTTGGGGCAACACCACCAGACATGGAGGTGAGTACCTCTCTGCCCACACCCCCTCCAACAATCCGCACGTCTAAGGGGGAACACCCTATGTAACCTAGTCGGGACCCAATGCCATCATAGAATTCATTTTATGTACAGTTCGAAAAGGTTTGAGCAGCGGGCTGCCAATTTTACATCTCGAAGGGCTCGTTGCCAAACTGCATCCCGATGCACCACCCCCAGGTCTCTCTCCCAATCCTTCATGGCCCCTGGTTTAATAAATTGGGGGAGTCAAGGAGAAGCTTATAATGAAAGGACAGTGAGAGTCTTTGATCCCGATTTGGGAAATCCCCAGGAGAGAAGTAAAGAGGTCACTCTCAGATACTCAAATTGCAAGTCCTTAGGGAAGTCATCAGCTGGGAAATTTTCTGGAGGTAACATGAGAAGATCTCCCCTACAGAGGTCAGAAATCTGCTTAATTTACAGGTTTTCCCAGCGTCTAGGTCTTGAATCAGGTAGGCACTGTAGTATGGCTTTTATTGAATGTTTAGGCGAAGGATGGGGAGCTATAGATTTATGTGAGCGAAGTTCCCTCCAACTTTTCAGACATGTTTTTATAATAGTGCTATAGATTCCTTTGAGGACATCTGCGTGATCAGGAATCCAAATCAGGTCAGCCAGATCAATCCCTGCAGGTAGCGAAGCCTGCTCAATCTGATACCACTGTGAGGTATTAGGTCGCACTCCCCAGGCCGCAATGTGCGATAACATGGCCCCCTTGTAGTAGTGAGTTACATTTGGTACTGAAAGACCTCCACACTCTCTCGGCCTCTGTAATTGGGATAGGGAGATTCTGGGGGTATGGCCTCTCCAGATGAACTTAGTAAAAACTGACTGGAAATTATTGAGTAAGTAGGTAGGAACTGCTACCGGTAGACAACGGAAGAAATATGTTAGCTTAGGAAGCAGCATCATCTTCAAGGCCACAACTCGGCCCGTCCAAGACAACTCTAATCCATTCCAGTTTGCTGTAGTCTTTCTAAACTCTTGAAGGAGAGGCTCATAGTTTTTCTTGATGATGATTTTGAGGTCATGTGACAACTCTATACCCAAGTGTTTCAAACTGTCCGTAGACCATTTAAAGGGATAACGTTCCCTCAAGTCTATGAGCCTCAAGCCCCAGAGCATACGCCTCTGTTTTTGTATAATTCAGTTTGTAGTAGGACACAGCTGAAAACTCCGCCAAGAGCTTAAACAGCTCCGAGAGAGAATCTTCCGGCTCCGAGAGAAACACAGTGCGATCATTGGCAAAAAGTGCCAGTGAATGTGGGGTGTACAGTATTAGGCTTTGAATAGTCGGCGAGGTCTTAAGCCGACATGCCAAAGGTTTGATAACCAAGAGAAATAGTAATGGCGACAGGGGGCATCCCTGCCTGGTACCATTTTGGATACTAAAGTGTCTGGAAACAAACCCCAGTTCACGCACCTTCGCAGTTGGATTTGTGTATAATGACATAACTGCGGAAATAAATTTGTCGGGGAAATGAAAAGCCCGGAGCACCTCCGTCATGTAATCCCATCGGACCCTATCATATGCCTTTTCAGCATCTAAAGATAGGGTTACCAATGGGATCTCAAGTGATGCTACTTCAGAAAAAATATTCAAGAGACTCCTAGTGTTATCTGTGCCTTGGCGCCCAAGAGTGAATCCCACCTGATCCGGGTGAATCAAACAAGGGAGGACTCGATTGAGCCTTGTCGCCAATATCTTCGCATATATCTTCATGTCCCCGTTTATGAGGGAGATTGGCCGGTAGCTTTCACAAAGGGTAGGATCTTTACCTGGCTTAGGGATCATGACAATAGAAGCCTCCAGAAATTCCCCATGAAATCCTCCTGATTCTGCAGCTGCATTAAAAACTCTAGCCAGGAGGGGGGCAAGGACAGTTAGAAACTTCTTATAAAAGAGGGCGCCATATCCATCTGGGCCCGGAGATTTGTGGAGCTTAAGGCCCTTAACAGTAGAGCAAACTTCTGTCTTGGTGATAGTTGCGGATAGGGAGTCTATATGATTTTCAGGGACATGCGGTAATCGTAGATTTGCTAGAAACTCAGCAATTCTCGACTTAGGGGCATAATGGGAATGGTCCCGATCTGAGATCTGATATAGTTGACTATAATATTCAACAAAGGCCTCACCTATGTCATTCGGAGCATAAACTCTGTGCTCACCCTTCCTTATATATGATATCTTATTTAAAAGGGACCGCTGCCTGAGTTTATGCGCCAGCAGTCTATCAGCCTTATCACCTTTATGGTAATATTTCTGTTTAAGAAGAGAGAGGCTTCGCTGTATTTTTTGTAATTCAAGTTGTTCTATTTGCTTTTTAACTATTTGTAGTCTGCAGACTAGAGCACTTGGTCGCCCCTTCTTTAGCTGGTCTCTTAAATTATTATAGTCACTGTATAGTTGGGCCAGTGAGGCCCCCCTTGCCCTTTTGTTTGGATCAGCCTGTTGAATAAACAAGCCTCTCATATAGGCTTTAAGTGACGCCCATACAGTCAGGGGAGAGATACCATCCCCGTCATTTATATGCAGGAAATCCTCTATTTCCCTCTCCCAGACGCAAGGCGCAATTGACGCTCCGTTAATTTCTTCTAGAGACCAAGAATAGCAAAAGAAATAGTCTAATCTTGAAAAAGACTGGGAAGAGGCCGAATAATAGGTGTAGTCAGTGTCATCGGGATGCAGAGCTCTCCAAACATCTTGCAGAGTGTATTGGGATATTAGGTTTCTAAAATGTTTTGAATAATTTTCCTCCCCTTGCACGGAGGGATTTTTGTTTTTTGATTTTCTGTCTCTGCTAGGGTCCCAGACCAGGTTACAATCACCCCCAATAAACACATGGCCCTGCTTGAGCCTATCTACCTTGTTTAGGAGCTTCCGAAGAAAACTAGTTTGATTAACATTGGGGGAATATAATGCTACCAGGGTACACAGAACATTATTTATGCGGGCAATTATAATAACATAGCGCCCTACTGGGTCAACATTTACATGAATGGGGTCATAGGAAAGGTGTCTGCTTATTAGTATTGATACTCCCCTAGCCTTTTTACATTGGGGAATTTTGTGTTCCCAGTAAATATATATGTATATGCTTATATACATTTATGTGTTAATATGTTTTTATACATATAACGGCATCATAACGAAGCTTCTATTGGAGCCTATGGAACCGAGCTCTTGCGAGCGTAATGCTTCCGTGCAATAGGAATGCAACCTTGTGCGCTGGTATTACTCAGTTGAGCGCAACTATCACTTAAGCTTAAGTGATATTTTGAGCTCAACTCAAAATCTGCCCCTTAGATTGTAAAAATGCATCTATTCAAAATTGAAATGCACCCGTGTGCATTCCATTTTTAATTGAAATATCCCTTTAAGAACATATGCATTTCAAACCAATATAGATACAATATACAGATACATTGAAGCAAGAGTGAAGGGTAACTTTGAGGAAGTTCTTTAAAAAGTAACATCTACAGTGAATAGATGCATGCGCATAAACTGTATGCAAATAAGATCATGGATATTGTTACTTTGTGTAAAAGAAAACCTCACTGATTACATTTGGTGCAATGTTTTATAACACCTGCTAAATACTTTTTACTGTTAAAGATTGTTATATAACTTGTTATATTTGCTGACATAAGTAAAGTTTAATAATAGCCTCATTAGATGGTGCTATATTATGTAAGAATGGGTTTAATACTATTCTATATTTATTGTTTGGTACAAAAAAAATCTAAACTAAATGTAATAAATCAATACAAATATATTGTAACAACACAAAATAAGTCAACAACAACCAGATAATGTGAAAAAATGTTATTAGCTGTACACCAACAATATGATTTCTATGCTTTCTTCCCCCTCCCCCCACCCCCCCTAAATGTATAAAATCTAATATCTTTACATAGTCATTATATTATCAATTCCTTCTTTCTCCTTCACACTTTCTTTCCCTTTAAAAAAAATCAGGAAAAAAATAATTACATTTAAATTAAAAAATGAATACAAAATGTTGAAAATTACTAAACATATCGTAAAATATATAGATATATTCTAAGGATTATTTAGAATATTTTACAGTATGTTTAATATTTTCTAATAATTTTTAATATTTTTTTTTTAATATTTCATATGTAATATTTCAATATCGCTCCTTAAGATTACTAAGTTTTCATGTGCATTAACCGACAGCATTAAAATCGAAATTGTGAAACACATATTTTACATTACTATTTTCTTCACGTAGAAAATAATGTACTTTTTATTATTAAATATATATTTCTATATATTTTTTATACTGTTCATGTAAAATACATACCTATATATCTATATAAATATATATATATATATATATATATATATATATATATATATATATATGTATATATAAATATAGGTATTTAAGAATAAATAGAACATATTCTGCTATTTGAAGAATATTGGAATGTGAAATATTAATAATTTAGCGCTCTTGAATATAAGCAGTTGGGTTAGTTTACGTGTATAGGTGTTACGTTTTTTAAAGTTTTGGAGCTCCATTATGTCTACTAGTCCTACACCCCATGCACACAGGCCATTTCTTGCAGTACAGCAGTCCCACCCCTTGCTCTCTTTCTCTTCCCCTTCTCTTTTGCTCTCTCTCTCCCCTCTCTTTTGCGCTCTTTCACTCCTCTCTTTTGCTCTTTCTTCCCCCTCTTTTGCTCTCTCTCCCCCTCTTTTGCTCTCTCCTCCCTCTTTTGCTCTCTCCCCCCTCTTTTGCTCTCTCTCCCCTCTATTTCCCTCTCTCTCCCCCTCTCTTTTGTGCTCTCTATCTCCCCCCCTCTCTTTTGCGCTCTCTATCTCTCCCCCTCTCTTTTGCGCTATCTCTCCCCTCTCTTTTGTGCTCTCTATCTCTCCCCCTTTTTTGCTCTCTCTCTCCTCCTCTCTTTTGTGCTCTCTCCCTCCCCCTCTCTTTTGCTCTCTCTCCCCCCTCTTTTGCTCTTTATCCCCCCTCTTTTGCTCTCTCTCCCCTCTCTTTTGCTCTCTCTCCCCTCTCTTTTGCTCTCTCCCCCCCTCTATTTTGCTCTCTCCCCCCCTCTTTTGCTCTCCCCCCTCTCTTTTGCTCTCTCTCTCTCGTCTTCTCTTTTGCGCTCTCTATCTCTCCCCCCTATCTTTTGCTCTCTCTCTCCCCCTCTCTTTTGCGCTCTCTCTCTCTCTCTCTCTCTCTCTCTCTCTCTCTCTCTCTCTCCCTCCCCTTATCTTTTGCTCTCTCTCCCCCCTCTTTTGCTCTCCCCCCCCCTGTTTTGCTCTCTCTCCCCCCTCTTTTGCTCTCTCTCTCCTCTATTTTGCTTTTGATCTCCGTATCTTTTGCTTTCTTTCTCCCCTCTTTCTTTTGTGTTTCCTCCCCCTTCTCTTCTGCAGTATCTCTCTCCCCTTCTCTTTTGCTCTCTCTCAACCCCCTGTTTTGCTCTCTCCCCCCTCTCTTTTGTGCTCTCTCTCTCCCTTTCTTTTTTGCTCTCTTTCCCCTCTCTTTTGCTCTCCCTCCCCCCTCTTTTGCTCTCTCTTCCCCCTCTTTGCTCTCTCTCCCCCTTTTATTGCTCTCTCCCCCCTCTTTGGCTCCCTCTCCCCTCTATTTTGCTCTATCTCCCCATTCTTTTGCTCTCTCTTCCCCCTCTTTGCTCTCTCTCCCCCTTGTATTGCTCTTTCCCCCCTCTTTGGCTCCCTCTCCCCTCTATTTTGCTCTCTCTCCTCCTCTCTTTTGCTCTCTCTCCCATATCTTTTGCTCTCTCTCCCCCTCTTTTTCTCTCTCTCTCTCCCCCCACTTTTGCACTCTCTACCCCCTCTTTTGCTCTCTCTCCCCTTTCTTTTTCTCTCTCGCCCCTCTTTTGCTCTCTCTCCCCTCTATTTTGTGCTCTCTTTCCCCTCTCTTTTGCTCTCTCCCCCCTCTTTTGCTCTCTCTCCCCTCTATTTTGCTCTCTCTCTTGCTCTCTTTTGCTCTCTTTCTCCCTCTCTTTTGTGCTCTCTATCTCTCCCCTGCTCTTTTGCTCTCTCTCTCCCCCTCTCTTTTGGGATCTCTCTCTCCCCCTCTATTTTGCTCTCTCTCTCTCCCTCTATTTTAATCTCTACCTCTCCCCCCTCACTTTTGCACTCTCTCTCCCCCCTCTTTTTCTCTCTCCCTCCTGTGTTTTGCTCTCTCTCCCCATCTTTTGCTCTCTCCCCCCTCTCTTTTGCACTCTCTCTCCCCCCT
The DNA here is from genome assembly GCF_027579735.1 of Bombina bombina. Classification (NCBI taxonomy): domain Eukaryota; kingdom Metazoa; phylum Chordata; class Amphibia; order Anura; family Bombinatoridae; genus Bombina; species Bombina bombina. The sequence goes on from NC_069499.1 coordinate 1,087,440,012, forward strand.
CTTTTTCTCTCTCCCTCCTGTATTTTGCTCTCTCTCCCCCTCTTTTGCTCTCTCTCCCCCTTTCTTTTGCCTTCTCTCCCCCCTCTTTTGCTCTCTCTCCCCTCTCTTTTGCCCTCTCTACCCTCTCTTTTGCTCTCTCCCCCTCTTTTACTCTCTCTCCCCTCTATTTTGCTCTCTCCTCCCCCTGTCTTTTGCTCTCTCTCTGGCCCTCTCTTTTGCGCTCTATCTCTCCCCCTCTCTTTTGCTCTCTTTTTCACTCTCTCTATCCCTCTCTTTTGCTCTCTCTCCCCCCTCTTTTGCTCTCTCCTCCCCTGTTTTGCTCTCTCTCCCCCCTCTTTTGTTCTCTCTGCCTCTCTTTTGCTATCTTTTCCCCCTTTTCCTTTGTGCTCTCTCTCTCCCCTCTCTTTTGTGCTCTCTCTATCCCCTTCTCTTTTGCTCTCTCTCTCCCCTCTCTCTTTCGCTTTCTCTCCCCTCTATTTTCTCTCTCATCCACCTCTCTTTTGCTCTTTCTCTCTCTCACCCTCTCTTTTGCACTCTCTATCTCTCCCCTCTCTTTTGCTCTCTCTCTCCCCTCTCTTTTGCACTCTTTTTCTCCCTCCCCTCTCTTTTGCTCTCTCTCCCTCTTTTGCTCTCTCCCCCCCTGTTTTGCTCTTTCTCCCCCCTCTTTTGCTCTATCTCCCCACTCTTTTGCTCTCTCTCCCTCCTCTTTTGCTCTCTCTCTCTCTGCCTCTCTCTTGCTCTCTTTCTCCCCCCTTTCTTTTGTGCTCTCTCCCCCCCTCTCTTTTGCGCTCTCTCTCCCCTTCTCTTCTGCGCTCTCTCCCCCCTTCTCTTTTGTGCTCTCTCTCTCCCTCTCTCTTTTGCACTCTCTCTCCCCCTCTCTTTTGCTCTCTCTCTTACCCCTCTCTTTTGTGCAAGAAACTATGAAATATCCACAGATGACATTTTAGAGCTGTATTTGTATACGTGGTCTAGATCACTGGTTTTCAAACCTGTCCTTCGGACCTCCCTAACAGTCCATATTTTGAAGTTATCTGATCTAGAGTACAGGTGAAATAATCAGTTGATTAGAAAACATGGTTATTTTATCTGCTGCACCCAATGTAATCCTGAAAATCTGGCTTGTTAGGGAGGCCTGCGGTCAGGTTTGAAAACCAGTAGTCTAGATGAACTAAAGCTTTATTTATAATTTACATTCACAACAGTATGGCAATTCCATTTGAAAGCCCTGTCACCAAGGCTTTGTTCTTTTTGAAAGCCTGTTCACGAAAACGCAGTTCTATTTGCATGACATTTTTGAGGATACATTATTACAATGGAGCGGTTTTGCGGTTTACAATGTGAGAACTGTTATACAAGGAATCAGTAAGAAACTGATTAAGGGGTACAAATATAGCACTCTTGAACGTATGAAAAAGTATGAAGAAAATATGTGTTAAAAAATAACTTTTATTAGATCATGTTAAAATCGGGGCAAACATACATATTCAAATACACATTGGTCTACTACCATATCGCCATGAAATTAATGGCTAAAGAACAACACGACCAGGTAAGGATTCGTATTGAATTGTATATGGAAATGACTAGCTACGATACCCTCAGTGGGTGGTACTATTGGTCTGCCAAAATATTATTGAGACCTTTCAACATGGTTGTATGGACAAACAAATAATATATATGGTAAATGTTATATACTTGATGGAAGGGGAAAGAAATATACTATCACTCCATATAGATAAATGGAGTAATTAGGATATAACCTCTAGATATGGAGAGTGTATTTGATATGCGTTTTAATAGAGGTGGTTAGAATTTGATAATATATTTCCCACTTATGTGGCTAGATAATAAATAGTTAGATGATTCTGTAACCATCTATTAGTTAGTGAAAGCCTGACTAGTTACCTGTTTAGTACCTTGTGTCAATGGTAGAATAATTCTATAACAGTCCAATAGTCAGGAAAAGCCTGACTAGTTACCTTATTAGTACCTTGGATGGCTAAATAATGTCTAGTTCTATAATTCTATACCCTATAAATAGTCAGGAAAAGCCTGACTGGTTACCTTGTTAGTACCAGTGGTTAAGGAAGGAATAGTCTGGGTAGTGAATGATTTTTACCATCCAGCGGTCAGGAAAAGCCTGACCCGTTACCTTGTTAATTCCTGTTATTAATGTATAGTTCGATAATTCAATACCCTATTAATAGTCAGGAAAAGCCTGAATGGTTACCTTGTTAGTACCAGTTGTTATAGAAGGATTAGTCTGGGTAGTGAATAATATTTATACCATCCGGCGGTCAGGAAAAGCTTGACCAGTTACCTTGTTAATACCTGTTATTAGAGATAGATAGTCAGTAAAGCCTGGCTAGTTATTGGATCATATATAATCTGGTAAATAATTTGGGAAAAGCCCGAATTGGATACCTTATTTTTACCAAAAATTATTTAGATTAAATGCTCAACCATAGTTGTTGCCATCAAAAGTAACTGTTGAACCATAAATGAGCTTATGCTCAATCAATTCCTAGTTGAAAGGATTCAGAATAACTCTACGTTGTGGCTATTATGGTTGTCCACCCACAAGGTTAGGATAAGCCTGACCGCTGTATTAATATCGTAATAAATATATTGAACAGAACAGTTTCTGTCAGCTAGACTTATTCAATAACGTAGCGTAACTGTATCAAAGTCTAACCGCCGAAGCGGTTTAAATTCTAAAGTTTAACTAGTCATTTTTATCCTATGTAGTAGTACACCAATTATTTTTAAAAACAACAAGAAGGGAAAGGAAAACAAGAAGGCCCTTTGATACAGCCACCACGGCGAAACGCGTCAGTGGCATTCCCCCTTTCCCTTCTTGTTGTTTTTAAAAATAATTGGTGTACTACTACATAGGATAAAAATGACTAGTTAAACTTTAGAATTTAAACCACTTTGGCGGTTAGACTTTGATACAGTTACGCTACGTTATTGAATAAGTCTAGCTGACAGAAACTGTTTTGTTCAATATATTTATTACGATATTAATACAGCGGTCAGGCTTATCCTAACCTTGTGGGTGGACAACCATAATAGCCAAAACGTAGAGTTATTCTGAATCCTTTCAACTAGGAATTGATTGAGCATAAGCTCATTTATGGTTCAACAGTTACTTTTGATGGCAACAACTATGGTTGAGCATTTAATCTAAATAATTTTTGGTAAAAATAAGGTATCCAATTCGGGCTTTTCCCAAATTATTTACCAGATTATATATGATCCAATAACTAGCCAGGCTTTACTGACTATCTATCTCTAATAACAGGTATTAACAAGGTAACTGGTCAAGCTTTTCCTGACCGCCGGATGGTATAAATATTATTCACTACACAGAGTAATCCTTCTATAACAACTGGTACTAACAAGGTAACCATTCAGGCTTTTCCTGACTATTAATAGGGTATTGAATTATCGAATTATACATTAATAACAGGAATTAACAAGGTAACGGGTCAGGCTTTTCCTGACCGCCAGATTGTAAAAATCATTCACTACCCAGACTATTCCTTCCTTAACCACTTGTACTAACAAGGTAACCAGTCAGGCTTTTCCTGACTAGTTATAGGGTATAGAATTATAGAACTAGACATTATTTAGCCATCCAAGGTACTAATAAGGTAACTAGTCAGGCTTTTCCTGACTATTGGACTGTTATAGAATTATTCTACCATTGACACAAGGTACTAAACAGGTAACTAGTCAGGCTTTCACTAACTAATAGATGGTTACAGAATCATCTAACTATTTATTATCTAGCCACATAAGTGGGAAATATATTATCGAATTCTAACCACCTCTATTAAAACACATATCAAATACACTCTCCATATCTAGAGGTTATATCCTAATTACTCCATTTATCTATATGGAGTGATAGTATATTTCTTTCCCCTTCCATCAAGTATATAACATTTACCATATATATTATTTGTTTGTCCATACCATGTTGAAAGGTCTCAATAATATTTTGGCAGACCAATAGTACCACCCACTGAGGGTATCGTAGCTAGTCATTTCCATATACAATTCAATACGAATCCTTACCTGGTCGTGTTGTTCTTTAGCCATTAATTTCATGGCGATATGGTAGTAGACCAATGTGTATTTTAATATGTATGTTTGCCCCGATTTTAACATGATCTAATAAAAGTTATTTTTTAACACATATTTTCTTCATACTTTTTCACACGTTCAAGAGTGCTATATTTGTACCCCTTAATCAGTTTCTTACTGATTCCTTGTATAGTATACGATTGGTACAAGCACCTACCCCTAACCAGATAGAGATTATTTACAAATCAAATTTATTGAGACTTACCAAACTCAATATTTAATGGATGATAGGGGAACGTTTCAATATATTTCCAAGTTCTGAGTAGTGCCATTGTTTCCTCTCCTACTAAAAATGTGAGAACTGTTAAAATCCCATTTTAGAAGATGAGATAAGTTTCAGCCACTAACTTCTGATAGAAAGCTGTAGAGTTATTCTTGATTTCAGATGTTTATTTTGATTTATTAGGATGGATTTGAATTACAATAGGTTAATTTCACACATGCAAATGATGATTTCCCTTCCCAAAGAGGTTAATTCAAAAGAATTGTATTGTAACCTTAACAGGTATGAAAAGGCCAATGCCTGGATTCCCACTTTCCATCCTCATAACAAGATATCTGAAAATACATTTTCAGAGAACTTTCCTATTGAGAATCTCTTTCTTGTCTGTGGGCTTTTAATGTCCAAATCCATATTGGATTGTAATGACTCGGAAAATATGCTTCATATATCAGCCAAAATCGAGTTATTAGGAGCCAATATCAGAAAGATTGTGGTCAAGGACTATGAGCACCATTTATTAACCTGCGGATGCAGCTTTGGAGTGCCTTCAGTGCAGGATGCAGCCGATAGTTAAAAAGCTGTTGTCACCAGACCAATGTTTCATAACCTATTTGCAATCATCCCAAACAAGTCCGACCAGGGTGATTGACAGCCCCTGCTCTTGTGCGAATTGATCACACTTGAGCAGCGGGCAGCATTGAGGGAGTGAACCTTGTCTGTCCAGCGTTTTTTTTAAATGGTGCCTTATGTGTTTAACTCAGAAGCTGAAAGCTTTTTAGCTTTTAGGAAACAGTCAACGATTGTTGGGGTCCTGCAACTGATGCTCTTAATAAACTCTCTGACCTTGTACTGCTCAAGTAACTGCAAGGCTTGCTGCTCTTATTAGTGCTTGTCATTTGCAATAGAATGTCCCTTGAAATTTGAAAAAAGGGACAGAGCTCACAACTGTCCCAAATATTGTGGGATTGTCATAAGTTAGGAACTCTGCCATTGTACTTCTCACAGCTTCCATCATCTAGAAACATGTCCCTATTTCTAGAGTGCAACCAGGGAATGTCTTAGCCCTGCCCACAGTATGCCCCAAATATGTCCAACCATGCCACAACATGCCCCAAACCTATCTGCCGCACCTCTTGTAAAGACTCTGCCGACAAGGTACCGGTGGGCCACCACATTCAAGTCTCCCTAACCTCTCTGTCCCAAAAAATTGGGTAGTATTTGCGTGTAGTATTCATAAAAATCTTTAAATGGGTAAAAAAGTAGATGTCTAGCCATTTTTATATTTTTGATAGAGATGAAGGGGGCCATTAAAAATCCTTTGAAAAAAATTAAAGAATGCCTGTAGGAATGATCTAAGCCACTTTTTACCTTGAAAACAGGGTGCCTCGCTAATGGGCGTATACTGCGTTTTCGGATTAAAAGTGCACAATAAAATTCATATTTTAAACATCATACAAAATGAACAATTTAACCATTCACAAAAAAATTAATTGTAACAGGAATAAATTGTTTTAAATATGCACAGTGTAAATCATAATTTTAGTTAACTGGATGTGCAAAAATCACTTTGGAATTCCTACTTATAAGTACAAAATACAAAGCGTAATTTTTTTTTTCTTAAAATAGGCTAAACATGGGCGTTCCATGAGCGTATATAGGAAATTGTCTTTCTAATCCCAGCACAATTCTGTATAGATTGTTGCACTACAGATCTCACAGTTTCTTCTCGCCAAATAAAAGGTGGCAAGCTTTTCTCAAAACACTACAAATACTTAATACCCTAATAGAAAAACACATGCATACATAAATATAGGCAAATGTAAGATGCTATATGCAGAACGTAGCGTAATGTAATTTATGTTGGCTGCAAGATTACATTTAGGAAGTGTGCCCCTTGCTCCCTGGTCACTTAGCTCTCTGGAATGAAGTGTCCCTATCCATTGAGCTCCATTACTTTTAATAGGAGCCATCTCGCCACTCGCAGGGACTGCCTCTTTTTTATGATCATTCCACCAAGGCAGCCCCTGTGAGGGTCGGCGAGTAAAACCACGTCTGATCTGGTGAGGTTTAAATCATCAAGCCCCTGTTTTCTTTCAGAAGTCTGAACTGTGTGTTGACTCTTAAGTCTGAACTGTGTGTTGACTCTTGAATGGCACAGTTTTTTTGCTCAAACATAATGAAAAGTGATTGTTTCATATTATTACCCCTTTTATTACTGTAGATCTGCCAAATGGGTTAGAATGCTATCATTTCAATAACTATGTAAAAAATTGCAGGTCATGTGAAACACTTGTTTGAAAGAAGAGATTATTCTTTTCCTTTTAGATGTAAGGCAGCTACATTTTAGTTTTTTTGCTTTAAATTTGGATCAGACTACCGGCATGTACATTCTGATGGGGTGGGGATAGTATTTTCTACCATCTTTCAATCACTGTGGATTTCTACTGTTAAAAGTTCATCCACACATTAATAGTTATCATTTTCTGCAGTAATTTGTACTACTGCATTTTTGCACAAAGACTACCATGTAATGAAGATCTCTATGTAATCTGTTACTGCTTTCCAGCAATTAATATGTTAAAATACACATGTGTTCACTATGCGCTGCATTTGTACATAAAGTAATATGAGAGCTTTCACTTAGTGGCAATACAGGCTGTCACACACATTTGCAAATCACAGCAAACACATGAAATCCCATGTGGTTAATTTACAGCTTAATAAGAATATTATTAATGCATGATAAATAGGCTAAACTTCCAATTTCCACATGTCATTCGTAGGGATAAGGTATGATGAGGAACCATTCTTTTTCTTTAGAGGAAAATATGATTCTACGTAAATCACTTTATTGCTAGTTAAACATAAAAAAACCCCCACAAAAGATATCATGAAAAACTACAACAGATGAAATAATAAGAAATTTATTTTTAAAGAAAAATGTAAAAAAAATGAGGTTCACTAGGAGAGACAGGTAATTTTTAAAAGAGATTTGAACCTCACAACTGAAAATAACCTTTAAATGTTTTAATATTAACATTCAAACAATAATGTATTTTCAATATTAATTATTACTGCATTTTCTGTAATTATGAGAATTCAGGGTGGGGGGGGAGGGAGTGTTCACTGCAATCAGAGAGGCTGGAGGGCACACTGCAAACTTCAGAAACTTGACCCAGCAACATTCTACACAGTGATTGCTTTATCAGACCAGATTATTTACATATATTCTTAATTGGCCACAGCAGTGGAGAATAGATAAACTTTACCAAGAGGCTATTTAAGAAGTATGTACCTGCACCGTGAAGCAATTCTATTTTTTATGATGAAATTATAGTTTAAATTATTTGAAAACATTTTTTTTGAGTGCAGACGTATTTGAATGCAATTTCTAATTGCTGATCTATGCTATTCTTATATGAAATTATTTTAAATTCCCTTTAAGTTTCAACATCACTGAGTCTTATTTCTATCCAGTGCTATGGTATCGATAAACCTTGCCCTAGGGTGGTTTGTAAGATAATGATAGAAGTAAACAGACAGGATAAGACACAAAATGCCATGAATATAAGAGAAAGAGAGCTCACCTTGGGATGATGCCCCGGAGAGATGTTTTATGAAGTTCTAACTCCTACAAAACAATGTGTGTGCAAGTTCTATTCCAGAGTCAGGTTCCTCCTTTAAGTCTGTATCCTGTACCTGCTGTATACTCACACTGAGGGTTTAATCATTGCATAGCAAGGGGTGGAGCACATGCAGACTCAGCCGGCCGTCTGTTATAGTTTGTTGGTACAGAAAGTGTTTTCTAAAATGTGTTAGTCATACAAACGTCAAATATGCTGTAAAGCAGCTGAGAGCAGGGCAAGACAATGTGTTGTTAGCTCTAGGCTGGTGTTTCATCCCATATAGAAGAACCAGCTCTGGGCAAGTGAATCATGTGCCTATATATTGTCATTGCTCCCAAAGACTGAAAACTTCCATTCCTCCCTTGACTAAGAGGGACAGTAAAATCAAAATTTTAACTTAAAGGTTCTGGATAAAGCATGGCTTTTAAAACAATTTTCCTTTTTACTTCTGTTATAAATTTTGCTTATTTCACTTGTTATACTTTATTAAAGGAACAGTCTACCCCAGAATTGTTATTGTTTAAAAAGATAGATAATCCCTTTATTATCCATTCCCCAGTGTTGCATAACCAATACAGTTATATTAATATGCTTTTTACCTTGTATCTAAGCCCCTGCTGCCTAGTAAATAACTCCACAGGATTGAGCACAATGTTATCTATATGGAACACACGAAATAGTGCTGTCTAGTTGTGAAAAACTGTCAATATGCACTGAGATAAGAGGCAACTTTCAAGGGCTTAGGAACTAGGTTTAGCTTGCAACAAAAAATGCTAAGAGAACAGAGCAAATATGATGATAAAAATAAATTGGAAAGTTGATTAATATTGCATACCCTATCTGAATCACAAAAATGTACTTTTGACTAGACTGTTCCTTTAAAGAGTAATCCTGGGTGTGCTCAGGAGTGTGCACATGTCTCTAGCCATCTGGCAGCAGATAGACTGCTAAAAACACATGCATGCTCCTAATCTCCTATCAGCCTACCTAGTTTTACTCTTAAGAAAAGATATAAAAAAAACAAAGCAAATTTGATATTAGATGTAAATTGGTAAGTAGTTTAAAATCACATGCTCTATCTGTACCATGAATGTTTAATTTTCTACTTTATTTTCCCTTTAAGAAAACCAGGAAACCATTTTGTAGACATTCAGCTCACCATTTCAGAAATATCTTAAACTAAAGGTCTTTCAATTTGCTTTATGTAGTTATTAAACTAAACTATACTGTGGCATTCTTAAAAAAAAACACAGATGGACTGTACTAACAAACTACTAGATTACGAGTTTTGTGTTATGAGCGGCTCGGTGCTAACTTGCAAGTTATTGCCACCGCTCACCTCCCTATAGCGCTGCTGTTACAGGTTTGAAAAAAACAGGCGTTAGCAGGCAATATGTCAGCATTGAGCACAATTGAGCTCCATACCGCACTCAAATACCAGCGCTGCTTTGAGCTGGTTTTACGTGCTCGTGCACGATTTCCCCATAGACATCAATGGGGAGAGCCGGCTAAAAAAAGCCTAACACCTGCAATAAAGGAGCGTAAAGCTCTGTAACACAGACCCATTGATTCCTATGGGGAAAGAAAATTTATGTTTACACCTAACACCCTATCATAAACCCAGAGTCTAAACACCCCTAATCTGCTGCCCCTGACATCACCGACACCTACATTACACTTATTAACCCCTAATCTGCTGCCCCTGACATCGCCGCTACCTACATTACATTATTAACCCCTAATCTGCCGCCCCAACATCTCCACCACCTACATAAATGTATTAACCCCTAATCTGCCACCCCGACATTGATGCAACCTACATAAATTTATTAACCCATAATCTGCTGACCCCAACGTCGCTGCCACTATACTAAAGTTATTAACCACTAAACCTAACCATAAATTTAACCCTAACCCTAACACCCACTAACTTTAATATAATTAAAATAAATCTAAATAAAAATTACTATCATTACCTAACTAATTCCTATTTAAAACTAAATACTTACCTATAAAACAAACCCTACGCTTGCTACAATATAACTAATAGTTACATTGTAGCTATCTTAGGTTTTATTTTTATTTTACAGGAAAGTTTGTATTTATTTTAACTAGGTAGACTAGTTAGTAAATAGTTATTAACTATTTACTAGCTACCTAGTTAAAATAAATACAAAATTACCTGTAAAATAAAACTTAACCTGTCTTACACTAACACCTAAAATTACACTGCAATTAAAGGGACACTGAACCCACATTTTTTCTTTTTTGATTCAGATAGAGCATGCAGTTTTAAGCAACTTTCTAATTTACTCCTATTATCAATTTTTCTTCGTTCTCTTGCTGTCCTTATTTGCAAACAAACGCCTAGATTTAGAGTTCTGCTTTAGCCATCCAAACCAGCGTTAGGGGGTCCTAACGCTGGTTTTGGCCGCCCGCTGGTATTTAGAGTCAGTCAGGAAAGGGTCTAACGCTCACTTTCCAGCCGCGACTTTTCCATACCGCAGATCCCCTTACATCAATTGCGTATCCTATCTTTTCAATGGGATCTTTCTAACGCTGGTATTTAGAGTCTTGGCTGAAGTGAGCGTTAGAACTCTAATGACAAGACTCCAGCCGCAGAGAAAAGCCAGGAGTTAAGAGCTTTCTGGGCTAACGCCGGTTCATAAAGCTCTTAACTACTGTACTCTAAAGTACACTAACACCCATAAACTACCTATGTACCCCTAAACCGAGGTCCCCCCACATCACCGCCACTCTAATAATTTTTTTTAACCCCTAATCTGCCGACTGCACACCGCCGCAAACTACATCACTCCTATGTACCCTAATCTGCTGTCCCTAACATCGCCGACCCCTATATTATATTTATTACCCCCTAATCTGCCCCCCCCCCAACGTCGCCGCTACCTACCTACACTTCTTAACCCCTAATCTGCCGACCGGACCTCGCCGCCACTATAATAAATGTACTAACCCCTAAACCGCCTCACTCCCACCTCAAAAACCCTATAATAAATAGTATTAAACCCTAATCTGCCCTCCCTAACATCACCGACACCTAACTTCAAGTATTAACCCCTAATCTGCCGACTGGACCTCGCCGCCAATATTATAAATGTATTAACCCCTAAAGCTAAGTCTAACCCTAACACTAACACCCCCTTAAGTTAAATATAATTTTTATCTAACAAAATAAATTAACTCTTATTAAATAAATTAATCCTATTTAAAGCTAAATACTTACCTGTAAAATAAACCCTAATATAGCTACAATATAACGAATAATTATATTGTAGCTATTTTAGGATTTATATTTATTTTACAGGCAACTTTGTATTTATTTTAACTAGGTACAATAGCTATTAAATAGTTAATAATTATTTAATAGCTACCTAGTTAAAATAATTACAAAATTACCTGTAAAATAAATCCTAACCTAAGTTACAATTAAACCTAACACTACACTATCAATAAATTAATTAACTAAACTATCTACAATTATCTACAATTAAATCAACTTAACTAAATTACAAAAAAACAAACACTAAATTACAAAAAATAAAAACAGATTACAAGAATTTTAAACTAATTACACCTACTCTAAGCCCCCTAAAAAAATAACAAAGCCCCCCAAAATAAAAAAATGCCCTACCCTATTCTAAAATAAAAAGTTAACAGCTCTTTTACCTTACCAGCCCTTAAAAGGGCCTTTTGCGGGGAATGCCCCAAAGAAAACAGCTCTTTTGCATTTAAATAAACATACAATACCCCTTAGAGTAGGTGAAATTTGTTTAAAATTCTTGTAATCTTTTTTATTTTTTGTAATTTAGTGGGTTTTTTTTTTGTAATTTAGTTTAGTTGATTTAATTGTAGATAATTGTAGATAGTTTAGTTAATTAATTTATTGATAGTGTAGTGTTAGGTTTAATTGTAACTTAGGTTAGGATTTATTTTACAGGTAATTTTGTAATTATTTTAACTAGGTAGCTATTAAATAGTTATTAACTATTTAATAGCTATTGTACCTAGTTAAAATAAATAAAAAGTTGCCTGTAAAATAAATATAAATCCTAAAATAGCTACAATATAATTATTCATTATATTGTAGCTATATTAGGGTTTATTTTACAGGAAAGTATTTAGCTTTAAATAGGATTAATTTATTTAATAAGAGTTAATTTATTTCATTAGATAAAAATTAAATTTAACTTAGGGGGGTGTTAGGGTTAGGGTTAGACTTAGCTTTAGGGGTTAATACATTTATTATAGTAGCGGCGAGGTCCGGTCGGCAGATTAGGGGTTAATACTTGAAGTTATGTGTCGGCGATGTTAGGGAGGGCAGATTAGGGGTTAATACTATTTATTATCGGGTTTTTGAGTCGGGAGTGAGGCGGTTTAGGGGTTAATATATTTATTATAATGGCGGCGAGGTCCGGTCGGCAGATTAGTGGTTAAGAAGTGTAGGTAAGGTAGCAGTGACGTTTGGGGGCAGATTAGGGGTTAATAAATATAATATAGGGGTCGGCGATGTTAGGGGCAGCAGATTAGGGGTTCATAGGGATAATGTAGGTTGCGGTGGTGTCTGGAGCGGAAGATTAGGGGTTAATAATAAAATGCAGGGGTCAGCGATAGCGGGGGTGGCAGATTAGGGGTTAATAAGTGTAAGGTTAGGGGTGTTTAGACTCAGGGTACATGTTAGGGTGTTAGGTGCAGACTTAGGAAGTGTTTCCCCATAGGAAACAATGGGGGTGCGTTAGGAGCTGAACACTGCTTTTTTGCAGGTATTAGGTTTTTTTTCAGCTCAAACTGCCCCATTGTTTCCTATGGGGATATTGTGCACAAGCACGTTTTTGAAGCTGGCCGCGTCAGTAAGCAACGCTGGTATTTAGAGTTGAAGTGGCGGTAAATATGCCTGTATGCTCCCTTTTTGGAGCCTAACGCATCCCTTCAGAGAACTCTAAATACCAGCGTTGTTTAAAAGGTGCGGGGGAAAAAAAACACGCGTAGCTAACGCACCCCTTCTAACGCAAAACTCTAAATCTAGGTGAAAGGCATCTAAGCTTTTTTATTAGTTCAGAACTCTGGACAGCACTTTTCTATTGGTGGGTGAATTTATCCACCAATCGGCAAGAACAACCCAGGTTGTTCACCAAAAATGAGCCGGCATCTAAACTTACATTCTTTCATTTCAAATAAAGATACCAAGAGAATGAAGAAAATGTCATAATAGGAGTAAATTAGAAAGTTGCTTAAAATTTCATGCTCAATCTGAATCACAAAAGAAAAAATATGGGTTCAGTGTCCCTTTAAATAAATTACCTTCATTTAATACAATTAACAAAATTACAAAACAAACAAATACTAAATTACACAAAATAAAAAAAAATTATCAAATATTTAAACTAATTACACCAAATCTAATAGCCCTATCAAAATAAAAAAGCCCCCCCCAAATAAAAAGCCCACTAGCCTAAACTAAACTGCCAGTAGCCCTTAAAAGGGCCTTTTGCAGGGCATTGCCCCAAAGAAATCAGCTCTTTTACCTGTAAAAAAAATACAAACAACCCCTCAACAGTAAAACCCACCACCCACACAACCAAACCCCCCAAATAGAATCCTATCTAAAAAAACCTAAGCTCCCCATTGCCCTGAAAAGGGCATTTGGATGGGCATTGCCCTTAAAATGGCATTTAGCTCTTTTTCAGCCCAAACCCTAATCTAAAAATAAAACCCACCCAATAAACCCTTAAAAAAACCTAACACTAACCCCGAAGATCCACTTACAGTTTTTGAAGACCGGACATCCATCCTCAACGAAGCCGGGAGAAGTCTTCATCCAAGCAGCAAGAAGTGGTCCTCCAGGCAGGCAGAAGTCTTAATCCAGACGGCATCTTCTATCTTCATCCTTCCGACGTGGAGCGGCTCCATCTTCAAGACATCTGGCGCAGAGCATCCTCTTCATACGGTCCCAGCGGTACACTGAAGGTTCCTTTAAGTGATGTCATCCAAGATGGCTTCCCTTGAATTCCGATTGGCTGATAGAATTCTATCAGCCAATCGGAATTAAAGGTGAAAAAATCCTATTGGCTGATGCAATTGCTGATGATTGGAACAGCCAATAGAATGCAAGCTCAATCCTATTGGCTGATTGGATCAGCCAATAGGATTGAAGCTTAGGTTTTTTTTAGGTAGGATTTTATTTGGGGGGGATGGTTGTGTGGGTGGTGGGTTTTACTGTTGGGGGTTGTTTGTATTTTTTTTACAGTTAAAAGAGCTGATTTCTTTGGGGCAATGCCCCGCAAAAGGCCCTTTTAAGGGCTATTGGCAGTTTAGTTTAGGCTAGGGTTTTTTTATTTTGGGGGGGCTTTTTTATTTTGATAGGGCTATTAGATTAGGTGTAATTAGTTTAAATTTTTGATAATTTCTTTTTAATTTTGTGTAATTTAGTGTTTATTATTTTTTGTTATTTAGTTAATTGTATTTAATTAATGTAATTTATTTAATTGTAGTGTAAGGTTAGGTGTTAGTGTAAAACAGGTTAGTTTTTTTTTCATAGGTAAATTTGTATTTATTTTAACTAGGTAGTTAGTAAATAGTTAATAACTATTTACTAACTAGTCTTCCTAGTTAAAATAAATACAAACTTATCTGTGAAATAAAAATAAAACCTAAGATAGCTACAATATAATTAGTTATATTGTAGCTAGCTTAGGGTTTATTTTATAGGTAAGTATTTAGTTTTAAATAAGAATTATTTAGGTATTAATTGTTATTTTTATTTAGATTTATTTTAATTATGTTAAAGTAAGTGGGTGTTAGGGTTAGGGTTAGACTTAGCGTTAGGGTTAGTCTTAGGGTTAGGTTTAGGGGTTAATAAATTTGTATAGTGGCGGCGACGTTGGGGGCATCAGATTAGGGGTTAAAAAGTGTAGGTAGGTGGCGGCAATGTCGGGGCGGCAGATTAGGGGTTAATAACTGTAATGTAGGTGGTGGCGACATTGGGGGCGGTAGATTAGGGGTTAATAACTGTAATGTAGGTGGCGGCGACATTAGAGGCGGCAGATTAGGGCTTAAGAAGTGTAAGTAGGTGTCAGCGATGTCGGGGGTGGCAGATTAGGGGTAAATAACTGTAATGTAGGTGTCAGCGATGTCGGGGCGGCAGATTAGGGGTTAATAAGTGTAATGTAGGTGGCGGCAATGTTGGGGGCAGCAGATTAGGGGTTAATAAGTGTAGGTGCATGGTGAGGACATTGGGGGCGGCAGATTAGGGGTTAATAAGTGTAGGTAGGTGTCGGCGATGTCGGGTGCAGCAGATTAGTGGTTAATAACTGTAATGTAGGTGGCAGCGACATTGGGGGCGGCAGATTAGGGGTTAATAAGTGTAGGTAGGTGTCGGCGATGTCGGGGGCAGCAGATTAGTGGTTAAAAAGTGTAATGTAGGTGGCAGCGATATCTGGGGCGGCAGATTGGGGGTGTTTAGACTCAGGGTTTATGTTAGGGTGTTAGGTGTAAACATAACTTTTCTTTCCCCATAGGAATCAATGGGGCTACGTTACGGAGCTTTACGCCCCCTTTTTTGCAGGTGTTAGGCTTTTTTTTATCCGGCTCTCCACATTGATGTCTATAGGGAAATCGTGCACGAGCACGTAAAACCAGCTCAAAGCAGCTCTGGTATTTGAGTGCGGTATGGAGCTAAATTTTGCTCAACGCTGATATTGCCTGCTAACGTCGGGTTTTTGAAAACCTGTAATAGCATCGCTATAGGGAGGTGAGCGGTGGAAATCACTTGCAAGTTAGCACCGAGCCGCTCATAACGCAAAACTCGTAATCTAGCCGAAAATGTTAGAAAGGTCCATCAGATGTGAAATGATATGCATTAGATGAGTCTGTCAAAAACTTTCATGAAGTATTGCAATGAGGATAAATGGTGGCTTTGGTGACAACATAGGAAAGAGTGGTAGTAGATAAGGGGGAAAGGGATAAGTGAGTAGATTTTAGTCTTCGTTCAGTCTTGGTATGGATAAGGCAAATTTTTGAGATTTGTTATAAAATCCCTTCTTATTAATACTGAATTTTAAATGTTACAAACTACAGACTATGCAGGATAATATTGTCAATGTAGTAACTGGAGATGTTTTTTAAGGTGGAATCCACAGGAAATAGATAACACTGAAAGTGAAGGTAAAGTTAGCTAGAACACATTGTTACATTATCACATACACACAAAATGGCATCTATTTATCAAGCTGTCAACTTACCTGCATTCGACGGCACCAATATGTTCGCCTAAGATCGCCTAACATCGCTGCCACGGACCTTAATACGTTCTCCAAAATTATCAAAAAAGCTGTCAAAAAGCTGCGCACCAAGTACGGTGCAAAGAGCAGCGGATTGTTGTTAACTAACAGTCATCAATCTCGCTTCTCTTCGGCTTTTTTACAGCTTTCTTGGTACCCTGTCACTAAACACCCACACTATACTATACTGTTTACCCCTTAAACCGCCGCTCCTGGACTCCGCCGCAACTCTAATACATGTATTAACCCCTAAACCGCCACTCACGAACCCCGCTACAACTAAATGAAGTGTTTAACCCCTAAACCGCTGCTTCCGGACCCCACCGCAACTAAATACAATTATTAACCCCTAAACCGCCACTCCCAGACCCCGCCGCAACAAAATACAATTATTAACCCCTAAACCGCTGCTCCTGGAGCCCACCGCCACCTACATTATACTTATTAACCCCTAATCTGCCGGACCCTACACCGCCGCCACCTACATTATATTTATTAACGACTAATCTGCCCCCCCACACCGCCGCCACCTACCTACATTTATTAACCCCTTATCTTCCACCCCCAACGTCTCCGCCATTATATTAAATTTATTAACCACTAAACCTAAGTCTAACCCTAACTCTAACCCCCCTAACCTAAATATAATTTAAATAAATCTAAATAAATTTACTATTATTACCTAAATAATTCCTGTTTAAAACTAAATACTTAAATTCCCTAAACTAAATACAATTAAATACAATTAAAAAAATTATCTAAAGTACAAAAAAAACACTAAATTACAGAAAATAATAAAATAATTACAAGATTTTTGAACAAATTACACCTAATCTAATCCCTCTAACAAAATAAAAAAGCCCCCAAAAATAAAAAAAGCCCTACCCTACACTAAATTACAAATAGCCCTTAAAAGGGCCTTTTGCGGGGCATTGCCCCAAAGTAATCAGCTCTTTTACCTATAAAAAAAAATTACAACCCCAACATTAAAACCCACCACCCACACAATCAACCCTACTCTAAAACCAACACAATCCCCCCTTAATAAAACTAACTAACCCCTTGAAGATCACCCTACCTTGAGAAGTCTTCACCCAACCGGGCCGAAGTCCTCAACGAAGCCGGGCGAAGTGGTCCTCCAGACGGGCAGAAGTCTTCCTCCAAGCCGGGCAGAAGAGGTCCTCGAGACAGGCAGAAGTCTTCATCCAGGTGGCATCTTCTATCTTCATCCATCCGGCGAGGAGCAGCTCCATCTTCAAGATATCCGACGCAGAGCATCCTCTTCATCCGGAGTCTTCTTGAGCAATGACGGGTGCTTTAAGTGACGTCATCCAAGATGGCGTCCCTTCAATTCCGATTGGCTGATAGAATTCTATCAGCCAATTGGAATTAAGGTAGGAAAAATCCTATTGGCTGATGCAATCAGGCAATAGGATTGAGCTTGCATTCTATTGGCTGATTGGAACAGCCAATAGAATGCAAGCTCAATCCTATTGGCTGATTGGATCAGCCAATAGGATTGAACTTCAATCCTATTGGCTGATTGCATAAACCAATAGGATTTTTCCTACCTTAATTCCGATTGGCTGATAGAATTCCAAACTTTACCTTCACTTTAAAGAGAAAAAGTAATTTCTGAATTAAAGTGGGGAGAGTGGATAAAATGGGAAAAAGAAGGAGCTCAGCTTTGGAGATGTTGACCTTTATATAATTAAATGATATTCAAGGTGAAATATTGGATAGTCAGTTGGTAAAACAAGTGAACAACACATCACATTCCTGCTTTTTAAATAAAGATAGCAAGAGAACAAAGAAAAATTGATAATAGGAGTAAATTAGAAAGTTGCTTAAAATTGCATGGTCTATCTAAATCATGAAATAAAAATTTTGGGTTTAGTGTCCCTTTACGGAACCTAACTATGGGGATATTAATCAAAGGTCTGGCAGACCTGATCTGACAGTGCGGATCAGGTCCGCCAGACCTCGCTGAATGCGGAGAGCAATACGCTCTCCAAATTCAGCATTGCACCAGCAGCTCTTGTGAGCTGCTGGTGCAACGCCGCACCCTGCAGATTCACGGCCAATCGGCCACCAGCAGGGAGGTGTCAATCAACCAAATCGTACTCAATTTTCAGTGATGTGTGTCCACCTGCTCAGAGCAGGTGGACAGGGTTATGAAGCAGCTGTCTTTAGACCGCTGCTTCATAACTGCTGTTTCTGGCGAGCCTGCAGGCTTGCCAGAAACACGGGCCCTCAAGCTCAACCACTGGATGAATGTGTAACAGATGACCATAAATTGAAGGGCTTGGAGCAGTAGATGACGATCAACAGTTTTAAAATCTTTAGAGTTGGAGTCTGAGGATAGAACGCTTGTTGACTGTTTTGTATAGAATCCTTTTTAAGAAGTTTAGTGGCAAAGGGAAGGAGACAGAGTAGTTGGCAGTTGGAAGGGGAGGTTAGTCAACATTTCTCAAAAAGACATTAAAGCCAAAATAAAACTTAAATGGATTTTAATAGATCATGGAATTTTAAACAGCTTTCCAATTTACTTCTATTATCACTTTTTGCTTAGTTTTCTTAGTATTCTTTGTCAAAAAGTAACCCAAAGGCAGTGTGAAAGTGTCTTTAGTCATCTGGCAGCATTGTTTGCAACAATGATTATAGCAGTGTTATACATAGTTGAAAACACTACTGCCATAGAATGTTACACTTGAATACTCCTAAGCTCCTAACTGTCCCTTAAACGATAGTGTATGTTTGAGGGAAAATGGAAATGTGCTACTTTTATTGAAGACATTGAATATGTGTATAAAATTGAATGTAAGAAAGGGAGGGCAGTAGTTATGAGGTAAAATAATCAAGGGGAGAGATATCACAATAGGTCAAAAAGCATAATAGTGCAGAAACCTAATATTCTGCATCAGGTGCAAAGGAGCTATGTATCTTGGTAGGCTGACCTTGATAGTTTCTGATACATTTGTGAGGAATGGACATTGTTGTTGTGGTGTGGGGTTATTTCATTTTGAAGGGAGTAAATTATCTTCTTGAAGTGCATGGCATGGTCTTGTGCTTCAGGGTAGATTGGAATTGGAGATGACCGAGAGGGCTTAAACATGGAGAATAGCCATAAGGATTAGCAGAGCCGTACTTGGAAATTGGTAATTTGATCCCAACAGGATAATAATATTCCACATTTAAAAAATAATAAAAAAAAAATTAAAGGCTATTGCTATTTCGTTGTGCTCAATTTATCAAATGTTGAGCGAACATGAGTTGCTGTAGCAAATCACGTCTGCTGGAAATCGCTGCATACATTGTCCGCATTTATCATTGCACAAGAATTTCACCAGAAATGGTTGTGCAATGCCGCCCCCTGCTCACTGGTGGCCAATCGATCTCTAGCTGGGGCTTTCAATAATCCTGATCATATTGGATTAGGATGATTTCGACTGATTAAGGAGTTGTGGTCTTACGACCGCTGCTTCTTGACTTTAGTTTTAGACGAGCCTGAAACTATGTGCCTCTGAAGCAACAACTGCTGCTTGATAAATGGAGCCCATTGACTTTATTCCCCAATTGTGATGGCAAGATTGAGGCTCATTAAAGGCTCAATATGAAATTGAGACAGTGTCCCTTGTGTAGTAAAAGCCACATGGTTTTCTTGCTTGCTTGTTGCATTGTAGTGTCTTCTGCCACAAATTTAAAATAAATTATGTAAATACTGATTTTTTATGGTTTATGATGATTAAAAAAAAAGGTTGAAGAACGTGTTTTCAATGGGCTAAAGAGTAAAAAAAGTATTTCATGTTTCATTCTGCAGTGACATCAAAAGACTAACATGCCCAGGAAACACACACAGCTGACATGTCAACAAAGCAGCATCCATTTACGTATAGTAAACCATAAAATTGCACATATTAGAAATGATATTCTTTAATGTGCAGCTTACAAAATACCAATGTATAGTATAAAATGTATGCATATTTCACTTTCTAATATATTTCACAGCATTGCAGATGGCACCCTCATTAAAACTACAGGGATCTCAATATAATGTTTATTTGTTTAAATATTATTTATTTAAAGGGACAGACATTAAGCTGCTTGTACAACTAAAGTAGAATAGTTATTACTCGCCATGTTATTGTTTTTCCTCCTATGCCAACGGCTCTCTTCAAAGTCATTCCCTTATTTTAACCCTATAACTGCCGGTTAGGGAAGCTCCACATCTTTACACTTGGCCACACCATCTTCAGACAATTATTCTTCCACCCTGTGATAGTAGCAGTGCTCATTCACAAATCAGAAACTGTATCATGCACTTTAATTTAGTGTACGCAATACAGAGTGGGAGCTTGTAGTGGCTGCATTATTCTATATTATTCCTGACAATTTTTTGTATAATTGTTATGTAATCTTTAAACTGTGTAAAACAAATAAAAAAAAAATGTAAAGTTTCTACTCTGTATTGTATGATGTTACCCAAAGTGCAAGAACTGTCACAATGCCAGCAATGTCACTGATCAATGCATGTGCACTGCTCCTGTCACATAGTGCAAGACGATATGTGTCCCTAGATGGCAGCTCCCAGTATGAAGATACACACCTTCACCAATCAGCATCTGTAACTAGTTAAAATAAGAGAATGACTTTGAAGAGAGCTGTAGGCACTGGAGGAAAAACATAATTACAAAGCTGTTTAAAGTGATAGTACAGCATAGTGTTTGTGAAATGCTAAGATTTACCAGTATATAAAATACTTCGTGCTGAAAGTTCCTTTATTTGTCTGCAGTGTTTGCCGCACTGAGCTCCTCAGGCAGCCCACATCAGAAGGCTATTTTGCATTGAGGACTGTGAGGTAATCTTAGCTAATAGCTATCCGGCATGAAAAATAGCATTCTTCTGTGGGTGGCTGAGGTGCTCAGCATGGCAAACACTTCAGACAATTAAAGGAACGTTTAGCATGAAGTCCCCTTTATTTGTTCCACTGGTAAATCTTAGCGTTTCGCAAATGCTAGGATTTACTATCACTTTAATGTATACAAGTTATAGATTGGGTACCCCTGTCTAAACCTAATAGGCAAAATACAAGTTATAGATTGGGTACCCCCGTCTAAACCTAATAGGCTACTTGAATTAAGGAAACTTGAAACAAGTTCATTAAAAATACAAGTTATAGATTGGATACCCCCGTCTAAACCTAATAGGCTACTTGAATTAAGGAAACTTGAAACAAAATGGATTTACAAATTAAAAACACTCCAACCATTAGGCATGAATATAGATATTGATGTAGCAGCCTTTATGTAATATAAATAAAAAGTGTTTAGACATTGTTATGTATATAAGTTAATTATTGAACTGAACTTTTTATCTATAATTTTAATAATTTTAATAATTAGGGGTTACATCTATAAAACAAAATTATATATCAAATTCATTTTAACTTAAATCAATTTTTAAAAATTAATTTATAGGTACGAATGATTAATTTAATATGTATTTTTAATAACACATTTGATCAATTAGTTATCTCCACTTTTAAACCATGGTTTTGCATAACTAATTTATTCCTTATTTGTTACTCATTAAATATTTTAAGGCATTTACCATAAGTATCAAAAATAATCTATTGATCATTACCAATTTTTAGTCAAGGAAAGCAGTGTTCAACATATCAGCAGATTGATTTTACTATTACCAACAATCACACACAATACTCTTCTATTCAACCAAACAACACAATATATATGGATTTTGGTTGGATATGGAATGATATAGATTATTTCAATATGACTACTTAGGCTTATAAGAGTGAGTTAGCTCAAAATTCAATGCTCTGTTCATATAATTATTCCATACATGTCTAAAACAATAGACACTATAATTATTAAAATGTGCTATTCAGTTCACTAAGTCTCAAGAAAAGCTGCACACTGCGACAAAACTAAAAGTTGTCTAATACTAATAAGATCGAAATACAACCGTTCCAAATAATTGTTTTAACAACTTTTATCTCTGTATTTATATGGAATATGGTCACATTACATTTATATTGTATCTTTTGAAATTTTTTTATTTTATTTTTTTTATCATGTATATATGCATCAGCGTCTATATGTTTAGACCGATATGAGAACTTTGGAGCAATCTAATAGGAGCTCACATACACACCCTCGAGTTCCGATTGGTCCTTTTTTGTTTAAATGGAAAGAGCGCTTGTTTCAATGTATCCGTCATATCCTCTTGAAGAAGCCCGGCCGCTGACCGGGGGAAACGCGTCAGGAAAAACAGACTGACAATATAGTCGGATGCGCCAAGGGTATTGTTCCCCAACTCTCATACAAGCCACGGACTTAACTGACATGGTATCCGGATTAACCTGTTAGTCACTTCCGGTGTAGCAGTGTACGGCAATCACAACGAGCCGACGGTGAGAGGAGAAAGAACTGAACCACCCACGCTCCTTCTATTTTGCAGCTTTTTAACATGCATCTAGTAAGTGCATAAATTGTATGTGTGTCATATTTTGGTATTAAACGCTTCACTTGAGTCTCGCCTCTCTGCGCCTTTTTCTTTTTTGTCTCTACATGTTCCTCCATTCGTAGCCCTGGTTTGGAAATACCGGGCTGGATACAAGGCAGCATTAATTGGGCGATCTGACTCCCTCTGGAATTAAAGAGACTGCACATCACAAACACTCAATAAATTACTTAGACATATCTACAGTGAATTCACAGGATTACATATTGGACTCATTCATAGCCTGTGGACTATCACTAAAGGTACTGTGAATCCATTGCCAGTGTGCTGACAATATAATAATCGTTTTATCTCAATTAATTGTTTATGAATTAAGTTGAAATATTCACTTTTTTAATGCTTATTAATATTTATTTTTGAATTATTATCTAACATATGTTCAGTGTATAGCGCATTTTATCACTACTGATCTTTCCATATATTACTATCACTTTAATGTTCCTTTTACTAACATCCCAAAAAGGAAGAGGCAGACCCAGCTGATCTCTCAGTAGCAGATCATTAAACAATCTTTACTCATCTAGCCCAAGCATTTTTCAGGATATTTACAGGCCCATTTATCAAGCTCCGTACGGAGCTTGAAGGGCCGTGTTTCTGGCGAGTCTTCAGACTCGCCAGAAACACAACTTATGAAGCAGCGGTCTAAAGACCGCTGCTCCATAACCCTGTCCGCCTGCTCTGAACAGGCGGATAGGAATCGCCGGACATCAACCCGATCGAATACGGAATGTATGATATTTAGATGCAATAAAACCAATACTTTATCATGGAGCCCAGGAAAAAAAATCTTCAGTTGAGTAGGTAGAAAATGCTTTAGAATTAATTTGTCAACCAATGTTGAACACCTACTTCCAAGATAGTATCATTCATTCTTGCTGCTTCTGCCAAGTTCCTAGATATGATGTGTGTATTCAGTAATTTGTATTACTAATGGGCAGAGACATATCTGACTGTAACCTATATCTTTTCTATACTCTTTAGAACACTCCCTACATTGCACACACAGCAAATATTGACAGGAAACACCCAGGGAAAAATTTGCACTGCTATTGTTGTCCGTAACCGTGTATAAAAGCACTAAAAGTGGGCATCATCAAAAAATTAAAAATGTGGTTATTTGTAGACATTAATGAAAGCACAATATGTAAGTTTACTGTCAAATGCTACTAGGTTGCAACATTTTCTTCCCACAAGAACTCTTAGCTGTATGATTTAGTGATTTCAAAGATCGGACCTGCTTACAAATTAATTTTTTTACATACCCATGGATGCTCAGTGTAAGGCAGGGAGAGAAAGTAATCAGGAAGGTCAAATGTTGTTTTTTTGAATAAGACAAATAAAGGCTTAAGAACAGGATCTCTGTTTCCGAATGATCATTGTGATGTATTAACTGCCTGTAAAGCTGTTAGATGTCATGTTGTGCTAAGTGGGGAAATTGTTTGACTAGGACTAAATCAAACAGTCACTGCATATCTTTGGAAACTCTCACTACACAAAAGCTTTACAACGTACCCATACTTAAAACAGCACTTCTGTATAAAAGGTCTGGCACACTTAAATATTGGTCATATGTACCAATTTAAAAAAATATCTGCAGGTCCATAAAGTAGATATTTATGTTCAGCATGTGCTTGTTCGATGGGATAGTGCCCACTAAAGGGGTCATTTCTTTCAGATCACACTGCCTTTAACAAGGGAATAAAATCCTTTAGTATATGTCTAACCTTGAACAAGATAAGATCCAACCACAGACTTTTGGTTTCTCATTTGAGTGTTTCTCCCTCTTTCGTATTTTAATTTAATTAAATAAAATCATATATATAACAAATATACCATATCTATGGGCATTTGCAACCTATGCTATATATCTTACATTTCCTTGATGTTATCACGCACTGCATGATAACATTGTCAATCAAACAAGCC
This sequence comes from Bombina bombina, assembly GCF_027579735.1. Classification (NCBI taxonomy): domain Eukaryota; kingdom Metazoa; phylum Chordata; class Amphibia; order Anura; family Bombinatoridae; genus Bombina; species Bombina bombina. Next base: position 1,087,464,782 of record NC_069499.1, read on the forward strand.
AATCACTTTTCTTTTTACCACAAAAAAAAACCAAAACAAAACAAAAAAAGGAAATTGAAGGAGAATTCCTCAACACAGCATAAGGAACATGGAGGATATTTCCCTTTAGGAACCAAGGATTTAATGAACACAACAATTTCTTGATTTAATAAATTAAACCATTAGCAACGTAGCTCAAATCTCATTTTTAACCCATTTGCTACTGGGAATTTCAGTGAAAAACATGCCCAAAATACCAAAGATTTTTTAGCATTTTTCCTATCACTCCATTTAAACAGAAATAGAGGCTTGTTTTTTTTATTTACCTATCAAAAGTATATATATATATTTTAATGGACAACCCAAGGTATTGATCTCGGCCCATTTTGATGTATTTAATGCCAATGTTTCACCGCCAATTGTGGTCATATAAAAAAATCATAACTTTTTCACCAACTTTGGGTTTCTCACTGAAATTATTTACACACAATTAGATTTTAGCAGTTAGAAGTCTGCTAACTGCTGCTGTGCACCACACTTAGCTAATATATTAATACAGGGATTACCCTCACACCTGACACTTCTCACCTACCTGATCACTCCCAACAGCTCTCTCCCCTCCCACACCCACACTTCTGACCACCATCTTAAGTACTGGCAGACAGTATCCCAGTATGAAGTTTTTTTTTAAATAAATTAATTTTTTGTTTATTTTTCTGCAGTGTAGGATCTCCCCTTACCCTCCCTGATCCCTCTTATGGGATCTATCCCTGCCCCCACTAATAGTGTCCGGCATCTTATGTACTGGCAGCTGTCTGCCAGTACCCAGTTTATAGTGGGGGGTTTTCTGTTTGTTTTTTTAATTTATTATTATTTATTTATTTTAATATTTTCCTTAGTGGAAAAGCCTCCCCCAATCATTATTTAGGGCCTCCCCCCACCCTGTTTTTGTTTTCTGTAGCCTAGCATCACCTTTTTCCATCTCCCTTCCAAACTATTTTTTCTGTAAGTAGGGTGCCGCCCCTCCCACTTACTCTCCCCTCCACCGCTGTGCCAAAAACCCAACTCCCTCCTGAACCTCCCACCTGCACAGACGGATAATCATTACAGTCAGTGACACAGACAGTGTCACTGTCTGTTACGATCAGGCATCTGCCTTTAAATGGAACTGGAGCACCGACCGTACTCCGGTTCCATATGCAGACAGATCCCTGCAGCTCAGGGACAGCAGCTCTCGGCTGTAGCCTTACAGCCGAGGCTGCTGTACTATCCTGAAGCTTGAATGTATATATATATATATATATATATATACATATATATATATATATATATATATATATATATATATACACACACACATATATATATATACAGTATATATATATATATATATATATATATATACTATAAGGGTTAAGGGGTTAAGCAAAACTTGTGCTGAAAATACATATGACCACCAGAATATGTATTAATGGATGAAAATAAGTGATTGGATATTTAAATATGTTAAAATGCAATTAACGTCAAAATGAAAGTTTAATAATTGAGCACGCAATTTAAAAAAAAAAAAAACCTTTTCAATATACTGCCATTATTAAAACATGATTATTCTTTTTATCTGCACATTTTCTGAGGCACCAACTCCTACTAAGTATATGCAAAAGAGCACAATATATATGTATATGCATTTAGTGATTGGCTGATAGCTGTCACATGATACAGGAGGAGGGAAAAATGCATTCACTTTTAAAATATTCTACTGTTAATTTCAAATTCAACGTAAGTGCTATTGCATTATCTTTTTATTGTGCACTAGCTGTTGCCTGCGGCTTCGCTCATGTGAATTTTGTGTTTTTTACAAATACTAAAAAATGCAACCACTCGTGTTGCACACTCGCTGACAAAAGAGAGGGACTTGATACACCTTAGACAGGCTCCTCTGGAAGAGAGGTTAAAGTCTGCCTGTTGAAAGCAGGATTCTTTTACTCTAAAAGGGGACTTTCTGTCTTTTTTGGGACATTATGGTGTCTTAGACAGCACTTAAATACCTCAAGAAAAGGCTTGGAAAGCCCAGGAGTATACTATTGAACATTGTTGTAACTGGACTGGTCTAGCTTATTCCCCATAAGTAAGGAGTCAACCATAGAGCACATAATTATATGTCTTAGTTTTTTTATGCAAAAAGATTGGGGCCTTGTTACTTTTACAGAGCTTCTGATAGATGTATATACTGTAGGCTTTGTGTCTATAATAACTGAAATCATTCTGTTTATTAGAAGGCTCTAGTTGGAGCTAATTTTTGTCATTACGGCTGTGTTAGCTTCAATGAATTTCTAATAGTTGTATACAAGCTTGGTGTTCCAAATATTGAAACTTTTTTCTTTTTTTTAGAAAGCCCTAGTTTAAGTTAATTCTTTCCAGTTCTTATAAAACAAATTTGGAAGTTGACCTGAGACTATATTGTTATAGCACTAACTTCTTTTTTTTCACAGCAAAAGTGGCCACTGTTTCGTAGCGTGATGGCTAACTGTAACTATAGTAATGTAATATAACTAAGTGGTAGGATCACTCTTTCTTTACTATTTCTTTTTCTTTTTTGGTTGACACAATATTAGGGGTAATCCACATTCTTTGTATGTAGATTGAAAGGTCTATGGTCAAGAGAAAAATGCAAATTCACGTGCTTTTGTATTCACACGTAGATTCAAACGTATTTTCACCATCACTAGGCTGGCTTCAATTATTTTTGGTCACTAACACTTTTTTCTCTTTTTTTCTCTATTTTTTTCCCTTCACTTGCTTTACACAAGCCACAAGATAGAGATAACTAGGTTATCAATAGCCCTCTTCAGGCTACTTTCACAAGAGTATCTGTGGAGCTAAGCACTAGCCACTTCACACTAATTTTTATGGAAAGGTATATTGCACATTCTAAAACTCCACCATCTAGCATGCCGCCTAAGCAGAAAGACAAAAAGCTCAAACCTAATAAGAATTTATTAGAACCACACATACATAATGAAACAGGTTTGGGTAATACAGACAACACACTGCTATTACAGCAGATCTCAGAATTAGTAATGCCACAATTTGAATCCCTAAGACAAGAAATGGCCGCTGCTACTAGTGAAATTAAACAGTTTGCGACACATATGAATGAACTATAAACAAGAGTCTCAGACTTGGAAGATAGGGCAGTAGTTGAGGATCAGATGACTAACTCTCATAATACTAAATTAAATTTTTTACAGTCCAAAATAGAAGAACTAGAAGATAGGTCTAGATGCAACAACCTAAGGGTTGTTGGGCTCCCAGAAACGGGAATACCAAGATCTTATAAGCTTCGCAGCCACTCAACTCCCCAAGCTAGTAGGCAGTAATACAGACAACTTAAGGATACCCATAGAAAGAGCCCACAGAATTGAAGCAGTTAGAAGGAACTCTGATGGTCTGGTGAAACCACGGGTAGTTATCATTACATTTTTAAACTTTCAGGATAAATTTCCTATACTCAGATCATACCGTAAAAATAATAATAGGACCTAACAAGGTACTCCTGTTTCAAGATTTTTTATTTGAAACCCAAGCCAGACGCGGTAAAATGGCCCCATTCTGTTCCCAATTAATTAGAGTCAATTTAAGGGCTAGACTTATATACCCTGCTAAGATAATCCTGGACAAGAATGGTGAAACTCTTACTTTCAACAAAGTTGAGGAAGTAAAAGCCTATTGTCTGAGTAAGGGGATAGAATAATAACAGAGACTGTGGGCATGAACAAATCTAGGACCCAATTAAAGAATGACGGTATTATATAAAGTGATTTTAAGTAATATGAATAGTTTACAACTGGCACTTTTGGGTTGTTTTTTTCCCCTCCTCTCCTTCCCCTCCATTTCTCATCATTGAGGCAGTCTAGATGACAAAATTAAAATTAGTGTCATGGAATGTTGGTGGGATTACGACCCCAATTAAAAGGAAGTTATTGATCAGACATCTAGGAATTAAAAGAACAGATATAGGCCTCTAGTTATCAAGCCGTCTACTTACCTGCCTTTGCCGGCCCCAAGACGCCCGCCTAAGCTCGCCTCACATCGCTGCCACGGACCTGAATAAGTTCGCCAAAGTTATCAAAAAAGCTGTCAAAAAGCCGCGCACCAAGTACGGGGCGATGAGCAGCGGACTGTGATAGTTATCACTCATCTGATCTTGCGGCTCTTCTGCTTTTTCCCAGCTTTATTGATAAGCTGTCACTAAGCACCCACACTAAACTACACAGTTCTACCCCCTATACCGGCGCCCCCGGAGCCCCCCGCAACTAAATAAAGTTATTAACCTCCTAGACCCCGACGCAACTATAATAAATATATTAACCCCTAAACCGCCGCTCCCGGACCCTGCCACCACCTACATAATACCTATTGACCCCTATTCTGCCCCCCTATACCGCTGCCACCTATAATAAATTTATTAACCCCTATCCTGCGGATCCCGGACCCCTATGCAACTAAATAAATTGTTTAACCCCTAAACCGCCACTCTCGGACCCTGCCGCCACCTATATTAAACTTATTAACCCCTAATCTGCCCCCCCTACACCGTCGCCACCTATAATAAATTTATCAACCCCTATCCTGCCCCCCCTACACCGCCGCAACCTAAATAAATCTAAATAAATATTACACTTATTAAATTAATTATTCCTATTTAAAACTAAATACTTACCTGTAAAATAAACCCTAAGATAGCTACAATGTAATTAATAATTACACTGTAGCTATTTTAGGATTTATATTTATTTTACAGGTAACTTTGTATTTATTTTAACTAGGTACAATAGCTATTAAATAGTTATTAACTATTTAATAATGACCTAGCTAAAAGAAATACAAAATTAGTTGTGAAAATAAACCTAACCTAAGTAACAATTAAACCTAACACTACACTATCATTAAATAAATTAAATTAACTACAATTACCTACAATTAAATACAATTAAATAAACTAACTAAAGTACAAAAAATAAAAAAAAATAAGTTACAAAAAAATAAAAAAAGATTACAAGATTTTTAAGCTAATTACACCTAATCTAAGCCCCCTAATAAAATAACAAAGCCCCCCAAAATAAAAAAATGCCCTACCCTATTCTAAATTACAAAAGTTAACAGCTCTTTTACCAGCCCTTAAAAGGGCCTTTTGCGGGGCATGCCCCTAAGTAATCAGCTCTTTTGAATGTAAAAAAAATACAAATCCCCCAACATTAAAACCCACCACCCATATACCCCTACTCTAACCCAAACCCCCTTAAATAAACCTAACACTACCCCCCTGAAGATCTCCCTACCTTGAGTCGTCTTCACCCAACCGGGCCGAAGTCTTCATCCGATGGGGCAGAAGAGGACATCCAGACCGGCAGACGTCTTCATCCTATCTGGGCAGAAGAGGAGATCCGGACCGGCAGGCATCTTCATCCAAGCGGCATCTTCTATCTTCATCCATCCGATGAGGAGCAGCTCCTTCTTCAAGACCTCCGGTGCGGAACATCCTCCTTCCCCGACGACTACCCGACGAATGAAGGTTCCTTTAAGTGATGTCATCCAAGATGGCATCCCTCGAATTCCGATTGGCTGATGGGATTCTATCAGCCAATCGGAATTAAGGTAGGAAAAATCATTATCTGATTGGCTGATTGCATCAGCCAATCAGATTCAAGTTCAATCCGATTGGCTGATCCAATCAGCCAATCAGATTGAGCTTGCATTCTATTGGCTATTCCGATCAGCCAATATAATACAAGCTCAATCTGATTGGCTGATTGGATCAGCCAATCCGATTGAACTTGAATCTGATTGGCTGATTCAATCAGCCAATCAGATTTTTCCTACCTTAATTCCGATTGGCTGATAGAATCCCATCAGCCAATCGGAATTTGAGGGACGCCATCTTGGATGACGTCACTTAAAGGAACCTTCATTCGTCGGGTAGTCGTCGGGGAAGGAGGATGTTCCGCGCCGGAGGTCTTGAAGATGGAGCCGCTCCTCGTCGGATGGATGAAGATAGAAGATTCCGCTTGGATGAAGATGTCTGCCGGTCCGGATGTCCTCTTCTACCCGGATAGGATGAAGACTTCTGCCGGTCCGGATGTCCTCTTCTGCCCGGATAGGATGAAGACTTCTGCCGGCCCGGTTGGGTGAAGACGACTCAAGGTAGATCTTCAGGGGGGTAGTGTTAGGTTTATTTAAGGGGGGTTTGGGTTAGAGTAGGGGTATGTGGGTGGTGGGTTTTAATGTTGGGGGGGTTGTATTTTATTTTACATGCAAAAGAGCTGATTACTAGTGATGTCGCAAACCTAAAATTTTGCGTTCGCGAACTTTCGCAAAAAGTTTGCGAACCGGCGAACCGGGCGAGCCGCCATAGACTTCAATAGGCAGGCGAATTTTAAAACCCACAGGGACTCTGGTTTTAATCCATAAAGGGCATAAATCACCTAACATTCCTAAATTGTTTGGAATAACATGCTTTAAAATATCAGGTATGATGTTCTATCGTTCAGGTAGTGTAAGGTTTTTTTTTTTTTTTAAATGTACACTACTGTTTTAGCAGATATGACTTGCACTGGTGTGACACTGTGCCCTGGCAGGACCTGGAACGCACACGTTTGAGGGAAACTGACTGCTATTATTTCACAGTAAAAAAGGTGTTTTTTTTTAAATGTATGTACACTACTGTTTTAGCAGATATGACTTGCACTGGTGTGACACTGTGCCCTGGCAGGACTTGGAACGCACACTTTTAAGGGAAACTGACTGCTATTATTTCACAGTAAAAAAGTGTTTTTTTTTTTAAATGTATGTACACTACTGTTTTAGTAGATATGACTTGAACTGGTGTGACACTGTGCCTGGCAGGTCCTGGAGCGCACACGTGTGAGGGAAACTGACTGCTATTATTTCACAATAAAAACGTTTTGGTTTTTTTAAATGTATGTACACTACTGTTTTAGCAGATATGACTTGCACTGGTGTGACACTGTGCCCTGGCAGGACCTGGAGCGCACACGTGTGAGGGAAACTGACTGCTATTATTTCACAATAAAAAAGGTGTTTTTTTTTTAAATGTATGTACACTACTGTTTTAGCAGATATGACTTGCACTGGTGTGACACTGTGCCCTGGCAGGACCTGAAACGCACACGTGTGAAGAAAACTGACTGCTATTATTTCACAGTAAAAAAAGTTGTTTTTTTTTTTAAATGTACACTACTGTTTTAGCAGATATGACTTGCACTGGTGTGACACTGTGCCCTGGCAGGACCTGGAACGCACACTTGTGAAGGAAACTGGCTGCTATTATTTCAAATAAAAAAAAGGTTTTTTTTTATTTTAAATGTACACTACTTTTTTTTAGCAGATATGACTTGCACTGGTGTCACACTGTGCCCTGGCAGGACCTCAAATGCACACGTGTGAAGGAAAATGACTGCTATTATTTCAAATAAAAAAAGTTTTTTTTTTTTTTTTAAATGTACACTACTGTTACAACAGATATTAGTGGTGGCACTGGGCAAGTGGGCACCGTATACGCTGTGAGCCTGAGCTGGCAGACAGGCTGCAATTAGATTACACAGGGAAAAAAAAAAAAAAGCAGACTGATGTTCTAGCCCTAAAAAGGGCTTTTTGGGGTGCTGTCCTTACAGCAGAGATCAGATGAGTCCTTCAGGTAGTGGATATTGAATACACTAGCCTAGCTATCGATTTTCCTATTAAATCAGCAGCAGCTACACTGTCCCTCCTCTCACTAAGAATGCAGGCTCCGAATGAATCTAAAATGGATGCTGTCCAGGAGGTGGGAGGGTCTGGGAGGGAGTGTCTGCTGCTGATTGGCTGGAATGTGTCTTGTGACTGTGAGCTACAAGGTCAAAGTTTACTAAATGATGACGAATAGGGGGCGGATCGAACATCACATATGTTCGCCGTCCGCTGCGAACGCGAACATGCTATGTTCGCTGCGAACTATTCGCGGCAGAACTGTTTGCGACATCACTACTGATTACTTAGGGGCATGCCCTGCAAAAGGCCCTTTTAAGGGCTGGTAAAAGAGCTGTTAACTTTTGTAATTTAGAATAGGGTAGGGCATTTTTTTATTTTTGGGGGCTTTGTTATTTTATTAGGGGGCTTAGATTAGGTATAATTAGCTTAAAAATCTTGTAATCTTTTTTTTATTTTTTGTAACTTAGTTTTTTTTATTTTTTGTACTTTAGTTAGTTTATTTAATTGTATTTAATTGTAGGTAATTGTAGTTAATTAATTTAATTTATTTAATGATAGTGTAGTGTTAGGTTTAATTGTAACTTAGGTTAGGATTTATTTCACAGCTAATTTTGTATTTCTTTTAGCTAGGTCGTTATTAAATAGTTAATAACTATTTAATAGCTATTGTACCTAGTTAAAATAAATACAAAGTTACCTGTAAAATAAATATAAATCCTAAAATAGCTACAATGTAATTATTAATTACATTGTAGCTATCTTAGGGTTTATTTTACAGGTAAGTATTTATTTTTAAATAGGAATAACTAATTTAATAAGAGTAATATTTATTTAGATTTATGTAATTAATATTTAAGATAGGGGGTGTTAGGGTTAGTGTTAGATTTAGGTTTAGGGGTTAATAATTTTATTATAGGTTGCGGCGGTGTAGGGGGGGCAGGATAGAGGTTAATAAATTTATTATAGGTGGCGACAGTGTAGGGGGGGCAGATTAGGGGTTAATAAGTTTAATATAGGTGGCGGGGGGTCCGGGAGCGGTGGTTTAGGGGTTAAACAATTTATTTAGTTGCAGCGGGGTCCGGGATCGTTAATAAATTTATTATAGGTGGCGGCGGTGTAGGGGGGGGGGGGGCAGGATAGGGGTTAATAGGTATTATGTAGGTGGCGGCGGGGTCCGGGAGCGGAGGTTTAGAGGTTCACATATTTATTATAGTTGCAGCGGGGCCCGGGAGCGGCGGTTTAGGGGTTCACATATTTATTATAGTTGTAGCGGGGTCCGGGAGCGGCGGTTTAGGGGGTAATACATTTATTTCGTTGCTGCGGTGTAGGGGGGGCAGATTAGGGGTGTTTAGACTCGGGGGGAAATGTTAGGGTGTTAGGTGTAGACAGCTCCCATAGGAATCAATGGGATGTCGGGCAGCAGCGAATATGAACTTTCCCTATGGTCAGACTCCAATTGATTCCTATGGGATCCGCCGCCTCCAGGGCGGCGGATTGAAAACCAGGTACGCTGGGCCGGAAAAGTGCCGAGAGTACCTGCTAGTTTTTTGATAACTCCCAAAAGTAGTCAGATTGTGCCGAACTTGCGTTCGAACATCTGGAGTGACGTAAGAATCGTTCTGTGTCGGACTGAGTCCGGCGGATTGAAGCTTACGTCACTATATTCTACTTTTGCCGGTGTGTAGGGCTTGATAACTTAGGCGAATCAGCCTCGCCACAAATACGCTGTGGAATTCCAGCATATTTGAGGTTGACGGCTTGATAACTAGAGGCCATAGCATTTATTCATTAGACACACCTTAAATCTCAGGAGGCCATTAAGCTCAAATGTAAGTGGGTGGGAGAAGTGGTGTTCACACAATACGACAAATCTAAAAGGGGTCTGGTTATCATAATTCATAAACAGTTGAATTATAAAATAATTTCAGCAATTATTGATCTCAATGGAAGATACCAAATTTTAGAAATAAATGGTCACACCTTAGTTTTTTGCAATTTTTAATGTCTGAACGTTATGGATAAAAAATTCTGGGAAGACATTAGTTTAAAATGATATCTATATATAGGGAAAAACATAGTAGTAGCAGGCGATTTTAATATGGCCTTCTCCCATATTTTAGATAGATCAAAAGTTAGACATGGTTCCAGGAAGACCAGGGAATCAGATATTCTTTGAAGGTTCTGTCAGAAATTAGCACTACATGACATATGGTGAGTACAGAATCCGGATCGTAGGGAATACACATGTGCCTCTAGTGTACACAATTGCTTCTCGAGAACTGATTTTTTTCTAATAGCGAAACATATGTTAAAAATGGAAATTCAGACAGATATTCAAGACATTGTGGTTTCAGACCATGCAATGATTACAATAGAGATAGGTCTAAGTGATAAACATTCAGTAGATAAAGGTAGACTGTTCTTTCCACAGTATCTGGTCAATAATGTTCACTTTAAATCATGGATTCAAAATAGATGGAAACAATTTCAGGGAGAGAATGCTGAATATTTAGATAAACCAGAAATATTTTGGGAGACAGCAAAAGCAGTCTTCAGAGGGGAGATCAAAGCCTACCTGGCAGAAATACCTTAAGAAATGATTATAGAAGATATCTTAGCAACCCCTCTGTCATTTTATGGAACAAATATAAATGTAGTAAATCGGTATATGATCTATTTTTAAAACAATCCTCAATTTCAGAAGAACAAAAATCTAAAGCTTTATTCTCAGGGATACAGGGTGTTTCCGCCAAATATCTAGCAAGGATTGTCAAGATTAGACAGCAAAAAAATACATTGCAGCACTGAAATTTAGGAACACAAGAGTGACAGATCCAGCAGAGATTAGGGAAGCCTTCTTTAAAACTTTTCAGGAATTGTATGCAGCTAATCAAATTAATAGTGAGCTCAAGGCTCAGTTATGCAATTTATTTAATGAATACTTCATGGGGAATAAACCTCAGTCACCACTTTTTGCAGCCTCCAATATAGTACTGATCCCTAAGAAAGGCAAAAAACCCAGAACTTCCCACATCATATAGGCCGATCTCCTTACTGATCAAGATTTTAAGATTTTCACGTCAATTTTAGCTGGCAGACTGAAATACCCCTTAGATTATATTATACATCCAGACCAGACAGGTTTTATGATAGGTAAGTGTGTGTGTGAAGCGCTAAGGCTTGACCCACCTGGCCAATCTATGTGTAACTGTCTCCTTCCCTGACAGTGAAATTGTACAAATAGTTAAAAATAAAAATATGTAGAAGGCGCTATAAGCTATGGGAAAGATAGGATAAATCAATACTTGTATCTAAAGTTAGAATTTAATAATCTTTAAAATTAATTTTCAACAGTCACTTAAAAATAGGAATTCAAAACAATTTATTAAGATTCTAAAAATTAATACAGACACAACTAAAGAGGATTCTATAAAATCCAATTTAATTACATCACACCTCATTCATAACTCACAATCATTCAAATATTGGATAAAACAATTCATAGATTTATATAAAGACCCTTTAGAGCAGATGATAATAAATTTGATAAAAAATTGATAAAAAATTGGATAAAATGTCTTTTGAGGCAGGTTTTATGATAGGTAGAAGCCCGGTAAAAAATCTACTGAAGGTCCAACTGATGCTCTACCATTTTTGGAATAAACCAGAAAGAAAAGGACACCATTCTAAGTCAGATCTCGCTATTCTCACAATAGACGCAGAGAAAGCGTTCAATTCCATCATATGGGACCACCTTTTTACTTCTGTGGAGGGCTTTGGTTTTACTGGAGTCTTTCAACAATGTATCAGACAATTGTACAAAGAACCAACCTCGTCAGTCATAGTGAATGGGGGGCCACTAATAGGTTTGTTCTTAAGCGAGGCACCCGTCAAGGGTGCCCGCTATCCCCATTTCTCTTTAATATATCTCTTGAACCATTAGCAATATTCCTTAAACAAGAATTACAGGGTATATTTGTAGGAAGCCATAAACTGGTTCTTTCCCTTTTTGCAGATGATCTCTTACTTTTTCTCAGCAATACAGCTGACTCTATTCCTCAGCTCTTAAGGAAATGCAATCTGTTTAGCTCATTCTCAGGCTACAAAATGAATTATGAAAAATCGGAGATCCTGTGGATATACAAACCACCTGACCCAATAGTGCACCCTTTCATTGAGTCAACACAGATTGTGTATTTAGGTATCACACTGAGTAATAATCCAATTTTATGGTATTATCTAAATTTTAAACACTGTATTAAGGGGTTGAATTTGAAGTTACAGAGTTGGAGTAATCTACCACTCTCGATAACTTGCTGGATCATGTTAGTTAAGATTGTCCTTTTCCCTAAACTTTTATATTTTTTACAGAATCTCCCCCTTCTTCTGTATAATAAAGACATAATCTCTCTCAATAGGAGCTTCAACCATTTCATTTAGCAGGGGAAGAAACCGCGTATTTCACTATTTAAGTTAACATTGCCTAAACAATTTGGAGGGTTAAATGCCCAAATGTGAAACTATAAAACTATGCAACCTTGTGTAAATATGCTATGGACTGGATCTCTGAAAATGAGTTGGTTTAATTTTATGAGATGGAATCCAGTTATTATTATTATTTTATTATTATCGGTTATTTGTAGAACTCCAACAGATTCTGCAGCGCTATAAACAAATGCGGACTACAACAAAACAATTATAGGGATCAAATGGGTAGAGGGCCCTTCCAGGAGTTGCACTGTTGTAGTCAGCTCTTAAGAAGGTGATCTACAAATAGCTGGACTCTTAGGCTTACATGCTAAGGGGGTTCAGGGGATAGCAATGGAGGAGAGGAACTGGTATAAAGAAAGGTTAGTGTAGGTTGTATGCATCCCTGAACAGTAGAGTCTTTAGGGAGCACTTGAAGCTTTTAAAAGTAGAAGAGAGTCTTGTGGAGCGAGGCAGAGATTTCCACAAGATGGGAGCCAGTCTGGAGAAGTCCTGTAAATGGGAGTGTGATGAGGTGACAAGAGAGGAGGAGAGTAGGAGGTCATGAGCAGAGCAAAGGGGATGGGAGGGAGAGTATCTGGAGACAAGGTCTGAGATGTAAGGGGGAGCAGTGCCAGTGCAGTTGAGGGCTTTGTATGTCAGAATGAGAATTTTGTATTTGATCCTAGAGGCAAGAGGAAGCCAGTGAAGGGATTGGCAGAGAGGTGCAGCAGATGAAGACAGACGTGTAAGGAAGATGAGTCTGGCAGAGGCCTTCATAATGGATTGTAAAGGAGCTTGGCGGCAGGTGGGGAGACCAGAGAGGACAGAGTTTCAGTAGTTGAGGCAGGAAAGAATGAGAGAGTGGATTAAAATCTTAGTTGTGTGTTGTGTAAGGAAGTGTCGAATTTTAGAGATGTTTTTTTTTTTTTTTTTTTTATTAAATTTTTATTGAGGTGCTTAAATTAGGCATACAAACAGTATAAACACAAAGGAAATTGCCATTCAGTACAGAAGGAAAAATTTACAGTCCAGCTTAGATCTATAATGGTATAGGAAACATTCTGCACAGCTCACCTATGAAATAAAAACAGTTAGTGATGGCAAAATTAAATACATGGTGCCTATTCATAAGGGGACCTTCCATATCAAATCTAATAGGTCTCTCTTGGACCTTAAGTAAAGAAACACAGCTTATAGAAAGGAAAGGTATATTGGAGTGTAGAGACCACTTTTGGATCTCTCTATGCTAACCTCATTTTTTATTTTTCTAGAAGATACCACGGGATACACCCTCATTTATGCCCATCTTATTTTGCTAATCTCTAATCCCCAAAAAAGAAAAACAAAGGCCTCTCTTGGACCTTATCTTTTAGTGTTTGATGATAGGGGAGCTTGATAAGGGGTATAAAATAATATTGGGAGAAATTAACAATTTGAATTGCTTTTACTGTTGAGCCCGCTTTACATTGACGGCAAAAATAATATATAAGAGAAGCTAGGGAAAAAAGAAATATATATATATAACTATACATGAAATGAGGTACATGGAAGGTTAGGAATGCCTGGGATCTGTAGGGTATAGTGAAAACATTTTATGCTGGTGAGGGAAAAAATACTGATCAGTGACATATGATTCAGGGTAAGTATAAACAACAAATTAATTAGGAACAAGAACAGCGCTATCCTCGAACAAATCAAGGGTCTCAACTGAGGTAAATTAAAATGAGAGTCCCCCCCTCTATGCATAGAAATAAGAAAATAAAAAAAGTCTGTCCCACCTTGACATAAGTGCAATGCGATAAACCTGTGGTGATAAGTACCAACTCAATGCAATGACAATTATAGCAATGATAGTGTGCGAAACTAAGGGGCAAGAAAACTTGGTTAAGTAGATGACATTATTCCCCAAGCAGCTGGAATAAAATTAAACATGGGATAGAAATAGGGGGCTCACCTCCCCGGCCGCAGGAAGCCAACCCTCTCTGCGAGGATCATATAGATGTCAAATGACACGCGGCAGGGAAATATATAGTAGTGTTGCCCCAAGTGTGCTAATATCTACCAAATAAGTAGTGGAGTCAGGCAGGCAGTATTCGAATATCTACATACGGAACATATGCGTTCGGCAACCCATGCCGCAAACATGTGAATATGCAGTCGGGGGGGGGGGAGAGGAGAACACACATAAGAAAATAAACCAGTATGAACATAGGTTGAAACATAAACATTTATAGTGTCTTCGTTCCGGCAATAAAACTGATCAATGGCCAGTCCGGGAGCAAATTTCAATGACGTGAGGCAAATACTCTGTTACCCAACTCCGGTTTTTGATGGTATGTAGAAAGTCCAAATTGATGTAAGTTGGTCTCCGGGTTTCCCTGAGAACAAAAGTAGGACATAATGATTGATCCCTGGGTATAACATTGGGGGTAAATACGGAATAAGGAAGGTCCTGCGCTTATAGGTCTTAGCCGCATCCGCTGTTGTGAGGCTCGAGGCTAGCACTGCGATGCTGTATCTGTCGGCTCTCTGTATGATGGCAAAACCCGAAACAGCTCTCTCAAGCTTTAAGTCCTCGACTGGCCTATCGCTCCCTGCTGGGATCAAGGCATCAGATGCCCGGTCTTTTAGATCCACATCCAGAGTAGGAGTTAAGTGCTGGGGCCCCAAAGCACTACCACATTCATCTGTTGTAGAATCATGTTCCAGCCGAGGAACCAGGCAGGGTCCATAAGTGATTCCAGGGTTGGACGCCATGTGCAGTGTTTCGTCAAAGTCAGCTCGGTAATCCATGAGCAGATAACTCAGCTGCTCCAAGATTTCCATAGCACCCCTCATATCCATCCTCTCTGTGAGGTGCAAAGCGGGCATGTTAGATAAAAGTT
Organism: Bombina bombina; assembly: GCF_027579735.1. Lineage (NCBI taxonomy): Eukaryota > Metazoa > Chordata > Amphibia > Anura > Bombinatoridae > Bombina > Bombina bombina. Next base: position 1,087,479,883 of record NC_069499.1, read on the forward strand.
GCACAATTTTAGCAGTGATTTGTAAGGTAACACTGCGAGTAACGACAGAGAAGATACTCCGCCGGGGGGTCTAGTAGGAGGCCGTAACCTCTAGTAGTATCCAGGAGGCTTAAACTTGCTCCTATGATGGTGTGAGTGGCTTCAATCTGTAGGGTATGCTCTGCTATAGGATAAATGTTGTAAATCTGCATTCAGTTAGGCTGCAAAATTTAGCTTTTTGAGAGATTTAAGTTCAAGGGTTGGAGCAGTAAGCAAACATGCGACCTGTCATGGCCACCGCCCGGAAGTTCCCCCCGAATTTTAGAGATGTTTTTACGGTGGAAGCGGCAGGTTTTAGCCAAGGATTAAAATCTTAGTTGTGTCTTGTGTAATGAAGTGTTGAATTTTAGAGATGTTTTTAAGGTGGAAGCGGCAGGCTTTAGCCAAGGACTGAATGTGAGGAGTGAAAGAAAGATCTGAGTCAAATGTGACCCCGAGACATCGGGCATGCAGGGTAGGTGTAATGATGGAGTTGTCGACAGTTATAGAGAGATTGGGGGTGGAGAGTTTTGAAGAAGGAGGGAAAATAAGGAGCTCAGTTTTGGAGAGATTTAGCTTGAGGTAGTGAGAGGACATCCAGTTAGAGATGTGAGAAAGACAGTTAGTGACACGGGTAAGCAAGGAAGGAGATAGGTCTGGTGCAGAGAGGTAGATTTGGGTGTCGTCAGCATACAAATGATATTGTAAACCATGGGACTTTATTAGGGAACCTAGTGATGACGTGTAGATTGAGAAGAGAAGGGGACCGAGGACAGAGCCTTACGGTACTCCGACAGAAAGTGGTGACGGGGCAAAGGAGGCCCCAGAGAAGGCTACACTAAAGGTTCGGTTTGACAGGTAGGAAGAGAGCCACGAGAGGGCTGTGTCACAGATGATGAAGGATTGGAGGGTTGGAGCAAAAGAGGGTGGTCAACAGTGTCAAAGGCTGTGGACAGATCAAGGAGGATAAGCAGAGAGAAGTGGCCTTTTGATTTTGCTGTAAGTAGGTCATTGGTAACCTTAACAATTGCTGTCTCTGTGGAGTGATGGGGACAAAATCCAGATTGAAGTGGGTCAAGGAGGGAGTTTATTGTAAGGAAATGGGATAGGCATGCATAAACTAGTTTTTTGAGAAGCTTTGATGCAAGAGGGAGGAGGGAAATAGGGCAGTAGTTGGATGGGGAGGTAGGATCAAGGGAAGGTTTCTTGAGGATAGGTGTGACCAGTGCATGTTTCAGCGATGAGGGAAATATACCAGTGCTGAGGGAGAGGTTGAAAGTGTGTGTGAGTATAGGGGTAAGGGTAGCAGAGAGGAAGGGGAGTAGCTTTGAGGGGATAGGGTCAAGGGGACAGGTAGTGAGGTGAGAGCGCAGTATAAGTGCCGAAACTTCTTCCTCAGTAACAGGCGAGAATGAGCTAAGTTTAAGGTTATGTGGGTTGTGGTTGATTGAGAGCATTTGAGGGGGTCAAAGAATGGAATTATGTTGAGAGCTGATTTCATTTCTGATGGAGTCGATTTTGTTATTGAAGTGACTGGCAAAGTCTTGAGCTGACAGAGAAGTTGTATTAGGAGGTGGGGGAGGGTGGAGAAGGGTATTAAAAGTGGAGAACAAACGTTTGGGTTTGAAGAAAGATTAGAGATAAGAGTAGAGAAGTAGTGTTGCTTATGGAAATTAAGGACAGAATAGCAGGAGTTCAAGATAAATTTGTTGAAAATCAGCTGAACTCCTAGATTTTCTCCAGTGCCGCTCAGCAATAGGGGAACATCTGCGTAGGTATCGTGTCAGAGGAGTATGCCAGAGCTGAGGATGAGTGTTTGATTTCCGAGCTATGATAAGATGGGCGAGATTGTCAAGGATGGATGTAAGGGTGGAATTATAGTGGCAGATAGATTGGTCAGGGCAGGAAAAGGAGGAGAAGGATGAGAGGAGAGGTTTGAGGGAATTAGAAAGCTGTTGTTGACATAATGCTTCTGTGAAGTTTGGTGTGAGAAGCAGAAGGAGGGATATGTTGCAAGTAAGGAGATGGTGGTCAGAAAGAAGAAAGGGGGAGTTTGTGAAGTTTGAGAGGGTGCATCAATAGCTAAAGATCAGGTCAAGGGAGTGACCATCTTTGTGAGTGGGAGAATCAGTCCATTGTGCCAAACCGAAAGAGGAAGTGAGTTGCAGAAGTTGTTTTGCAGAGGAGGCAGTGGGATTGTCAAGAGGGATGTTGAAGTCACCAAGAATGAGGGAAGGGGTGTCTCAGGAAAGGAAATAAGGTAGCCAGGCAGCCAAGTGATCTAGAAATTGAGTTTAATATTACCTTTCAGCCTAAAAGCAATTCTACATCAGACTGCAAACAAACTTCCTGGTATAATCAATCAAATGCTTACATTTAAACAAATTATATTGGCATGGCAAAAAACATGTAGCGAGCTCAGGGTTGACCATCGGAAATCAGAATTCCTACCATTGATAGGCAACCTGAGTTTTTCTCCTTGGTTAGGCCCCTCAATATTCTTGGTATGTGGTGAGAGGGGAGTGAAGTATGTATCCCAGATATGTGAAGGTAAAATTTTAAGACTCCAATCTTTTGAGATGCTGTCCCGACAATATAATCTTCCACCATCCAGTTTTTACACCTATCTACAGGTCAGACATTGGGTAGAAAAACTAAGACAAGAAATGAGTCTGGAACTAGATACTAAGGACTGTGAGTAAGGATAAGAAAGGGAATGGGGGGGGGTGAGAACCATCCCCCAAACCTACAATGCTATGTTAAAATCCCTGCGGAAAATAATATGTTAGACATATCGATAAAATGGTCAAAAGAAAAGATCAATGTAAACAGTGAAACAATTTCCCAGAGCATAGTGCTAGCTTCTAAAGCTACGATTATGCATAATAATAATAGATTTATTAATTGACTTATTTTGACTGGGAGGAACTTAATCTTAAGAAATTGGAGAGGACAGAAAGGATTTAGATTTACAGACTTCCTGAAGGATGTACAATAACAGATGGTGGTTGAACAATTAAATCTAAGGAATATTAACTCTAAGCAGATAGCCCCGATTTTTTAGAAATGGAAAGGATATTTTAGTTAATTCCCTCTGGAGAAGCAAAGACAGATGGTTCTTCACTTTAAGATATACACTTGGATACAGCAACAACTAGACAAGTAGTTACTCCCGAGATCATGGTTCTCAGAGGATTAAGCTTAACAATAACCAGTTAAGGAGGGGAGAGGGAATAGGGAAGATAGATGGGGTTTCTACACTCCCCCCCCTTTTTTTTTTTTGTTAGCTGGTAAGAGTATGAGACTTATAAGTAAAATATCAATTGAAGAATTTCACTGGGTTTAAAAAGAGCTAAGATTGTATTAAATGATGTATAGATGTTATACAATGAGCTCGACTTCTAGATTTGCATGAAGACTTTAGGATAAAGAAAGTTGAAGGTTGCTAGACTTAATTAAACAGGCATAGTAGATTCTATACAGAAGATAGACAGGTTTCGAGATATTAAGATATGTTCAAAACTCAGAAAAACTCTCATCATACCATGAAACAATGTTCTATAGCTTTAATTTTTTGGAATATAGGAAACTAAGAATATTTGGGTTATTCTATGAGAAGTTATAAAAGTTGTAGTAAAATGTTTATAGTTTAAAAAGAACATAGCAAATTAAGAATAATTGTGTCAATTGATGGGGAGCAAAAAAGCTAGTTATTTTGTGGAAGACAAAACTTGTGTTCTGGTACCCTCCCCCCCCCCCCACACTTTTTTTTTCCTTATATATATTGCATTTTCTGTTGTTGTTTTTATGACTATGGCTAGATAAGGAATGATTGTCTGCCATATGGTTATGTCTATGGAACCTATGTTATAATTTGTGCGTTTAGGAAATAAAAAACTTTAAAACAAAAAACAAAAAACAACAACCTATTTCAGTGGCAACAGTTTTTCCACTGATTGTTTTGCTGTCTTTTTTAAATCAGTATCAATAAATGTTGTTTTATTTTATTTTATATATATATATATATATATATATATATATATATATATATATATATATATATAAAAGGATTCAATCTTCCGTGTGTGGTGACGATCGCATGAAGAGGATCCTCCACACTGGATAGCTCCTTGGCCGCCGTTCCTGCTCAGCGACCATCTTCGCTCCGTGCAGCCTTCACTCCGGATGAAGATAGAAGATGTCCCCGCGCTGGATGAAGATGGAGTCGCCTGGAAGAAGACCTTTACCTCCGGACTTTAGGAATGGTAAGTACCTATTTTGGGGTTAGTGGGGGGTTTTTAGGTTAGGGTTTTTTTTTTTTTTTCTTAATGGTCATTAAAGAGATGATTGCCCTTTTAAGGGCAATGCCCATACAAATACCCCTTTGGGGGTAACGGGTAGCTGAGGTTATTTTAGAGTTATTTTTAGTTTTAGTTTGGGGGGTTGACTGTGTGGGGGGTTTACTTTTAGGGGGTACTTTGTAATTTTTTTATGTAAAAGAGCTGTATAACTTTGGGCAATGCCCTACAAAGGGCCCTTGTAAGGGCTACTGGCAGTTTATTGTTAGATTAGGGGGTGTTTTAATTTTGGGGTGGCTTTTTTATAGGGGTATTAGATTAGGTTTAATTTTTATTATTTTGAATCATTTTGTTTATTATTTTTTGCAATCTAACAGCTAAATTACATTTTGCATTATGAGGGGTGTAGTGCTAACTTGCACATTATTGTCACCGCTCACTTACCTACAACGCTGGTATTACAGGTTTTCAGAAACCCAGCGTTAAACAGGCAAGAAGTGAGCATAGAGCAAAATTGAGCTCCATACCGCACTCTAATACCAGCGCTGATTAAGTCAGCGGTGAGCTGGTTTTACGTGCTTGTTCACGATTTCCCCATAGACATCAATGGGGAGAGCCAGCTAAAAAAAAGCCTAACACCTGCAATAAAAGAGCGTAAAGCTCCGTAACGCAGCCCCATTGATTCCTATGGGGAAACTAAATTTATGTTTACACCTAACACCCTAACATGAACCCCAAGTCTAAACACCCCTAATCTTACACTTATTAACCCCTAATCTGCCGCCCCCAACATCGCCGACACCATTATATTTATTAACCCCTAATCTGCCACTCCGGACATCGCCACCACTATAATAAACATATTAACCCCTAAACCGCCACACTTCTGCATAGCAAACACTAACCCCTAATCTGCTGTCCCTATCATTGCCGCAACCTACATTACAGTTATTAACCCCTAATCTGACGCCCCTAACATCGCCGCCACCTACCTACATTTATTAACCCCTAATCTGCTGTCCCTAACATCGCTGCAACCTACATTACAGTTATTAACCCCTAATATGCCGCCCCCAACGTCGCCACCACTATACTAAAGTTATTAACCCCTAAACCTAACCCTAACAACCCCTAACTTAAATATAATTAAAATAAATCAAAATACAAATTCCTATCATTACCTAAATAATTCCTATTTAAAACTAAATACTTACCTATAAAATAAACCCTAAGCTAGCTACAATATAACTAATAGTTACATTGTAGCTATCTTAGGGTTTATTTTTATTTCACAGGCAAATTTGTATTTATTTTAACTAGGTAAAACCTAACCTGAGTTACACTAACACCTAACCTTACACTACAATTAAATAAATTACATAAATTAAATACAATTACCTAAATTACAAACAAAACCCCCCCACTAAATTGCACAAAATAAAAAAAGAAATTATAATATATTTAAAATAATTACACCTAATCTAATAGCCCTATCAAAATAAAAAAAGCCCCCCCAAAATAAAAAAACCCTAGCCTAAACTAAACTACCAATAGCCCTTTTAAAGGACCTTTTGCGGGGCATTGCCCCAAATAATTTATCTGTAAAAAAAAATACAAACAACCCCAGAACAGTAAAACCCACCACCCACACAACCAATCCCCCAAATAAAAACCTAACTAAAAAACCTAAGCTCCCCATTGCCCTGAAAAGGGCATTTGAATGGGCATTGCCCTTAAAAGGGCATTTAGCTCTTTTTCAATTGCCCAACCCTAATCTAAAACTAAAACCCACCCAATAAACCCTTAAAAAAAACCTCACACTAACCCCTGAAGATCCACTTACAGTTTTGAAGAGCCGACATCCATCCTCAATGAAGAGAAGTCCTCAGCGAAGTGGCAAGAAGTCCTCAACGATGCTGGGAGAAGTCTTCATCCAAGCTGGCAGAAGTGGTCCTAAAGACGGGCAGAAATCTTCATCCAGATGGCATCTTCTATCTTCATCCATCCGGCACGGAACGGGTCCATCTTCAAGACATCCGGCACGGAGCATCCTCTTCATACGGTCCCAGCTGTACACTAAGGTTCCTTTAAATGGCATCATCCAAGATGGTGTCCCTTGAATTTCGATTGGCTGATAGAATTCTATCAGCCAATCAGAATTAAAGGTGAAAAAATCCTATTGGCTGATGCAATCAGCCAATAGGATTGAAGCTCAATCATATTGGCTGATTGGAACAGCCAACAGAATGCAAGCTCAATCCTATTGGCTGATTGCATCAGCCAATAGGAATTTTTCACCTTTAATTCCGATTGGCTGATGAATTCCGATTGGCTGATAGAATTCTATCAGCCAATCAGAATTAAAGGTGAAAAAATCCTATTGGCTGATGCAATCAGCCAATAGGATTGAAGCTCAATCATATTGGCTGATTGGAACAGCCAACAGAATGCAAGCTCAATCCTATTGGCTGATTGCATCAGCCAATAGGAATTTTTCACCTTTAATTCCGATTGGCTGATAGAATTCTATCAGCCAATCGGAATTCAAGGGACGCCATCTTGGATGACGTCATTTAAAGGAACATTCATTCGGGAAGAAGACGTTGAAGAAGAGGATGCTCCACGCCGGATGTCTTGAAGATGGAGCCGCTCCACGCCGGATGGATGAAGATAGAAGATGCCGTCTGGATGAAGACTTCTGCCCGTCTGGAGGACCACTTCTGCTAGCTTGGATGAAGACTTCTCCCAGCTTCATTGAGGACTTCTTGCCACTTCGCTGAGGACTTCTCCCGGCTTCGTTGAGGATGGATGTTGGCTCTTCAAAACTGTAAGTGGATCTTCAGGGGTTAGTGTTAGGTGTTTTTAAGAATTTATTGGGTGCGTTTTAGTAGATTAGGGGAATAATAATATATTTTAGTGTTTGCGATGTGGGAGGGCCTCGGTTTAGGGGTTAATAGGTAGTTTATGGGTGTTAGTGTACTTTTTAACAATTTAGTTATGAGTTTTATGCTACAGCTTTGTAATGTAAAACTCATGACTACTGACTTTAGAATGCGTTACGAATCTTGCGGGATAGGCTGTACCGCTAACGTTTTGGCCTCCAAAATAAAGCTTGCAATACCAGCGCTATGGAAGCCCCATTGAAAAAAGACTTTACGCAAATTGCGTAAGTTAATTTGCGATACGGCCAAAAAAGTGTGCGGGACAGCTGTACCTGCAAGACTCGTAATAGCAGTGATAGTGAAAAAGCAGCGTTATGAGCCTTAACGCTGCTTTTTTACTCATAACGCAAAACTCGTAATCTAGCCGTTAGTTTTTTTTATTTTTCGTAATTTTAGAGGTTTTTTTGTAATGTTAGTTTTTTTTATTTTTTCGTAGTGTTAGAATTTTAACATTTTGTAATTTAGGCTTTTTATTTTTATTTTTTTTATTTTTTTAAAATAGTTATGTTGGCGGTTTAGGGGTTAATAGGTTTATTTTAGTAGTTGCAATGTGGGGGTTGGGTTTAGGGTTTAATAGGTTTATTATAGTATTTGCAATGCAGGGGGGTGGCAGTTTAGGGGTGTATATATATATTTTTTATTAGTAGTGATGTGGTGGGGCGGCGGTTTATGGATTAATAGGTTAGGGGCATTTAGACTATGGGTTTATGTTAGGGTGTTAGATTTCTACATAACCTTCTTTTCCTCATAGACATCAATGGGAAATGCGTTATAGTGATCGCCATTCTGCAATTGCAGGTGTTAGTTTTTTTCTAACACTTTTTCTCCATTGATGTCTAAGGGGTAAAACGTGCATGAGCACGTCAAGTCAGGACTTGGCTTTTGTGCGGTATAGAGCATAACGCACCATAACGCACAACACAATAAGGTTTTATTAGTAACTTGTAATGGCAGCGCTATGAAAAGTGCGATACCGCTAAATTTTTAGCGTTATTTATGTACTGGGTTTACCCCATAACTTGTTGTATGTAAATAAAAAGGATAAAGTTTACAAAAAAGTTTGGATTTCAGAATGTTTGGATTTTGGAATTCCAGATTTTGGGATTTGTATATATATTTGTTTTTCTACATGTACTGCCCCTCCAAGTAAAATAAAGTGGTGTGTGAAAACATTGTATGGATGCTCAAACATAGGGTGACTGTTCTAAACTAATAACAAAAATAATCTACATATCTTGAAATGCAGGAATACCATGTTTTCTACAATAAATGATAAAATATAAACAAGCTACATATTTCTGAAGGAGTCTCAAGGGCAAAAGAAAGCTCAGTGTGTGAATTAATACACAGAGAGATATTGTTCTCTCTGTGATGTGGTGGGAGTGTAAAACATTTGTAAAATCAGAATTTTTTTGTTTGTAACATTTTATGTTCCCACAAATCAGGAATTAACGGTAAGATTACTATGCAAAACTAACAGTCATAATAGCCAAGATCCCAGCAGAATGAGGTAGTGATACGTGTTACATGCAAATAAAAAATAAAAAAAAATAATGTTTGATTGACAAATCAACTGAGAAATTTTTAAAGTGACAACACCTCTTGTAAATGTAAATGTAGTTCATTGTTTCTGTTGCAAGTATATTCTAGTACCAAAAATCATCTTTAATATAAATTCAAATAATGTGCTCTACAATGACCTTGGCCAAGATTACATATGCGGTGTCGCCCACAAAAGCTTTTTACGTGGCATATAAATGTGGCGCGTATATATTTCACCCTTCGTCCGCAATTTTTACTCACATAAGATAACATAGAACCGTGTCGCAAATCGCTATCACATATTCAGCGCAAGGACTTACACTGCGAAAATTTAGAAATTTGACTCCATTTTCCCCTCGCCACACATAGGCAGGCGCAGCAAGCCTTGCGCTGAGTATGTAAGTACCCTAACTCCCGTAACTGGCTGAATATATTAACAAACACCTAACGCATGCGCAATATCTATCTACCTGTCAACCGCCAACTCCCACCGAAAATAACTAATAAAATATATTAACCCCTAATCTGCCATTAACCCACATCGCAATAAACCTTTTACAACTATTAACCCCTAATCCACCATTAACCGACAACACAATAAACCTAATAGAAAATTAACCCCTAATCCGCCATTAACCAACAACAAAATAAACCTAATAAAACCATAAACCGCCAAACCCACACAATGCAAATAACTCATTAAATTACTAAGTTCCCTAACCTAACACACCCTAAATTAACCTCAATTACCTAAATTAAAAAATAATAAATTACAATTAAAATAAAAAAGCTAACATTGCTTAAAAATAAAAAATAAATAAAATTAAAATAATCTAATATTACATCAAATAATAAATCAAATTATCAAAAATAAAAAAAATTAAAACTAATCCCTATGAAAATAAAAAAGCCCCACCAAAATAAAAACACCCCCTAATCTAATACTAAACTACCAATAGCCCTTAAAACGGCCTTCTGTAGGGCATTGCCCTACGTTAACCAGCTCTTTTACCTTAAAAATTACTAAGTCTCCCCTCTAACAGTAAAACCCCTCACTCACCAAACCGTCAAAATAAAAACCTAACACTAAAAAATCCTAAACTAGCCATTGCCCCTAAAGGGGCATTTGTATGGGCCATTGCCCCTAAAGGGGCATTTGTATGGGCATTGCACTTAAAAAGGCATTCAGCTCTTTTACTGCCCAAAATCCCTATTCTAAAAAAAAAAAAAAAAAAAAAAAAAATCTTAACTCTAACCCCCAAATAGGTACTCACCGTTCCTGAAGTCCAGCAAGAAGGTCCTCTTACAAGCGGTGAAGTCTTCTTCCATCGCGGTGACGTCTTCTATCTTCATCCAGGACCAAGCAAACGCAGAGCAGAGATGAGCGCTGAACAGAAGACCACGACCGTGGAGCCATCGAGTGTGGAGATCCTCTTCATACGATCACTGACGCATACTGAGGATTGAATTCATGGGGTGCCTTGCATTCCTATTGGCTATATGATTCTTCAAATTCAAATCAGCCAATAGGATGAGAGCTACTGAAATCCTATTGTTCCGTCAAGGAACTCTTTCTGTAGCACAATATGCCATTGAGCTTCGTACTCATGGAATCAGGGAGTCCTAAGAGCAGCATTTAAGGGACTCAATTATTGCTTAAAGGATGAACTTGTGTTTCAGGATCTTCTGGAATCCCTAGAAGACCTAATTAATCTCTGCATCAGACCTGACGTCAGGTATAGTGAACGACAACAAGAAAGGGACAGACTTGTTTCAACCACTGCCTAAAATGTCCTACCAAACCACCTGTTACCACAGTTGCTGCATTAGACATACCTGAATCATTGCCAGTACCTTACTAGGGATACCTAGATGTGTTTTCTATGAAGGAGGCTGAAACGCCTTCCCACTCATCAAGCTTTAGATTGTCCTATAGACCTTCTTTCTGGGCACCTTTACCCTGTGGAAAGACCTACAATCTGTCTAGACCAGAAAATCTCACCTTGGAGGAATACATCAAGGACAATCTGGCTAAAGGTTTCATATGTCCCTCTTCTTACCCAGTTGGGGCTGGATTCTTTTATGTGGAATCGAATGACAGCGGCCTTTGTCCCTGTATAGACTATAGGGGTTTGAACCAGATAATGGTCAAAAACAGTTATCCCCTTCAACTTGTTCTGAAACTTTTTACCTATCTTCAAGGTGCTTCTATATTCACCAAATTGGACCTGCAGGGTGCATATAATCTCATCAGAATATGCAAAGGAGACAAATGGAAGACAGCTTTCTATACTCGATTCGGACATTATGAATATCTGGTCATGCCATTCGGGCTCTGCAACACCTTCGCAATATTCCAACATTTTGTGAACAAAATATTTTGTGACTACTTAAACAATTTTGTTATCATCTATCTGGATGACATCCTCATCTTCTCCCAGTCTCTTCAGGATCAAATATCACATGTCAAAATAGTTCTTCAACAGCTCAGATAATCACCTGTTCGCCAAAATAGAGAAATGTTCTTTTCATCAGGATTCCGTCCCCATCTTAAGTTAAATAATTTCCAAGTCTGGATGTGAAATAGATTCCGCTAAACTATCAGCTATTATCGAATGGCCCAGGTCAACCTCCCTTAAAGCACTCCAAAGGTTCCTCGGTTTTGCTAATTACTATCGTAAGTTTATAAAAGGTTTTGCCACTATTTCTTTACCTCTTACTTTCTTAACTAAGAAGGGAGAGAACTGTAAAGACTGGCCTGCTGAATCCATTGAGGCCTTTGACACTCTCAACGCAGCATTATCTTCTGCTCCTATCCTACGGCATCTCCAATTTATCTTGGAGATCGATGCTTCCTCTATAGCCGCAGGAGCGTTTTTTTCTCAATGTTACCCTGAATCTGGTAAGATCCATCCTGTGGGTTTCTTCTTTAAAAGATTTAATCCATCCGAGTTAAATTACGATGTAGGTAAAAAGGAGTTGTTAGCTATTAAGATGGCTTTGGATGAGTGGAGGCATTGGTTAGAAGGAACCATTCAACCCTTTTTGATCCTGACTGATCACAAAAATTTGCTCTACCTAAAAACTGCTAAATGTCTAAACTCCCGCCAGGACAGGTGGTCAATGTATTTTTCCAGATTTCACTATGTCCTTTCCTACATCCCTGGCACAAAAAATATCAAAACTGATGCTCTTTCCAGACAGTTTCTACAAGTTGATTCAATACAACAGGAGTCAGGTACCATCCTTCATCCTCATAAGATAATATCTCAACTCTCATTCTCTACTTTGCAAGAGTTACAGAAGGCTCAAGTACTTCTTCCCTCCACTTGTAAACCACCAACTGGCCTCCTCTTTGTTCCTGAAAGTCTCCGCTCTAAATTGCTGCATTGGGCACATGATAATATCCTTTCTGGACATCCAGGAATCTACAATACCTTGTTGAAATTAAGACGACATGTCTGATGGCCTTCTTTAGCAAAGGATATTAAGGAATAAGTCTCTGCCTGTACAGTTTGTGCTTCCAATAAAGCATCTCTTCACCTTCCAACTGGTTTGCTTCAGCCTCTTCCCATTCCTCATCAACCCTGGACTAATTTGTGAATTGATTTTATCACAGACTTACCGCTCTCAGACGGATGCAGTACTATTTTGGTAACGGTTGACAGATTCACCAAATCTGCTCATTTTGTTCCTTTACCTGCTCTACCATTAGCCAAAAGACTCTCTGAACTCTTTATTCAACATATTGTGAGATTACATGGCTTTCTACTCGACATTGTATCAGAAAGAGGAGTACAATTTGTTTCTCAGTTTTGGAGTTGCCTCTGCAAACAGTTTGGTACTACTTAATCTCTATCCACATCTCATCACCTTCAGTCTAATGGCCAGACTGAGAGGGTTAACCAGTGTCTCAAAACATACCTTGAACATTATGTGAACCATCTCCATTCTAATTGGGCCCAGCTGCTGCCTCTCGCAGAGTTAGCTCACAATTCCAGGTATAATGCTTCTCTGAAAAAATCACCCTTCAAAGCGGTTTACATTTTGAACCCAGAACCTTTCCTCTTTCTACCTCAACCACTGGAGTACCTGCCTCTGATTTATCTGCTAAAAGGCTTTCTCACCATTGGCAGAAGAACCGTCTTCTCCGTTCTTTTTTTTTATTATTAAAGAGAGTCCAGGCATATAATACATACATACATACAGGAATTTTGATAATGTGTATAGTCACATTCAATAAATCTAAAATAGACTTGATACACACTTCATGAAATTAGGAGACCTTAGTTGCTGGCTTGTAATACAAATATGTATGAGAAAAGGTACATTTGCAGGGCATGTAATGATTTGAATTATGAACTTGGGGTATGTGATACATAGACATATATATTTACTGCATATAGACCCCAGGGTTTCCTCATTAGTTATTGCCCGAACTCTCTCCCTTTTTTTTTTTACAACATTATTAAACTTAATCTACAAACTAAACAAAAACTTAACAAAATAAATAATTAGCGTACCCTATGCATATTCTATAAAAAGCCTGAGTGGCCCCGCAAGCATTTCAAAGCAAAGTTCAGAATAGCTATTATATGCGTTTAGTGTTGGAAATTCACTCTAGATTTTTATATGGCTGCTGCATGAGGGATCCCCCCGAAAGCCCAGACACCAAGTCATTTGAGGTGCTGCCTGAGACAACGCGAGGAACACCCGCCAAACCACAGCCTATCATGACAAGAATATCAAATACCAACTTGAACAGAAAATGGCCTCCTGTACATTGAGATGCAAAGTTCTTGGACGGTTTAAAAGAGGTAGAGTGTCCTATGTAAAAGTATAGTGCGGGCATTTGTATTCCAGATTGTGACATGAGAGAAATAGCTAGGGTTTCAAGAATATTACAAAATATGAGAGAATGATTAAGGGGACACCAGTGTTTTCATATTTACACGTGCGATAATTGAAAGAAGATGACAGCTTAACTTACAATTTGTATTTGCAAGTTCCAGATAATTGTCATAATTGGGGAGACCAGTAGACATAGTAAGCTAGGAAGAACAGATTATTACAACGTAATATGTGAAGCAGATCACACCAGAGCACTAACAAACCTGCAAGGGGGGTGCCCGCTGTCCAGATCTATGTTGATAAAGGTGTTAGGATAGTCTATTAGCCATGTATGCGACAGAGAAGTGAGGTAATTGGCATGTTTCCTAAAGCAACTTAGCTATATAATATAATTAAAAGAACTAAGCTAGCAGTGCGAGTCAACCGAACACTACCTAGAGGCAAACAGGCATCAAGGCTAAAGATGTACAACAAATTTAGTGCTGCAAAATTAATCTAGCCAGGGCCCACTATGACAAATACAATTTCATTTTCTCCTCCTCCGCTCTCCTGTCAGCTAGGGGCTAAACTAAATAAATTCTGAAGCATTGTTCTAGATCATAATTCACATATGACAATGAAGCAAGGTAATGAAATACATGCAGAGCTTAATAGAGCAAGATTAACATACTATGATGCATAGGTGACAAACAAATACAAACTTATCAACAAAATTAAAAACAGGAAAGAAATATCAAAACTATAAGAACAACATTATTCAGGTCATTGGAGCATAACTTTAGCCAATCTTATTATTCAGACCGGTATACTGAGGTATATTGTTTTCACGAACAGTCTCTCCTACATGGAGGCAACCTTGTGCATGAAAGCACCCGTAATAAAGTGTGGCCCTTTTATATTTGTGGCTTCTTATCCCTGTAGGCTATCAGCTGCATATGAAGGTTCACTCACAGTCTAGCCAATTCCTATACGCTCACCATATTGTGCAGGGATTAATATAACAAAAACCTGAACCACCAGACAAAGGGTACCCCCCCCAAACTTCCGCATAGAGGATACTGTAATTTGCCTAGGCTGTGGCTTCCCGGCATTAGGCCACATGTCAGCCTGGTTTAAACATGGAGGGAGCAAGACAAAGTCTGCCTCTGGAACTGCACATAGACAGCGCCATCGCGATCCGTCGGTATGTGGTGTTTCCAACTCCCGGTCAAGCAGGGTAAGGGTGTGATCTTCATTCCTTTCCATAGCATTATTTTGCAAAAGTTTCTTTCCATTGTCCATGTGCAGCATCTGGGAAGGTTCCCTCAGTGCAGCTGCATTCTGCTCAGTATAATACCGCACAGGGCCGAGCTTCTCCACTGAGTTTCCCCAGTCCTCAAGTGTGGTTCTTGCTCCCTCCGTGATGGTGTTCTCACAAGAAGCAGATGTGGGGAGGGTCTCACAATAGGAACCAGTATGGCCATAGTTAGTCTCGGTCAAGTAAAAAGTGTTGTCTTTGATGAGCAAACCCTTAGTGGCCCGGGCTTCCCATATTAAGTTCTCAAGCGATTGTTGTAGTCCATCAAATAGCGGTATAAGTAGTAGAGTTAGATCATTTAGACTGTGCGCCATCTTGGTTGTATGCTGCGTTACAGGTTAACAGCCAAGCTGCTTCAAACTTGTTATCTGACTTCATGGAGGCCAGAGGATGAAATATCTGATCCATAAAAGTTTCCGGGCACCTAAACTGCCAAGGAAGATTGGATGGCAAAGAGTTTAGCCACAGATATGCTAAAAAAGCAGGGAATTTACTTGGAGCTCTATCATTCAGTGGCCATCTTACAACACCGCCAACCGGAAGTCCCCCGTCTTCTCCTTTCTAAAGCTTCCAGTAGGTCCAAGTTTTATGCTGATCGCAAATGTAAGGCAGCACCCAAGTACCGTTGTGGAGAGAAGGTTTGGATTTCCACACAACACTTACGTCTCAAGCAACCTTCAACAAAGCTAGGCCCTAGCTATGTGGGTCCTTTTCATATTATGAGTCAGACCTGCTCTGCTGTCTATTGTCTAGCCCTCCCCAAGAATCTCAAGTTCCATCTGATCTTTCATGTCTATCTTCTCAAACCTGCGATCCATAACAATCATTCCAGAAAAAGGATATCCCCTCCTCCTCTGGTGATTGATGAACAACTGGAATTTGAGGTAAGCCATATCTTGGATTCCAGGCTTCGTGGCAACAACTTGTATTATCTCATCTATTGGAAGGGCTATCCCATCAACGAGAGGTCCTGGGAACCAGCCAACCAGATTCACGCTCCTGCATTGGTGAGGGCCTTCCATAAGGTTCATCCATCCAAACCTGGTCCTGTTCACCAGAGGGGACATTGAGGAGGGGGCTTTGCCATGATTCACCAGTTTCAACTATGCTGCTACAGTACATGTTTTGTTTGTATGTCTTATGCTTTATTAACAGCTAGCATGGACAGCTAGGGTGTCAGCTGTATGAGATCAGTTCAGAACTAGACCCAATTGCTAGAGTGAATGTAATACACACACTAGCACACCAAGAGAAACCCAGGATGTGACCCACTCTGAAAGTATTAAGTAAAGTAGTGCAGAATAAACAGAATAAATTTCTCACAAAAAGGAGCTGCATACTGGATGCAGAGCCGAGGTTAGGTTGTCTTAAAGGTGGGTAAAGGAGTGTCCAGGAGAATGATCAGGTAAGCAGAGATCAGATTACAGTTCAGGCAGGCATAGGTTAATTCAAAAAAATGTTGTCAGACAAAGCAGAGGTCAAATCGCAGTCAGGCATAGGTTAATCCAAAAGAGTTGTCAGGCAAAGCAGAGATCAAATTACAGTTCAGGCAGGCATAGGTTAATCCAAAAGAGTTGTCAGGCAAAGCAGAGGTCACGTTACATTTCAGGCAGGCACAAGGTAACATAGAATAAAAAGTACCCAGGATACAGATGAATCCAACAAATAACAGAATATAATATCCGTTTAATATACATGCGGCTAGATTCCGAGTTGTGCATTAGGTTAAAAAAGCAGCGTTAAGAGGTCCTAACGCTACCTTTTAACGCCCGCTGTTATTACGAGTCTTGAAGGTACAGGCTCACCGCTCACTTTTTTGGCCAGACTTGGAAATACCGCAAATACACTTACGTAAATTGAGTATCCTCTTTTTTCAATGTGACTTGCATAGCTCCGGTATTACTAGTCTGCCAAAAAGTGAGCGGTAGACCCTCTCCTGTCAAGACTGGTACAGCATTTTAAGATCAGTAGTTAAGAGTTTTACACTACAATGCCGTAGCATAAAACTCTTAACTAAAAAGTACACTAACACCCATAAACTACCTATTAACCCCTAAACTGAGGCCCTCCTGCATCGCAAACACTATAATAAATATATTAACCCCTAAACCGCTGCACTCGCGCCTCACAAACATTAATTAAATATTATCAACCCCTAATCTGCCGTCCCTAACATCGTTGACACCTACCTACATTTATTAACCCCTAATCTGCCGCCCCCAACGTCGCCGCCACTATACTAAAGTTATTAACCCATAAATCTAAATCTAACCCTAACCCCCCCTAACTTAAATATAATATAAATAAATCTAAATAAAAAATACTATAATTAACTAAATTATTCCTATTAAAGCTAAAAACTTACCTATAAAATAAACCCTAAGATAGCTACAATATAACTAATAGTTACATTGTAGCTAGTTAGGGTCTATTTTTATTTTACAGGCAAGTTTGTATTTATTTTAACTAGGTAGAATAGTTATTATATAGTTATTAATTATTTAATAACAACCTAGATAAAATAAATACAAAAGTACCTGTAAAATAAAACCTAACCTAAGTTACAATAACACCTAACACTACACTATAATTAAATGACTTACCTAAATTAAATACAATTAAATAAAAATAGCTAAAATACAAAAACAAACAAGCACTAAATTACAGAAAATAATAAACAAATTACAAGATTTTTAAACTAATTACACCTAATCTAATCCCCCTAACAAAATAAAAAATCCCCCCCCAAAATAAAAAAGCCCTACCCTATACTAAATTTCAAATAGACCTTAAAAGGGCCTTTTCCGGGGCATTGCCCCAAAGTAATCAGCTCTTTTACCTGTAAAAAAAAATATAAATCCCTCCCAACATTAAAACCCACCACCCACACAACCAATCCTACTCTAAAACCCACCCAATACCCCCTTAAAAAACCTAACACTAACCCCTTGAAGATCACCTTGAAGAAGTCTTCATCCAACCGGGCCAAAGTCCTTAACAAAGCCGGGAGAAGTCTTCATCCAAACCGGGCGAAGTGGTCCTCCAGACGGGCCGAAGTCTTCATCCAGACGGCATCTTCTATCTTCATCCATCCTGCGCGGAGCAGGTCCATCTTCAAGACATCCGACGTGGAGCATCCTCTTCATCCGACGGCTCTTCTGGAATGAAGGTTCATTTAAATGACGTCTTCCAAGATGGCGTCCCTTCAATTCCGTTTGGCTGATAGAATTCTATCAGCCAATCGGAATGAAAGTAGAAAAAATCCTATTGGCTGATGCAATCAGCCAATAGGATTGAGCTTGCATTCTATTGGCTGATTGGAAAAGCCAATAGAATGCCAGCTCAATCCTATTGGCTGATTGCATAAGCCAATAGGATTTTTTCTACCTTAATTCCGATTGGCTGATAGAATTCTATCAGCCACTTAGAATTGAAGGGACGCCATCTTGGATGATGTCATTTAAAGGAACCTTCATTCCAGAAGAGCCGTCGGATGAAGAGGATGCTCCGCTTCGGATGTCTTGAAGATGGACCCGCTCCGCGCCGGATAGATGAAGATAGAAGATGCCGTCTGGATGAACACTTCTGCTCGTCTGGAGGAGCACCTCATCAGGCTTGGATGAAGACTTCTCCTGGATTCGTTGAGGACTTCGGCCCAGTTGGATGAAGACTTCTCCCGGTAAGGTGATCTTCAAGGGGTTAGTGTTAGGTTTTTTAAGGGGGTATTGGGTGGGTTTTAGAGTAGGGTTGGTTGTGTGGGTGGTGGGTTTTAATGTTGGGGGGATTTGTAATTTATTTTTACAGGTAAAAGAGCTGATTACTTTGGGGCAATGCCCCACAAAAGGCCCTTTTAAGGGCTATTTGTAATTTAGTGTAGTGTAGGGCTTTTTTTAATTTGGGGGCTTTTTTAATTTGGGGGCTTTTTTATTTTGTTAGGGGGATTAGATTAGGTGTAATTAGTTTAAAAATCTTGTAATTTGTTTATTATTTTCTGTAATTTAGTGTGGGGGGGTTTGTACTTTAGATAATTTAATTTAATTGTATTTAATTGTATTTAATTTATGCACAGAATTTAATTATAGTGTAGTGTTAGGTGTAATTGTAATTTAGGATAGGTTTTATTTTACAGGTACTTTTGTATTTATTTGATCTAGGTAGTTATTAAATAGTTAATAACTATTTAATAACTATTGTACCTAGTTAAAATAAATACAAACTTGCCTGTAAAATAAAAATAAACCCTAAGCTATCTACAATGTAACCATTAGATATATTGTAGCTAGCTTAGAGTTTATTTTACAGGGAGTGCAGAATTATTAGGCAAGTTGTATTTTTGAGGATTAATTTTATTATTGAACAACAACCATGTTCTCAATGAACCCAAAAAACTCATTAATATCAAAGCTGAATAGTTTTGGAAGTAGTTTTTAGTTTGTTTTTAGTTATAGCTATTTTAGGGGGATATCTGTGTGTGCAGGTGACTATTACTGTGCATAATTATTAGGCAACTTAACAAAAAACAAATATATACCCATTTCAATTATTTATTTTTACCAGTGAAACCAATATAACATCTCAACATTCACAAATATACATTTCTGACATTCAAAAACAAAACAAAAACAAATCAGTGACCAATATAGCCACCTTTCTTTGCAAGGACACTCAAAAGCCTGCCATCCATGGATTCTGTCAGTGTTTTGATCTGTTCACCATCAACATTGCGTGCAGCAGCAACCACAGCCTCCCTGACACTGTTCAGAGAGGTGTACTGTTTTCCCTCCTTGTAAATCTCACATTTGATGATGGACCACAGGTTCTCAATGGGGTTCAGATCAGGTGAACAAGGAGGCCATGTCATTAGATTTTCTTCTTTTATACCCTTTCTTGCCAGCCACGCTGTGGAGTACTTGGACGCGTGTGATGGAGCATTGTCCTGCATGAAAATCATGTTTTTCTTGAAGGATGCAGACTTCTTCCTGTACCACTGCTTGAAGAAGGTGTCTTCCAGAAACTGGCAGTAGGACTGGGAGTTGAGCTTGACTCCATCCTCAACCCGAAAAGGCCCCACAAGCTCATCTTTGATGATACCAGCCCAAACCAGTACTCCACCTCCACCTTGCTGGCGTCTGAGTCGGACTGGATCTCTCTGCCCTTTAACAATCCAGCCACGGGCCCATCCATCTGGCCCATCAAGACTCACTCTCATTTCATCAGTCCATAAAACCTTAGAAAAATCAGTCTTGAGATATTTCTTGGCCCAGTCTTGACGTTTCAGCTTGTGTGTCTTGTTCAGTGGTGGTCGTCTTTCAGCCTTTCTTACCTTGGCCATGTCTCTGAGTATTGCACACCTTGTGCTTTTGGGCACTCCAGTGATGTTGCAGCTCTGAAATATGGCCAAACTGGTGGCAAGTGGCATCTTGGCAGCTGCACGCTTGACTTTTCTCAATTCATGGGCAGTTATTTTGCGCCTTGGTTTTTCCACACGCTTCTTGCGACCCTGTTGACTATTTTGAATGAAACGCTTGATTGTTCGATGATCACGCTTCAGAAACTTTGCAATTTTAAGAGTGCTGCATCCCTCTGCAAGATATCTCACTATTTTTGACTTTTCTGAGCCTGTCAAGTCCTTCTTTTGACCCATTTTGCCAAAGGAAAGGAAGTTGCCTAATAATTATGCACACCTGATATAGGGTGTTGATGTCATTAGACCACACCCCTTCTCATTACAGAGATGCACATCACCTAATATGCTTAATTGGTAGTAGGCTTTCGAGCCTATACAGCTTGGAGTAAGACAACATGCATAAAGAGGATGATGTGGTCAAAATACTAATTTGCCTAATAATTCTGCACTCCCTGTATAGGTAAGTATTTAGTTTTAAATAGGAATACTTTAGTTAATGATAGTAATTTTTATTTTGATTTCTGTTAATTATATTTAAGTTAGGGGGTGTTGGGTTTAGGGTTAGACTTAGGTTTAGGGGGTTAATAACTTTAATATAGTGGCGGCGACGTTGGGGGTGGCAGATTAGGGATTAATAAATGTAGGTAGGTGTCGGCGATGTTAGGGCAGGCAGATTAGGGGTTAATAATATTTAGCTAATGTTTGTGAGGTGGGAGTGCAGCGGTTTAGGGGTTAATATGTTTATTATAGTGGGGGCGACGTTGGGGGTGGCAGATTAGGGGTTAAAAAGTGTAGGTAGGTTGTGGCGACATTGGGGGCGGCAGATTAGGGGTTAATAAATATAATGTAGTTGTCGGCAATGTTGGGGGCAGCATATTAGGGGTTCATAAGTATAATGTAGGTGTCAGCGATGTCGGGAGCGGCAGATTAGGGTTTAATAAGTGTAAGATTAGGGGTGTTTAGACTCAGGGTTCATGTTAGGGTGTTAGGTGTAGACATAAAATGTATTTCCCCATAGGAATCAATAGGGCTGCATTAAGGAGTTTTACGCTGCTTTTTTGCAGGTGTTAGACTTTTTTTCCCCATTGATTCCTATGGGGAAATCGTGCACGAGCATGTTACACCAGCTCACCGCTAACGTAAGCAGCGCTGGTATTGGAGTGTGGTAATGAGCAAAATGTTGCTTAACGCTCACTTCTTGTCTGGTTTGTAAAAACCCGTAATACCAGCGCTGTCTGTAAGTGAGCGGTGAGCATAAACTACTTGTTAGCACCGCACAGCCTCTAATGCAAAACTCGTAATCTAGGTGAAAGTGAGTATGCTCAAAAACATTAACAACTAGTCATTCTTTCTATAATATTTGTTTCTACATTGGATTTAATTGTTTATTTATTAGTATTTTAATCAACACAGGATAAGCTTTAGTTTATACACAGTTATATGGGACTTTTAAAGAGGTTTTCAACTATATAATCTCTCCAGTAAGCTGCCTGCAGCAATTTTATTAAACTGATCAATGAATAACCTTTTTCTGCTTTTAATAAGATACCTTAACGTTAAAGTCAATCCTAGCGTTTGTGAAACGCTAGGACTGACCATTGAAACAAATAAAGGGGACTTTCATTCATGAAGTATAAAATACTTTATGCAGAAAGCTCCTTTGTTTGTTTCAAGAGTTTGCCGCACTGAGCTGCTCAGGAAGCCAACGTCAAAACACTGCGCCAGATTTTCCGCACGCTATTGCCTAAGAGGTGGAAAATTCACCCTTTAGCAAAAACAGCATTTTGCAGTGGGCTGCCTGAGCAGTAGGGTTATCTTCTTTGCACCAAATGATATAGGGTCAATTTATTAAGGTGTGGACAGACATGATACGCGGTATCGTATCATGTCCACCACACATTGATAAATGCCGACAGCATACGCTGTCATCATTTATCATTGAACCAGCAGTTCTTGTGAACTGCTGGTGCAATACCGCCCCCTGCAGATTTGTGGCCAATTGGCTGCTAGCAGGGGGTGTCAATCAACCCAATCGTATCCGATTGGGATGATTGCTGTCCACCACCTCAGAGGTGGTGGACGAGTTAGGGAGCAGCGGTCTTAGGACCGCTGCTTCTTAACTTCCACTTCAGGCAGACCTGAAGCGGAGTGGGTCAGAAGCAGCATCAGCTGCTTCATAAATCAACCCCATAGTTTAAAGTGTTGATACTACACACATTGGGGCCGATTTTTCAAGGGCCAAATGGACCCTGATCCCTATTTTTCCATGTGAGCCTTCAGGCTCCCCGGAAACAGCAGTTAAGAAGCAGCGGTTTAGACCGCTGCTCCTTAACTGGTCCGCTGCCTCCAGGCTGCGGACATCAATCCGCCAGGACTGATTGGCACCCCCCTGCCAGTGGCCATGAATTTGCACTTG
Organism: Bombina bombina; assembly: GCF_027579735.1. NCBI lineage: Eukaryota > Metazoa > Chordata > Amphibia > Anura > Bombinatoridae > Bombina > Bombina bombina. The sequence goes on from NC_069499.1 coordinate 1,087,502,654, forward strand.
GTGGCATTGCACAAGCAGTTCACAAGAACTGCTTGTGCAATGTTAAATGCTGACAGGGTATACTGTCGGCATTCAGCGATGTCTGTCGGACATGATTCGTTGAGCGGATCATGTCGGACAGACTGTTAATAAATCCATCGTCTTGAGGTATTGAAACTGTAAGAAGGAGGAAAGCTTAGCTGTGGCTAGTGATGTCGCGAATTGTTTGCCGGCGAATAGTTCCCGGCGAACATAGCATGTTCGCGTTCGCCGTGGCGGGCGAACATATACAATGTTCTATCCGCCCCCTATTCGTCATCATTGAGTAATACTTTGACCCTGTACCTCACAGTCAGCAGGCATATTCCAGCCAATCAGCAGCAGACACTCCCTCCCAGACCCTCCTACCTCCTGGACAGCATCCATTTTAGATTCATTTAGAAGCTGCTTTCTTAGTGAGAGGAGGGACAGTGTAGCTGCTGCTGATTGAATAGGGAAATTGATAGCTAGGCTAGTGTATTCAGTGTCCACTACAGTCCTGAAGGACTCATCTGATCTCTGCTGTAAGGACAGCATCCCAAAAAGCCCTTTTTAGGGCTAGAATATCAGTCTGCTTTTTTTTCCCTGTGTAATCTAATTGCAGTTGCCTGCCTGCCAGCGTGTGTGCCAGGCCCACTTGCCCAGTGCCACCACTCATATCTGGTGTAACAGTAGTGTAAATTTAAAAAAAAAACTTTTTTGACTGTGAAACATCAGTCTGCTTGTGTAATCTAATTGCAGTTGCCTGCCTGCCAGCGTGTGTGTCAGGCTCACAGCGTATACTGTGCCCACTTGCCCAGTGCCACCACTCATATCTGGTGTAACAGTAGTGTAAATTTAAAAAAAAAACTTTTTTGACTGTGAAACATCAGTCTGCTTGTGTAATCTAATTGCAGTTGCCTGCCTGCCAGCGTGTGTGTCAGGCTCACAGCGTATACTGTGCCCACTTGCCCAGTGCCACCACTCATATCTGGTGTAACAGTAGTGTAAATTTAAAAAAAAAAAACTTTTTTGACTGTGAAACATCAGTCTGCTTGTGTAATCTAATTGCAGTTGCCTGCCTGCCAGTGTGTGTGTCAGGCTCACAGTGTATACTGTGCACACTTGCCCAGTGCCACCACTCATATCTTGTTTAATAGTAGTGTAAGTGTACATTTAAAAAAAAAAAAACTTTTTGGACTGTTAAACATCAGTCTGCTTTTTTGTGTCAGGCTCACAGCATATACTGTGCCCACTTGCCCAGTGCCACCACTCATATCTTGTTTAATAGTAGTGTAAGTGTACATTTAAAAAAAAAAAAACTTTTTGGACTGTTAAACATCAGTCTGCTTTTTTGTGTCAGGCTCACAGCGTATACTGTACCCACTTGCCCAGTGCCACTACTCATATCTTGTTTAATAGTAGTGTAAGTGTACATTTGATGATGTTTTAAAGCACGTTATTCCAAACAATTTAGGAATGTTAGGTGATTTATGCCCTTTATGGATTAAAACCAGACTCTGCATCAACTATGAAATTTTCCATGGGAGTTTTGCCATGGATCCCCCTCCGGCATGCCACTGTCCAGGTGTTAGTGCCCTTGAAACAACTTTTCCATCACTATTGTGGCCAGAAAGTAGACATGTGCGATTCGGTTCGGTTCGATTCGGAAATTCGGAAAATTCGGCGATTCGGATCAAGCCGAATTTCTGAATTAAAATGTTGCCGAATTTTCCAAATCGAACCGAATTGAAACGAATCGATTCGTAAATTCGGATGGCCATTGGGATTACACTAGTATTATACAGTATGTTAGGTTAACACCTAATATACAGTATAATACTAGTCTAATCCCACCTAACGCTTACCGAATTGCCGAATTTCCAAACCGAATCGAACCGAATCAAACCGAATCCAGCCGAATTTCTTCAAATCCGAATGAATCTGAAACGAATCCGAAACAAATCGATTTGAAATTTTCCGAATTTGAATCGATCCGAAACGAACTTCGAAAAATTCCAAATCGATCCGAACCGAACTGAATTTTTTTGCCATGCACATGTCTACCAGAAAGAGTCCCTGTGGGTTTTAAAATTTGCCTGCCTATTGAAGTCTATGGCGGTTCGCCCGGTTCGCCCGTTCGCGAACTTTTGCAGAAGTTCGAGTTCTCCGTTCGCGAACCCAAATTTTTAGGTTCTCGAAATCACTAGCTGTGGCTAAACAAACACCCTGTAAGGGATATCGCAAACTATGTTTTCTAGCCCTTTTTAATCTATTAGTACCTCAGCCTATTTAAGGCTCCTCCTCTTCCAAGACGATGCTTGGTAATGTTTATGTAGTGAGCTGCAGATGAAGGAACCTATGCTACAGTGTTGTCAAGCCTCCTGACTGCTTGTCAGATTCTGCAGTTTACCTGCTTCGCTTATAGCTGCATGTTCTGTCAGCAGTGTGTATTCCTATACGCATCTTCAAGGGACTTCCTCTCACCGGTACCCTCTCTCCTTCCCTAGAGGATTCCTCTACAACTTGACTTCAACGGTGTCAGTAGCCTTTACTTCCGCGGTGCTGCCGCTCAGAGCCTGCTGAGTATCTCCACAGCTATCCCCAGCCCTGCTAGCCTCTGGTTACGTTAATCCTCCTGTGAGGCTTAAGCAGGAACTACTGGCTGTTCTAATAGGACGGATTAGCTGAATATATCCTGCTGCCGTGTGGAGTCTCCTGTTTCACTGTACTGTGAGTAAGCTATCAATTAGCTGTCTGGACTTAAGGTATTTCATATACAGCATCTATTCAAAGCTATACACATCAGCCTTAGGGGAATCTCAATTATTTGTGTAGATCTTATTGTGATTGTCTGCCAGCTGATAATATATACATTAACCACTGAACTGTATCACTGATCCTAAGACTTTCTTTCCTATGCTTAATAAGTAGCAGCTGCTGACTCAAAAGACTGTTACTTCCTCCTCTGCTTACTAAGCATCTGCTGCTTGCTGCTCAACTCTTACTTACACTGTGATTAACCTAACCTACATAGCATATACTGCTTGCTGACATTTCCATATCTCTGTTGCAAATTACTGAATGCTATTTCACAGTACAGACTTCCTCTTGAATAGTATTATTACTGGAAGTGATACTTTTGTTATGTGTTCTACATATGTTGCCTACTCCTAACCTGGTAATCCTACAATACCATTGTCTGATTGCTGAACCCATAGTGGTTCCCTCAACCGATAATAACAGAACCTCATTTAATTTATTACTTCAAGGTTCGAATTTGTGTGAGACTGAGTGGAACAGAGTTTAGTAAATATACCGTCTAGCGTTACACACCTGTTGCTATGTAATAGCGTTTGGGACTGTTCAGCTTTGTAAAGGTGGTCTGAGGAGTCAATTCCTGTTTGGGGGTATTTACAAATAACAGCAGTTTAGCGTGACATATGAGTTTGAACCCATGAAAAGATCTTTTTAATTAAACTCAGGACTGAGTTAACAGTTTGTGGAGACATCCTCTTAGACTTCTTATTTGGACGTTATTTTTATATGAGATTATTTTTAGATGAGATTACTAAAAGGTGTGTTTTTTATATGGTGATTATTAACAAATTTCACACATTTTACTAAACATTAAAATCTACATTTGTTTTTACTGAGAACAGTGTTTGGCAATAATTTTACATACAACTACTAGACATAGAGATATATGTATGCTTATGTTCTTTATTTTTTTCTGTTATATTTTAAGATTTTCCCATTGAGGAATTGCACTTTGAACTTTTTTAGCGCCCTCACAATCTTGTATTGCACGTTTAGTTACTGTTCTGTCTAGGAAGGATACAGACTACCATGAGTGAATAATAAGTGCCTATGGCTTTTTAGCGCTACCCTATCAAACTATTTCTAGAAGGTATTTGGTACAACACAGACCCTCTCTGGATCAAGACGTCACTCAAAACTGGTTGAAAGAGTCAGAAGGAAACTGGTCAGAGAGGCTACCAAGAGGCCCAGAACAACTCTGAAGCAGTTGCAAGAAATTCTGATAAAGAGTGGTCATTGTGTGTATGTGAAAACAATATCACAAATTCTTCACAAATGTGGCTTGTATGGGAGGGTTGCAAGAAAAAGCCACATGCAAGAAAGGCCACTTGCAGTCAAGACTGAGCTTTGCCATAACAAACCTAGGAGATTCTGATGCCACATGGAAAAATGTGTTATGGTCAGATTAGACTAAAAATCATTATACATAAAATTATTTGGACTCAACACCAAACGATATGTCTGGAGGAAATCCAATACAGCTCACCATCCAAATAACACCATACCTACAGTAAAGCATGGAGGTGGTAATATCCTGTTATGGGGGTGTTTCTCTGCAGAAGGCACTGGAGCACTTGTCAGGATAGAAGGAATAATTGATGGGGCAAAATACAGTCAAATTATTGAGGAAAATCTGCTGCCCTTTGCCAGGAAGTTTTCAATGGGAAAAAGATTTACCTTCCAACATGACAATGACCCAAAGCACACAGCAAAAATGACCATACAGTGGTTGAATGAGAAAAAGGTGAGAGTCCTTGCATGGCCTAGTCAGAGTCCAGACTTAAACCCCATTGAATATCGGTGGCATGACTTGAAGACGGCAGTCCACAAACGGTCACTGTCAAATGTAACGGAACTGGAGCAGTTATACAAAGAAAAGTGGGCAAATATTGCACAGTCTAGATGTGCAAAGTTAGTAGAGACATATCCCAGAAGACAGGTGGTTCAAGAGAATACTGACACAAGGTCGTGATCCTTTTTCCAACTTGAATTGTCTTTATTTTTGCCTGACATGTTGGCGTTTCACTTGGATGTTATAAGTTGTACTGAGTAATTACAACTGGATAAACAAAAAATGTGTCTGTCATTATTTCAGGCTGCAAAGCAACAAAATGTGATTATTTTCAAGGGGGATACTTATTTTCAATACCCACTGTATGTATTTTACATGAACAGTATCAGATATATATATATATATATATATATATATATATATATATATATATATAAAATATATATTTAATAAAAAAGTACATTATTTTCTATGTGAAAGACATAGGGATGGAAAATATGCGTTTTGTGCATTGTGTTTTTTTTAATGTAGTTGAGATAGCGCGCAGGAAAACTTACGCCTAGATTTAGAGTTCTGCGGTAGCCGTCAAAAGCAGAGTTAAGGTCTCCTAACGCTGATTTTGGCCGCCCGCTGGTATTTAGAGTCAGGCAGGAGAGGGTCTAACGATCACTTTCAAGCTGTGACTTTTCCATACCACAGATCCCCTTATGCCAATTGCGTATCCTATCTTTTCAATCAGCCAATCAGATTGATCTTGCATTCTATTGGCTGTTCCGATCAGCCAATAGAATGCGAGATCAATCTGATTGGCTGATTGGATCAGCCAATCTGATTGAATCAGCCAATCAGATTCAAAATCAATCAGCCAATCAGATTTTTCCTACCTCAATTCCGATTGGCTGATAGAATCCTATCGGCCAATCGGAATTAGATGGATGCCATCTTGGATGACGTCACTTAAAGGAACCTTCATTCGTCGGGTAGTCATTGGGGAAGGAGGATGTTCCGCGCCGGAGGTCTTGAAGACGGAGCCGCTGCTCGTCGGATGGATGAAGATAGAAGATGCCGCTTGGATGAAGATGTCTGCCGGTCCGGATGTCCTCTTCTGCCCGGATAGGATGAAGACTTCTGCCGGTCTGGATGTCCTCTTCTGCCCCATCGGATGAAGACTTCGGCCCGGTTGGGTGAAAACAACTCAAGGTAGGGAGCTCTTCAGGGGGGTAGTGTTAGGTTTATTTAAGGGGGGTTTGGGTTAGAGTAGGGGTATGTGGGTGGTGGGTTTTAATGTTGGGGGGTGGTATTGTGTGTTTTTTTACAGGCAAAAGAGCTGATTACTTTGGGGCATGCCCCGCAAAAAAGCCCTTTTAAGGGCTGGTAAAAGAGCTGGTTAATTTTTAATTTAGAATATGGTTAGTTCTTGTAATCTTTTTTTATATTTTTGTAATTTAGTGGGTTTTTTTGTAATTTAGTTTAGTTTATTTAATTGTAGGTAATTGTAGGTAATTTATTTAATTAATTTATTGCTAGTGTAGTGTTAGGTTTAATTGTAACTTAGGTTAGGATTTATTTTACAGGTAATTTTGTAATTATTTTAACTAGGTAGCTATTAAATAGTTAATAACTATTTAATAGCTATTGTACCTAGTTAAAATAAATACAAAGTTGTCTGTAAAATAAATATAAATCCTAAAATAGCTACAATATAATTATTAGTTATATTGTAGCAATATTAGGGTTTATTTTACAGGTAAGTATTTAGCTTTAAATAGGAATACTTTAGTTAATAAGATTTAATTTATTTAGTTAGATTAAAATTATATTTAACTTAGGGGGGTGTAAGGGTTAGGGTTAGACTTAGTTTTAGGGGTTACTACATTTATTAGAGTAGCGGCGAGGTCCGGTCGGCAGATTAGGGGTTAATAAGTGTAGGTAAGGTAGCGGCGACGTTGTGGGGGGGGGGCAGATTAGGGGTTGATAACTATAATGTAGGTGTCGGCGATGTTAGGGGCAGCAGATTAGGTGTTCATAGGGATAATGTAGGTTGCGGCGGTGTCCGGAGCAGAAGATTAAGGGTTAATTGTGTAATGTAGGTGTCAGCGATAGCGAGGACGGCAGATTAGGGGTTAATAAGTGTAAGGTTAGGGGTGTTTAGACTCGGGGTTCATGTTAGGGTGTTAGGTGCAGACTTAGAAAGTGTTTCCCCATAGGAAACAATGGGGCTGCGTTAGGAGCTAAACGCTGCTTTTTTGCAGGTGTTAGGGTTTTTTTCAGCCCAAACTGCCCCATTGTTTCCTATGGGGGAATCGTGCACGAGCACGTTTTTCCAGCTAACCGCTACCGTAAGCAACGCTGGTATTGAGGGTTGAAGTTGCGGTAAATTCGGCTCAACACTCCCTTTTTGGAGCCTAACGCAGCCCATCAGAGAACTCTCAATACCAGCGTTGTTTAGAAGCAGCGCTAGAAAAAAAAGACGCGTAGCTAACGCACCCCTTCTGCCGCAAAACTCTAAATCTAGGTGTTAGTAAGTCCGTTATCAAAATATTACATATAGGGGGCGGAGCCATGCCAAGATGGAGATTAGAAGCATACAACAGAAGCTCCGGCATAATTTTGACCAAACTGCTGACTTTAAGTAGTATAAGCCCACTAATCTTTAATCACTTATGACGGATATATACATTAGCTAATGATGCAACCTCAAAAAGCACAAAAAACTTCTCTATATGAAGGAAACTGAGACTTTGAGCCACAAATCGGATCGCCGAGGCCAATGGCGGCATTCCATTTATGAGCGTTAGACACTTTCAATCCTGTCTGATAACAGGACATCGGAGCGTAATATTATTTGAACGACCTGTGGGCTCACACACTACTACCATCATGGGGGATTGTTGCGCAGCCCTACTGACCCAACTCGAAATGTTTGGACACCACATAGAGGAGAACTTCTCTGATCTGACAAGCCTGTTCAGAGATATCAAGTCCTTATCAACCCCACATATCACTGAACGGATTGACCGGCGAGCTCCATTAGCAAATCCCACGGCGACAGCGACAACAGTGAAACTGGAGATGACACTATTCGTCGCAAATATACAGGACAGCCCAGATCCATTTACCGTTGGGCCGCCTCTGACTCCCTTGGAAGAGGATATGATCGACTGTTCAGAGAGGTCCGGAGGTCTATTAACCCCACCTAGTTTTATACCTCGACAGCTGCAGTATAGTAGTACCCCAGGATGCATGCAACCCACACAAGCTTCGTCAAATACTGCTGAGGCAGAGATTAAAGAGCCGTGCCCACTGTTTCACCAGTCCAGTCGGCTGCCTGCTTACCTCAGGATGGGTGATCTGGGAGTCTACAGAATTCTATCAGCCAAGGATTGGCTTTATTTGCAGAAGTGGTGGAGACGATCTGACCATCGGTATGTTGCTAATTCTGACAAAGCAGGAGTCGGCTAAATCCGCAGGTTGCCTCTAGTAAGTTCTTACTTACAAGTGCCGGATATTCTACGCTACTTTGCATACTGAACTATTATTAGAGCCATGCTTCTGTCGAGAGAATGCCCTCTATAGCTTAACTGCCATACCTTAATGTTGGCCAACAGGCTTGAGAATTTAGGACTGGGGGCTTTATTACTACAAACATGACCCCGTGTAACAAGCTCTTACATAGACTAAGGACAATGCCGAAGATAACATCTAACCCAAACACCCGTCGACGACTATGGGACTCTCTCACTACGATGTAGCGATCCTCTAGGCAGCAACCTAACATTCATATCCAAACCCCATTACCCAGTCACACAAGCACGATAATCTGCATTATCTGTGGCATAGCTTCTGCACAGGGTCATGAGCAATATAGGTCCCATAGAAAAGTTTATTCCTGTCTACCCAGCCTGTTTTCTAGGAAAGGTATCGGGTAACTATTTTGTGACTAGTGACAGTCTGCTGTGAAGTCCCTGATTATCTTCCTGTTGCGGCGCCTACTTTGCTAGCGCCCTATATTTTACTCACATTCAAAAGCAGCCATGGACTCATTGCCTTGTACTCAAATAATTTTGATTATATATATACCCTTACTATGTATTTACCTCACTTATTACTTACGATTCACAGCTTTTCTAACTACCTAGGAAGATATGTTCAGGCAACCATTGGAGATATGTATAGGTTTATATATGTTAGTCATGCTCACTTAGCACATATATCACCCTGCATTTCTCTCATATTTAAACAACACCATGGATTCATTAATTCTTTCTCATGTTATATTTATGCCATGTAAAGGAGCTATATTTCCTGGTTTCTATATTCTCCTATATTCAGCACAAACTGGTGGTCGTTATTATTATGTTTAATATAACTCATGCACTGCCTAATATTTTAGATGGGGGATTAAAATTCTCAGCTGTGCTCTACCCTTACAAATTTTGTTAGTTCAGTGTGTTAGACTAGTTTTTGTTTTTCCCACATGAGGGAGCCTCATTCAGAGTTTGGCTTTTTTAAGCTCAGCATTATCATTAAAGGATGAGACAATTGTTTATCTCTTTATGTTATACTTGGATCCATAGACTGGGTCAATACTGAAGTTTTACAGGAGAGACACTATACCTTTACTGATACTTCACAGGTCCTTTTTGATTCAGATGGCTAAAGCTCATATCCACTATAGGAATGTCTATACCCACCTATGCGCAATTGCTTAATAGTTGATAAAGTTCAATTACTACTTTACTGTACTTTTCAAAAAACAGATCAAATCCATATTTTTTCTGTTAATGCTTATGATACTATGATAAATATAATTAACCTTAGAGGTGCGCATGGTACACCTTATCTATGTTATTATGCCTATAGCTGGTGTTTATTGCTTAGACTAATTGATATTATACCACCCAAGGCCTTATAGAGTGTTTTAGAGGCCTAACTCACAGATGTATATTATAGTCTGATATAAATCTAATACCTAGTTGTATATATATGATACTTATGCTATTATCTCACTGTATCAATGACTCCCCAATATAGTTTTTTCTATTTCACTATCTAATCCTGGCATATAGCGATAGCAACCTTTGCTAATATATATAGACTCTAGCCATATACTTTAATACGCTTACTCACCTATGTCCCTGGGTGTTTTACTGCCTGCATTCGTCTAACATGCCCTGTGTCATTGCTGTCCTAAATATGTATATTATACTGTGGTCCCCTTGCATAATTATGGTACTGACGCATTAGTGGACCCCAACAGACCTTATTTAACAAATTTGTACATGACTTATTTGTTTTTCTTATAATGCTCATTACGGGGCCCACTTTTCCTAGCCATGTAGTGGAACCTTCATCTATACCCTCCACTCTACTACTCTGACATTCTAAATGGCTCCGCCCCCCCTTACTTCAATTAGAGCGGCTCTTGCCCGCTGCACTCCTTTCCCCCTTCCTTGTATATTGTGGTCTATGAGTGACCAAGATAAAAAAAGCTAATTCCCCTCTCACCCCAATCTTAGCATGTGAGTATGGGTGGGAGAATAAATTAACGCTGTCTCAATAACTTTTCTGCATGTCGGGTTTGCACTCTTGCTCAAACCTTTTACTTTCAACTTTTAATACAAGCACAACCCGATGCACGCAAAAAGCCTCTGTCTAGGGAAGTTACAGTGTGAGGGAGAACGCTAAATATCGCTCCACTTGTAATCTAGCCCTAAAAGGGCTATTACAGTAAAAAAACTGCATGCCCTAATTCATTAAAGGGATATGATTCAGTTAGAGCATACAATTGTAAACAACTTTCTAATTTACTTCTATTATCATTTTCCCCCCTGTTCTCTTGGTACATTTGGTTGAAAAGCAGGAACGTATGCTTAGGAGCCAGTCCATTGGCAGCAGTTTTGCAAGAATGTTATCCATTTGCAAAAACGCTAGATGGCAGCACTATTTCCTGTCAAGTAGTGATCCAGACGCCTACCTAGGTATCTCTTCAACACAGAATATCATGGCAATGAAGCAAACCTTTACAGACTAACTTTTGTCAACAGTTGCTATCGCTGTTCCTTAGTCGTAACTCTGAACGGCTCTCTTAACCGCAGCCAGAAATCAGCTTAAAGATCAGCTGACCGGATCTTCGGCACTTCCGTCATTAGTCACTGTCGGCATCTCAGTCTGATGCTTCTCACCTTCTCACAGAACCACATCCACATCACTACTTCACACTGATCTAAACCGCTGATACTCTCAGCCTGAGACCTCCTTCAGCAAATTCTTTAGCTATGCAGTTTTTCGACACTGCAAGTATTTCTTGACTTTAAGCCTATTCATTGATGCATGCCTGCTTAAAGTGAATGTAAAGTTTGAGGAATGAGTGCCTCTTCTTACATCAGGAATGACGATTCCGGCATCCTCCAATCACGGCTTCACCCCTGGGGGAATCATTGCCTAAAGCAATGGAAGGTTTGCGACGGGTGGGAGGAAGAAGTTCTGGAGCGGCTTGCAGAAAGAAAAGGTAAGAATTTTAACAAAAGCAGTGTAATTTAAGGTTTGATTAATGAAAGTGCCCCTGTTTTTAAAAGGATTATTAAAAACTCATTCCTCAAAATTTACATTCACTTTAATCTTATGACTTGCTGGGGTCAATTTATCAAGCTCAGTATGGAGCTAAATACCGCTGCTCCATAACGTGTCCACCTGCTCTAAGGCGGCAGATAGAAATCAACCCGATCGAATATGATCAGGTTGATTGACACTACCTGCTAGTGGCCGATTGGCTGCAGGGGGCGGCATTGCACCAGCAGTTCACAAGAACTCCTGATGCAATGATAAATGTAGAGAGCATATGCGTTTTACACTACACAGTTATGAGTTTTACACTACAACGCCGTAGCATAAAACTCATAACTAAAGTGCTAAAAAGTACACTAACACCCATAAACTTCCTATTAACCCCTAAACCGAGGCCCTCCCACATCACAAACACTATAATACAATTTTTAACCCCTAATCTGCCACTCTGGACATCGCCGCCACTAGAATAAACCTATTAACCCCTAAACTGCCGCACTCCTGCCTCACAAACGCCACTTATATTATACTTATTAACCCCTAATCTGCTGCCCCTAACATCGCCACAACCTACATTATATTTATGAATCCCTAATCTGCCGTCCCCAACATCGCTGCCACCTACCTACATTTATTAACCCCTAATCTGCCATCCCCAACGTCGCCGCCACTATTCTAAATTTATTAACCCTTTAAACTGATGGACTAACAACGAATGAAGGTACCTTAAAATGACGTCATCCAAGATGGCATCCCTTAGATTTCTATTATCTGATAGAATTCTATCAGCCAATCGGAATTAAGGTAGACAAATATCCTATTGGCTGATTGGATCAGCCAATAGGATTGAGCTCGCATTCCATTGGCTGATTGGAACAGCCAATAGAATGCAAGCTTAATCCTATTGGCTGATTGGATCAGCCAATAGGATTGAAGTTAAATCCTATTGGCTGATTGCATCAGCCAATAGGATTTTTTCTACCTTAATTCTGATTTGTTGATAGAATTCTATCGGCCAATCGGAATCTAAGTGACGCCATCTTGGATGATGTCATTTAAAGGTACCTTCATTCATTGTTAGGCCGTCGGATGAAGAGGATGCTCTGCGTTGGATTCTTGAAGATGGAGCCGCTCTGCGTTGGAAGGATAAAGATAGAAGATGCCGTCTGGATGAAGACTTCTGCCCATCTGGAGGACCACTTCTGCCGGCTTTGTTGAGGACATCTTGCCGCTTGGATGAAGACTTATCCCGGTAAGTGAATCTTCTGGGGTTAGTGTTAGGATTTTTTTAAGGGTGTATTGGGTGGGTTTATTTTTTAGGTTAGGGGTTTGGGCTTGCAAAAGAGCTAACTGCCTTTTTAAGGGCAATGCCCATCCAAATGACCTTTTCAGGGCAATGGGGAGCTTAGTTTTTTTAGCTAGTATTTTATTTGTGGGGTTGATTGTGTGGGTGGTGGGTTTTACTGTTGGGGGGTTGTTTGTATTTTTTTTTTACAGGTAAAAGAGCTGATTTCTTTGGGGCAATGCCCCACAAAAGGCCATTTTTAATTCTATTGGTAGTTTAGTTTAGGCTAGGGTTTTTTTTTATTTTGGGGGGGCATTTTTTATTTTGATAGGGCTATTAGATTAGGTGTAATTAGTTTAAATATCTTGTAATTTGCTTTTTATTTTCTGTAATTTAGTGTTTTTTTTGTGATTTAGCTAATATATTTAATTTATTTAATTGTATTTAATTTAGGTAATTTATTTCATTGTAGTGTAGTGATAGGTGTTAGTGTAACTTAGGTTAGGTTTTATTTTACAGGTAAATTTATATTTATTTTAGCTAGGTAGTTATTAAATAGTTAATAACTATTTAGTAACTATTCTACCTAGTTAAAATAAATACATACTTGCCTGTAAAATAAATATAAACCCTAAGCTAGCTACAATGTAACTATTATTTATATTGTAGCTACCTTAGGGTTTATTTTATAAGTAAGTATTTATTTTTAAATAGGAATTATTTAGGTAATTTATTTTAATTATATTTAAGTTAGGGGGTGTTAGGGTTAGACTTAGGTTTAGGGGTTAATAAATGTAGAATAGTGGCTGCGACATTGGGGGCGGCAGATTAGTGGTTAATAAGTGTAGGTAGGTTGCGGCGACATTGGGGGCGGCAGATTAGGGGTTAATAAATATAATGTAGGTGTCGGCGATGTTGGGGGCAGCAGATTAGGGGTTAATAAATATAATGTAGGTGGCGGAGGTGTCCGGAGCAGCAGATTAGAGGTTAATAAGTATAATGCAGGTGTCGGCGATGTCGGGGCAGCAGATTAGAGGTTAATAAGTGTAAGATTAGGGGTGTTTAGACTCGGGGTTCATGTTAGGGTGTTAGGTGTAAACATAACTTTTATTTCCCCATAAGAATCAATGGGGCTGCGTTACTGAGTTTTACGCTGCTTTTTGGCAGGTGTTAGACTTTTTCTCAGCCGGCTCTCCCCATTGATGTCTATGGGGAAATCGTGCACAAGCACGTACGACCAGCTCACCACTGACTTAAGCAGCGCTGGTATTAGAGTGCAGTGTGGAGCTCAATTTTGCTCTACGCTCACTTCTTGCCTTTTTAATGCCGGGTTTGTAAAAACCCGTAATACCAGCGCTGCAGGTAAGTGAGCGGTGAGAAAAAACTGCACGGTAGCACCGCACAGCTCATAATGCAAAACTCATAATCTGGCCATATGTGTTTAACCCATTTGCAGGGGTTAAACCATAGAGGTGAAGTGTTGCTAGATTTTAAATTACATGTTCAAAAAATTAGAGCATGGCATTTTTTTACTATAATGATCTGGCCTTAAATAGTATTTGCCTGCCAAGATCAAATCTTTCATATTTGAAAATGAAAAACAAAACAAAACATTATTACTTAAAATATATTGCAAAACGGATGCCTATGAATTTTCTACTTCTATAGCTTAGAAGGAACAAAAGAACAAGTGAAATCCTAGGGCACGCTAACATCTGTGGGTTGGATAACAAAGCATCGATAAATCCCTCCTATAGCAGACTTCTTTGGGGCTCGCTAAGAAACGAATTTCCTGGCTAACTCTAGAGCACTAACCGGACATGCAAATGTACACATACACTAAGGGATTAAATGCTTACCGGGGCGTTTCCAGGAGTGTAGAAGAACAATCTTAACTTATATATAACTTAACTTAGTAACTTGTAACATAAACCATCGTGAATAAATAAAGACACAGACACTTCTTAATGGGAAAAATTTTAACCGTCACGGTCAAATTTTTATTAAAACTAACTATATAACTTTTAGCCAACAGAACCGGAAATGGCGGCATAGAGCTATATAAGCCCAGAACAGCAAGGAGGTCAACGGCCCAACAGGAACGAGCAGCAGAGGGGTCTCTGCTCAAAGGAAATGACGCTGAGGGGTTGCAGAGATCACATGACCATCCCCCAATGGGGAGAGAGGGAGGTTACCCCACGTGCACTTCAGGCCTACCACCCCTCCCCTTTATGCCAACGACTCACCCCTAGCGACCTTTTCCTGCGCAACAGGACCGTGACCTCCCGCCGCCAGGGTGTAATTTATCAATCTCCACCTAAGAAGGAATCTCAGCTACCAAGCCGATCTAGCCGCATAGTCAGAGATGGGAGATTACTAAATTTACCGCTATGGACTTATCAGAGGCCTAGGTTGACTAGCCATAGCCCTGCCATTAGCACGAGAGCCGCCATTGGATAAGACAAGGGAATCGGGAGGGAGGGGGAAACACTTCACAGCCTGGATCGGATGGAGAAGAGGAAGTTGGGAGGGGAACCTCAGCTTTTACCAGGTAAGGAGGGGCCTGACCTAACCTGCAACAATGTTGCACCTAGAACCCAACCCTCTATCTCCTATCACACTTTCCTACAGCCTTAACCCTTAGCCTGCTACAGGCCCAAACTAGACCCTACACGAACTTAAGGGATTAAATGCTTACTGGGGCGTTTCCAGGAGTGTAGAAGAACAATCTTAACTTATATATAACTTAACTTAGTAACTTGTAACATAAACCATCGTGAATAAATAAAGACACAGACACTTCTTAATGGGAAAAATTTTAACCGTCATGGTCAAATTTTTATTAAAACTAACTATATAACTTTTAGCCAACAGAACCGGAAATGGCGGCATAGAGCTATATAAGCCCAGAACAGCAAGGAGGTCAACGGCCCAACGGGAACGAGCAGCAGAGGGGTCTCTGCTCAAAGGAGAGGGTTGCAGAGATCACGTGACCATCCCCCAATGGGGAGAGAGGGAAGTTACCCCACGTGCACTTGAGGCCTACCACCCCTCCCCTTTATGGCCACGACTCACCCCTAGCAACCTTTTCCTGCGCAACAGGACCGTAACCTCCCGCCACAAGGAGCATTAAAAATGATCTTGCCGCCACCACCACAACCTGACTTACAGGAAGGATGAAATAGCTCCCTGGATATCCTTTATAAAAATATCTAGCCCTATGTCTGATAGATGGACCTTATCTCTACGATAGAGCTCAGTTCTGTTGGCTGAGATGGCTTCGTGCCGTACCACGAAGCCACCTTCTCCCGTGACGGTTTTAGATAGAGTCGCATTAATTTTCTTTCTAATTCTATATGCCGCCATATGGGTCGACATATGCCTCCAATGCAAGCGGGGGACTATATTAGACCAGCCAATAACTACCTCAGGGATTCGGGTCTGAAGCCAGCCGATGTCCGACTGCATAATCTTGACTAGTTCTAGGACAGGGATGGACCCTACATCGTTCCCCCCCAGATGAAGGATTAAGAGGTGCGGTTTTCCCCATCTTAAGAGGGCGCCCGAAATTACTTCCGCAAGCTGTGGCCAACACATCCCCCTATTTCCTAACCATCTAATTGAGGCTTTGCTTAGGGGGAACCCCAGATTCTGATCCAAAGGAAGTGAGGAGCAATGAATCGAAGCCCAGTGGATAAAAGAATGCCCCACAATCCAAATCCGCTTTGCTTCCTGGAGTGCCCCTGTGGAGACAAATATTTTAGTGTGTGCACACATAAATTGGCATTAAACAATAGGGCGGACGTATTTCTTGAAGCAATTTGAGGGCCCCATCCGCTTTATGTCATCACTGGAGCGACCTACGCTTGCTGCCTGCGTCGCCGCCCCTATTCTGAAGGAATGAGGGGCAATCCTACTGCTGTCTAAGCCTACGTTCATCGCTGCTTGCATCAAAACCCTACCGAACTGGAATTTAGATAAAGCCGATCCGTCAGCGTGGATCAAAACTGTCCTGGCAATGAGGGGCGCAAAGCTAGATAAATGCTGCCCGGCCTGGGCGCAATGTGTAGCCAAGTGCCCCTGCCTGACTGATCCGTTTTTGAGCGTGGAATAAAAAGGAGCAGGGAGTCAATGGCAGCTCTCACGTGCTCCAATTGAACTCCGGAAACCACCGCAAGCTTAGAGGGGGATACTAACTCACTCAGCCGAAGGGCTGCCGCAAAGGCCAGCACAAAAGCTGCCTTAAACAGCGATGCCTCAAATGGGGAGTAGCATGAGCTATCAAGCGACAATATCAGCTTATCTAGGCGGTCTTGTGTGATGGGTTCCCTAGAATCAGGTTGCCTTGGATAAATCCTGCCCCACCCTTTTACAACTTGCCGTATGAAGAATGAGTTAGTTGGGTCTGGCAGACCCAATGCCTTATAAAAAAATGATAACGCAGCTAATTTAGACTGGAGTGAACCCTGACGCGTGCCTAAGTTGTGAAGACTCACCAACCAATCACACAGAGATGCAATGTTCCCTTGTGTAGAATCCATGCCCCTGGACCGACAAAACTGGTCCCATTCGTTCCAGAGTTTCGAGTAAGTGCGCCAGGTGGAGGGGGCTAAGGAAGAACGTACCATTGGCAATAGGGCTACCCAGGAGCGACCAGCTGCCAAAGAAAAGCAGGACAACGTAAACCCACTGGTGATGCATTAGGAACTAAGCGTCTAAAATTGTCCCACTCAAATCTGGACAAGGCGTCCGCTACCACATTATTGACACCTGGCATATGCTTCGCCTGGAACTGAATGTTGAGTTCCAGGCAACGCAATACCAAGTGCCGCAGTAGTGTTACCACAAAGGCCGATGTGGCCGACAGGTTGTTAATCGCAAAGACAACACTGGTGTTGTCTGTCCAGAATATGATTGTCTTATTTGAGAATCTCAAACCCCAGAGTTCCACTGACAGGACTATGGGGAAAAGCTCCAAGAGGGTTAAGTTACGGGTGAGACCCATAAGGTACCAGGAGGCCGGCCAAGGCTCTGCACTCCATTCCCCCTGGAAGTAAGCACCATACATATGTGATCCTGCCGCATCTGTGAAAATATGCAACAGTTGACTAGATATGGGGTCTGAGCGCCAGACACGCACGCCATTGAAGGTTTGTAGAAAAACCTCCCAGACTCTCAGATCTGCCAGCAGGTCCACCGTGAGGCCAATCCTCTGAGTAGGTTTTGTTCTCCCACTCAGTTGTCTTTCTAGCCTACGATTAAAGATCCTGCCCATAGGTATTACCTTGCAAGCGAAATTAAGGAGCCCTAGCAATGATTGCAACTGCTTCAAAGAAAGGGCCCTTTTTGAAACGGCCGCACAAACTGCCTCCAGCATTGCTTCAATTTTGTCAGCGGGCAATCTACAGACCATTTCCAATGTGTCAATTTTGATGCCCAGGAAAACCAAACATGTCACGGGGCCCTGTGTTTTGTCCTCTGCCAGAGGTACTCCAAATTTGGCCATTATGCCGCGCATGCTGTTCATTAGACTAAGACATTCACCTGAGTCAGATCCTCCCACAAGGAGGAAATCATCTAGGTAATGCGCTATTGAATCGCTGCCTGTATCACTGGCAACCACCCAGTGTAGAAATGAACTAAATGCTTCAAAAAGCGCGCATGAAAGGGAGCATCCCATAGGGAGGCAGCGATCCACGTAGTACAAACCCTGAAACTTACATCCCATAAGAGGGAAGACTGAAGGGTGGAGAGGCAACAACCGGAAGGCGGACTCAATGTCTAATTTTGCGAGTAGAGCGCCTTTCCCAGCCTGTCTAACCAAGTCCAGAGCGCTATCAAATGATTGATACCGCACGGAGCTTAGTTGGGGGTCAATTGCGTCATTGACAGAAGTGCCTTTAGGATATGAAAGATGTTGGATAAGTCTAAATTTTCCCTTATCTTTCTTTGGGACCACACCCAAAGGGGATATGGTTACATTTTTTAGTGGTGGGTGAGCAAATGGGCCAGCCATGCGGCCCAGCGATACCTCTTTATTGAGTTTTTCCAATACCACCTCAGGGTTTTGGTATGCAGACAACAAATTTCTCTGCATATGCGCTCCCTGCACCCTTTGAAAAAGTGAAATTCTAAAGCCAAATGAAAACCCCTCCCATAGCATTCTGGCCGTGGCCTGATCTGGGTAGGCCAACAGCCAGGGCTTAAGCGTGTGGACCCTCACTGGGGTTGCCGCCCTTCTGAGCAGTAAATGATCTGGGGGCTCTACTGTTGTTGCCTCCATCTTTTCTTTTGTTGCATTCGACCCCAGGATGGGATCCTGTACAAAATTTGCATGTGTGTCTAAAGGTGCATGCGCTGCCCTTATCACACTTTTTTTCCTGAGACGCCCAACAGGCGCCCCCCTTCTCCGCAGCCTTGTATTCCGAAAGGACTGTTGATTAGCCGAAGAGGCACCCGGCGCTGCAGGCCCCTTATGGGGATCCATATGCTGCCATAATTGATTGTCAGTGCAATC
Source organism: Bombina bombina (assembly GCF_027579735.1). NCBI lineage: Eukaryota > Metazoa > Chordata > Amphibia > Anura > Bombinatoridae > Bombina > Bombina bombina. The sequence continues at coordinate 1,087,521,632 of NC_069499.1, forward strand.
AAAAGTTAAAGAGGGGTTGCCTGACATTTTTCTCCTGAATTCGGAGTCATATTCCCTCCACACACCTTCCCCGCGATTACGCTGGATCCAGTGTATGGTGTCTGTATATTTCAGTATGGCTAAATTCTGAGAAGGGTACTTCTCCAAATAGCACGATGAGAAAACCCTGAAACATTGCAGCCACTCATCAAATGAGTCTGGGCGTTTGAATTTCTTTGGGCCAGTCCCTTCCGCACTCTTTTCTTTTTGCCTGTACGCCTCTACAGACAAATCGAAAATATTTACGTACTTCCTTTGGTGAATTTTGTTAACTGTCTTTTTCCGCAAATGTGCGTGCAAAGAGTAAATTTCACCAGGGCTGGCATCCCCATATAAAGCCGCCCTCCTCTCTGAGATTGCTCTGATGGGGGGTAGGGCTTGCAAATCCGCATTGTTGTTTGCCTGTTGGGGTGAGCTTAGTGCATCAGGTGCGCTAATTTTTTTAGATTGTTGTCTCGCTGCGCCTACACCCTCCTTTAAAATTTTCTTTATCATGCGGAACATTTTTTTCTGTCCCTTCCCCTGTGTAATGATCAGCAATTCGATTGCTGTTTCTTTAGTCTGATTATGAGTATTCTCTGGTAAATAGTTTGTATGTATCATGTGATTAAGTCTGTCTGCTAGTGAGGAGACAGAGTCTTAATCACCTGGATTAATGTAGCCCGGAATATTCACCTCAAAATTATAAGTAGTAAGATCAGGTGAATTATTTCTGGGTCCAGAGATAAGTTTGTACTATGTAAACTTTTAGATAATAAGTAGCAGTTTATATAGGTTTGTGACAGATAAGTGAGGTCCCCTTTAAGGTAATACTGTGCCTTTAAATAATACACCTTGCTGTAAAGATAAGTTCACAGTGTGGAGTATAATGTTTCAGCTTGCTGGCCCTTTAAATAATACACCTTGTGGTAAAGATAAGTTCACAGTGTTAAGTTTACTGTTTCAGCTTGCTGGCCCTTTAAATAATACACCTTGGAGGAGCAAGGTGATGGCCGCTTAATCTCTGAGCTCCGTGCAAGCTGAGAAAACTAAGAGTGGAATACAACATGTACGATATCCATTCCAACTAAAAATAGAAGGAGAGCCTCTCTGAGACACAGGGGATCGAGGGAGCTGTGGCAGACATCGTCGAATGGCGCTCAACGGGACAGCGCAACTCTATATGGCCCACAGGGAGATAAAACTGCAGCATGTGAGAGGAGCGACGAAAAAGGCCGACAAACCAACATAACACCGGAGACAAGAAAAAGGCACCCCTGCAGAGACCCACCGCTTCAATCCCCGGACCGGGTAAGCACTTTATATTTAACCCGCCATACACTCACTATTTGCCGGGCCCCCGGGGAGGAGGAAGGAGGAGCTGCGCGGCATGGAGAACCGCCATCTTTACACTTTAACGCTGAAGCAGTAAGCGACAGTGTAAGGCAACTACCAAGAAAGCCAGGTTGGGGCTAAGAATGACACAGAATACGGGGTAAACTGAAGCTTATTAAATATACCAACAGAGATAATCAATATAATGGGCAGCTGCAGATACCTTGCATACCCTATCTCATACAAGGATTAAGAGACTGAGGGCTTCTTGCAGCTACTAATCTAGATGAGCCATGAAAAAAATGAAACCGCTATGATGGCAGGATTAATGTTCTAAAAGCTGAAAAGTTGGAAGTAAGTCTTTGTTAAAAACTCCACAATACGATAGATATCCCAAGAAAGTCTGGATAGTAGCGTATTGCAGAATACAGGAAATCTAAGGCGGTAAAAAAGGTACTATAAACATTCACTGACATAAGTCTGGGACACACATTAGCTCTTTGTTTGCTGTTGAACATACTTTATATTATCTTTTCTATACATCTGTCTGCAAAACAAGAGATAAAACAGATAAAGCTTACTTTTGACAAAGCTTGATTAGCCCTCATAATATAAGGATTTAAAATGTCTGCCAGAAAACAAAATAAACCAGGGACTGGAGCAAAGCAGTCAACAAAGCACCCTTTCTTCAGGTCCTCCAAAGGAGAGAAGGGCCAAGACACAGACACATTGCTTCTAGAGGAAGAAATAGACTCTGACACTGACTCCCAATCTACTAAAATGGACTTAACTCCGGTAACAAAAGCAGATCTTCAGAACCTAATGTCTAAGCATGATATTAATAGTGTTTTCACCAAGATGTGGGAGAAAATGGATTCACTACAGACCACGGTCACAAACAGTTTCACAGAAATTAAACAAGAAATTCTAGACTTAGGTACCAGAGTTGATTCTCTAGAGGAAAAAGACGAAACTACAACGGAAGACATACATATTCTCTCTCAACATATGTCCTCCCAACAACAAGAATTAACAGACCTTCAGGACAAAATGGAGGATCTGGAAAACAGGAGCCGCAGATGCAATATACGATTAAAAGGGGTTCCTGAAACAATAATGACACCAGAGCTGCCTGAGTTTCTTCTACAACTCTTTCAAGCCATTACAGACACCAAAGAAGAGGGTAAATTTGAAATGGAGAGAGCGCATAGGGCGCTGAGAGCAAAACCCAAAAAAGGAGACCCACCAAGAGACATTATAATCAAGATGCTACGCTTCCGTGACAAAGAAGAAATACTAGCAGTGTCCAGAAAGAATCCCACTTTCAAATTTAAAGGCTCAATAATTCAGTTTTTTCAGGACTTATGTCTAAGAACACTCCAAAGACGCAGCACTATGCGCCCCCTCACACAACTGCTACGCAAGAACCAAATACCCTACAGGTGGGGATTCCCATTCTCTCTTAATATTCTGCATGAAGGAAAAACACTATCACTTAAAAATCTGGAAGAGATACCACACATTTGTAAAGCACTGAAACTTGAATGCCCAGACCTACCAACACCTCAAGAACAGATCAGCGACCTTTGCAGCTGGCACTTTCCACCAAAGACAGATGGACCAAGATGGCGAAAAAGAAACAGAAAACCTGAGAGACTCATGATATAGGATTAATGCAATAGAAAAAGAGCCTTAATCAAAGGCTACAAGGACTGCTCAAAATCAGGAGATTCTCTTATCGGAGAGAATCTTACACCAAATAGTTCGCCCTTATAGGTGAACACACCTTTCAATGTCAAGACACCATGCCCTGCCTGACGGACTCTGGCTTTTCAGAGAAGGACTTAATAGATAGGTTAGGGCATGGACCCCGGACAATTTACTACCACAACGGTAACAGGGGCAAGCCCTCACCAATATGATCTAAACTGACCCTGTGTCTACTGGTCAGATTAGCAATAGTTGAAAACTAATACATGCACTCTTATAAAAGCTATGTTTTTTTGTTATGATATATACAGCTTAACGTTGCACACTTACCCACTGTGCAATTAACTTATGCTGACAGAAGTAGTGTACAGTGTACACATAGAAGTTAATAAGGTTTGTTGTTATTACTGTTTTGTTCTTTTTTCCCTAGTTATTGTTCCCGATTTAGCATGGGCTTGCTCATGCTACATCATTATTACATGCATTTGGTCATTACTTAATTGTGTCTACTCGACTCCATTTGAGGCATCCAGAAAAATGAAAGGAAGATCCAAGGTGAAGGGTAATATATTGTTCTGTATTGTATCCCTATACATACACACATCAAAGGGTTGTAGCGTTCTCCTCCTGACTTACATACCACTCTCAGACAACTTTCTACACAATAGCACTCATTCAAGTACTGGGACAAATGGATCCTTGGACCATTAATTTAATTTCACATAATGTTAAGGGGTTAAACTCTGACATTAAGCGCAGGACAGCGATCACACAATTCAGATCTTTGAAAGCAAATGTGATCTTTCTCCAGGAAACACATTTTGTAAGGTCTCAGATACCTAGATATTGGACTAAAGATTTTCGACAACACTTTCATTCCACCTCTGATTCTAAAAAACGTGGGGTATCCATATTAATACACTCCTCCTTACCCTTTATACACCAAGAAACAATTGAAGACAAGGAGGGAAGATATCTGATTGTGAGAGGCCAGATCCAGGGCTCTGACATTTTACTCTGCAATGTTTACGCACCCAACGATAAACAAGACGCCTTTTTTAGACAAATTACACATCTTCTAATGGGCTGGTCCCACACTAGAACCATCCTGGCGGGTGATTTCAATGTAGATCTGACATTGCAATCTAAAAAACAAAACTCCCCACTCACAAATAAGCAAACTAAACAATACAAGAAGATTAAAGTAATACAAGACTATTTAAACACAGGGCTACTGCTAGACTCCTGGAAGACACTATATGGCCACACAAACGACACCACTTTTTTTTCAGCAGCGCACAAAACATATAGTAGACTACATATTTGTCAGCCAATTCTTACAACCCATACTAATAAGCTCTGCCATCCACTCCTGTGTATGGTCAGACCACTCCATAGTACAGCTTACACTGGGCAATATTCAAGTACCAAACAGGACGAGATCATGGACGACCCCATGGTTCTTGGTACAATTGAACGCAGTATGTTAGAATATTGGGACATTAACACGGGGACAACGACTAATCCTATCATGACATGGGCAGCACATAAGACTCACTTAAGGGGTTTGCTTATAAAAGAGAAATCTACTCTTCTCAAAAAATGTAATTCTCAAAGGCTGGCCTTACAAAAAGAGATAGAAACATTAGAAAAGCAACATAAGCTCACACAATCTCAAACTGTACTGACACAGCTTCAAAGCAAACGAACAGAACTCGCAGGTATCCTAAATGACCAAGCAGTAAAAGCAGCTTTTCGACTTAAGACAAACTATTATATATACGCAAACAAGCCAGATAAATATTTAGCAAATAGGATTCGCGAACGTATGAGAATAGCTTCCATAGCACAGATCCAAAAACTAGATGGCAAGACAACTACTCACCCACAGGAAATTGTAGACTGTTTTGCCCAATACTATAGCACTCTCTATGAAGGAACCCATGTAGCCCAATCCCCGACCACTGAATCCATACTAACAAACTTACTGAATGAAGCGCAATTACCCTCTATTTCAGAAAAAGATAGAGACAGTCTAAACCATGACATAACGACAGAAGAAGTACTAAGGGCCATCAAGGATTTAAAACCGGGTAAAGCTCCAGGCCCTGATGGATTGCCTGGAGAATACTATAAACTATTTAAATCTTCCCTGACACCACATTTAGTTAAATTCTCGAACTATATCATGCAGGGGTATGAGATCCCACACGATTTACTGGGAGCTAGGATAGTCGTGATACCCAAACCAGGTAAAAACTCACAACACTGTAGTAGTTATAGGCCCATTTCTCTCATAAACCAGGATCTGAAGATCTTTACTAAAATTTTAGCGAACAGATTAAAATATATATTACCGAGTATAGTGCACCCAGATCAGGTGGGGTTTGTGACAGGAAGAGAAGCCCCCGACAATGTCAGACGAATAATTACTACGATAACCCAACTCGACCAAACAAGAACGCCTTCTCTGGTCCTATCTTTGGATGCAGAGAAGGCGTTCGATAGAGTAGACTGGACATATATGTTTACAGTCCTAAGTAGAATGGGATTCAAAGGACCCTTCATAGACGCCTTACGTAGTATATATTCCACTCCTACGGCCACGGTAAGGGCCATGGGACACCACTCTAGAACCATAGACATAAGAAACGGGACGAGACAAGGCTGCCCACTCTCCCCCCTACTATTTGCCTTATGCATGGAACCGCTAGCAGCTAATATTAGACACTCGCCCGAGATAACCGGACTCAAAATTAAAGACACTGACTATAAGATCTCTCTGTTTGCAGACGACGTCATACTAACATTGACTAAACCCCTGACATCCCTTACAGGTTTATATGATATTTTACAGAGGTTCTCCCTAGTATCGGGCTACAAGATAAACATGGAAAAAAGTGAGGCAATGGCCATAGCTTTACCAGCCCACACGAAAAAATTAATTGAATTAAACTTTTCATTCTCTTGGGTGAGGTCACATGTTAAATATCTGGGTGTCAAGCTATCAACACAATATACTGACTTGTATAAGATAAACTATCTTCCCCTGTATAAAGAGTTGCGGGCAGATATCGCTAAATGGAGATTATTAAATTTTTCCTGGTACGGCAGAATATCTGCCATTAAGATGAACTTCCTACCTAGGATACTATACCTGTTTCGAACCCTACCTGTCCCAATCCAAAAGTCTGATCTTAAAACCCTACAGTCAGAGATCAACCTCTTTATAAATGGCAAGAGACAGGCGAGAATCCCTCATACAACACTGACGAGACATAGGCAGTTGGGGGGTGTAGGGGTACCTAACCTACTGGACTATTATGAGGCAGCTAGATTAGCCCAAATTGCTTTGCTGAGTTCCCCAATAAAAGATGTAGTGTGGAAGATACTAGAGTCAGAGATAGGGAACCTGGATTCACCAGACGACCTGATCTGGGACAGATCACAACACCAACACCAAATTAAACAATGCTCCCCCATCACCACACTCTCACTCAATCTCTGGAAGACAGTAGCATTCAGGAAGGGTGGGATGCCAGAATTTTCCTCCAAAATGCCAATTAAATATCTTATCCCGATTGAATACCGAAAACAACTAGACAAGTGGGAAAATAAAGGTCTTTACAGGGTAGGAGACCTGTTAATAAATGGCAAACCACTGACTTTCAATCAGACACAAGACAAACTAATGCCTTATCCCCTTAAGTGGTATTTATATCTACAAATCATGTCTGCCCTGAATAAATTCATACCAAACATTAGCAAACAACCCAGCACAACACTGGAGAGGCTCTGCAGCATCCAAATAAGACCCAAACAATCGATCTCACAGCTATATTTAACATTACAGGCTTCGAGGGACAATGCTAAAACACCCACTATGCTTAGATGGGAGGCAGACACAAACACAACTATGGAAATAGCAGAGTGGCAGGACTTATTTTACTCCTCTTACAAAGGCCTAATCAGTGCTGATTTACGAGAAAATAGCCTCAAAGTCATCTTCAGATGGTACTTAACGCCACTTAGAACTTCCCACTACACAAAGGGTGGGAACAGGAACTGTTACAGGGGATGTAACTCAATCGGAACCTATATACACATGTGGTGGGAATGCCCCAGAGTTGCACACATCTGGACCAAACTCTCAGCCCATCTAAGTTCTCTTTTAGAAGAGCAAATACTGTTAACCATACCTCAGGGATTATTAAATGCTCCATTACCAAATCTTAATAAACATGTTAATACTCTCATTAGAATACTATGCACGGTCACGAGGGTTAGTATTGCTAGACACTGGAAGGAAGGAGTACCAACATGGCATGAAATACTAGAAAGATTTAAAATGACATACTCCTTACATGAAACAGCAGCAATGATACTGGGCACGGTTGACACATTTCACAAAGTCTGGTTCTACTGGATCATGCATCAGACTTAGCCTATTTCACTTGGATGCCACAAATACGGAGGAGATTGCAATAGAGTGACACACTAGAAGAACTAATCATAAGAGATTATATTGATACTTGATTAATAGATCCTAAAAGACCAAATGCCAAGTTTACTTGTTCAGTTATTTTTTGTTTGATTAATTTTAATTTTTCTTAGCATACAGAAAATGAGATATATATTGGATGTTTTTTTTTTCATACGAAACATATCAGACGGGAGACATCAGTTTCAAAAACTTAATATATATATAGGATACCAGTAGCAGACTTGTAAAAACTTGAAAACAAAATGTACTGGGTTTTGTGTGTCCATGTCTGGAAAAATGACTCTGTAAACTATTGTATGAAACAGGTGTAATGTCGGAAAATGTTATCTCAATAAAAACTATTTTAACATAAATAATACACCTTGTGGTAAAGATAAGTTCACAGTGTTAAGTTTACTGTTTCAGCTTGCTGGGCCTTTAAATAATACACCTTGCAGTAAAGATTTGTAAACAGTGTTAAGAATACTGTATCAGCTTGCTGGGCCTTTAAATAATACACCTTGCAGTAAAGATTTGTAAACAGTATTAAGAATACTGTATCAGCTTGCTGGGCCTTTAAATAATACACCTTGCAGTAAAGATTTGTAAACAGTGTTAAGAATACTGTATCAGCTTGCTGCGCTCTTAAACATTACACCATACGGTAAAGATAAGTTCACAGTCTTAACGGCAATGCTAACACTTGTATACGGAACCTGGCTCTAGCAGCTGTGTGCGTGCAGCTTCTCTGATCCTCTCTGCAGATTGCGGCCTGTGTCTGTTAAGCTGGAAGTTGTTAGAGCGGCGTGCGTGCTGCAGTTGCAACAGGTGACTTCTGCTTTAGATGAGAAGTAGCTTCAGTTGAAGGAGACAGAGCTAATCACAGAACAAGTGATACTCTGTTTTAGACAAGTAACAAGAAAGGCTGGAGAGTGAGTGGGTATCAACCTTCAATAAACCAGCAAAGGTGTATGGGAAATGGAAAGCTTTTAAAGGAAAAGAGAGCCAGATAATTGATTCTTAAGGTGGTATGTGAGATGTAGTAACATAAGTTAAGGTGGAACTGAGGAGTTCATGACACATCCCCCCCTCAAAAGAACCTCAAGGAGGTGTCAAGGCGCTGGACGATCAGGATGCCTACGGTGGAACACAGACACCAGACGGGGAGCCGATAGATTGGATGCCGGCTCCCAGGAATCCTCAGATGAGTCATACCCCGACCAGCGGACAAGGTATTGGAGTTCACCGTGATACCTTCGGGAGTCGACTATAGAATGTACTTCGTATTCGGGGTCAGGTGTAGGAGATTCCGGAGGAGATGGAGAGACATGGGTAGAGGGATCACAGGGTTTGACAAGTGACACATGAAATGTGGGATGTATACGGTAAGTTGCTGGGAGTTGTAGGGTAACAGTGACAGGGCATCCGCCTTACCATTTCTTGAACCAGGTCGATATGTGATGGTGAAATTGAATCGTGAAAAGTACAAGCTCCACCTGAGCTGACGAGCTGACAAAGTACGACTAGTTTGAAGATATTGTAGGTTTTTATGGTCCGTATAAATTACTATTGGATGTTCTGCGCCCTCCAGCAAATGTCTCCACTGGTCAAATGAAGTCTTAATTGCGAGAAGCTCCTTTTCCCCCACTGGATAGTTGAGTTCAGCCGGTGTAAGGAGTCTGGAGAAGTAACACACTGGGTGCAAAGGATCTTTTGGTAAGAGTCTCTGGGATAGAATAGATCCGATGGCGTATTCGGACGCATCCACTTCCAATACGAATTGTGCTTTGCTGTTGGGAATGTGCAGTACTGGGGAAGTAACAAATAGAGATTTAAGGAGTTCAAATGCCTTTTGAGTTTCTGGAGTCCAGATGAATGGCTTAGAGGTCCTAGTCAGGTTAGTGAGTGGCCTAGCAATGGCTGCAAAATTGCAGATAAAGCGCCTGTAAAAATTGGCGAAGCCTAAGAACCGCTGGACTTCTTTTATGTTGGAAGGTATAGGCCAAGTGGTGATGGCAGAGATTTTACTATCCTCCATAGATATCCTGCTATTGCTTATGCGATAGCCAAGAAATGATACTTCATTTACATGGAAGAGACACTTCTCTAACTTGACATACAGCTTATGTGTCTGTAATCTGGATAACACTAACCTGACGTGTTTGACATGTTCAGAGAAAGAGGAAGAATAGATAAGAATATCGTCTAGATAGACCACCAGGAAAGTGTCGAGGATGTCCCTAAAGATATCATTAATGAAATTCTGGAATGTTGCCGGAGCATTACACAACCTGAATGGCATAACTGTATATTCGAAAAGACCATACCTGGTCCTAAATGCAGTCAGCCACTCGTCTCCGGACCTTATTCTTACAAGGTTGTAGGCGCCCCTAAGATCAAGTTTAGTAAAAATAGTGGCGCCTCTTAACCTCTCAATTAACTCGGGAATGAGAGGCAAAGGGTACCTGTTCTTTTTAGTACGCTTGTTTAATTCCCGATAATCTATTATCGGACGTAAAGACCCATCCTTGTTTTTCATGAAAAAAATGCCGGCACCGGCAGGGGAGGTGGAAGGGCGAATAAAATCTTTTTTTAGATTATCAGTGATATAGGTTTTTAAATGAGCCAATTCAGGTCTAGAAAGAGGATAGATGTGGCCATAGGGAATGGTTGCCCCGGGAAGTAAGTCTATGGGGCAATCGTAAGGCCTATGTGGGGGCAACAAATCGGCTTCTGTTTTATTGAAGACAGCAGAGAAGTCAAGATATTGTGTAGGAATAGGAGATGAGTAAGTAGTGAACAAGTGAGTGTTTGGAAAACAAGTTGAGACACAGTAGGGAGAGGAGAATGAAATGGTTAGGGTATCCCAATGTACCACAGGTTGGTGTAGTTGAAGCCAAGTGATTCCCAGAACAATAGGGTAAATGGGAGAAGAAATAATATCAAAGGAGATAGTTTCAGTGTGACCAGGTGGAGAGGAAACGAGTAAAGGAATAGTCTGTTGAGACACTGGACCAGATGCTAAATGCGAACCATCAATGACTTTTATAGGCAAAGGTGTGCTTTTAAACTGAAAGGGTATTTTATTTAATTCAACCAAACGTAAATCAATAAAGTTGGCGCAAACGCCTGTATCGATGATTGCGTTACACTCTATCCTGTGTCGGTCCCACTGCAAAAGCAAGGGAATGGTAAGGTAAGCTGTAGCAGTGGTTTTTGTGTGGAAACAATGTTTTATGTTATGGATCTTACATATATTCTGCTTTAGTAATAGAGGGCACTCCTTAACTGCATGACCAGTACCTGCGCAGTACATACATAAATTCGCAGTTCGGCATCTAGCCTTTTCCTGCGGGGTAAGTGGACCCCTAATAAAACTGATGTCCATGGGTTGGTCGGACGGTGGACCAACGGTTGGAGGAGTTGGCAGTACCCTGCGAACAGGTGCTGTAGATGGGCTTCTTTCCTGCTTCCTCTCTCTAAGGCGTCTGTCAATTGTAATCGTGAGGGCATAAAGGTCGTCAAGACGATCCGGTATACCAATCCTGGCGAGCTCATCCTTGATCTCCTCTGCAAGTCCGAGACGGTATTGGTTTTTTAGAGATACCTCATTCCAGAGGGAATCTCTAGCCCAGATTCTAAATCTGGTAATTTACTCTTCTACTGGTGCTTTAGACTGCTTTAAGTTCCTGAGTTTACTTTCTGCAGTTATTTGACGGTAGGGGTCATCGTAGAGGCCTGATAATGCCTTTAGGAAAGCATCAAGGGAATTTAGAATGGGGTCCTGGGTCTCATAAAAGGAGTCGGCCCAGGCCCTGGGTTTTCCCCTGAGATAGGAGAGTATGGTTAGAACCTTGGACCTATCAGTTGCATATGTCCTAGGACGAACGTCAAAAAGCAAGAGGCATGCATTCCTAAACTGCCTAAGTGTGGAACGATCTCCAGAAAATTTCTCCGGGTAGGAGACTTGGGGTTCTGCTTGATGATCAGTTCCAGAGTTCCTATTTGACAATGCTTCCCTTAAACAGGCTTTGAGACTCTGGTTTTCTACCTGCAGCTCTCTAAAAGCCTGTGTCAGACTATCCAAATGCTGATTTAGGGTATGGATTTGTGATGTCAGGTCACTGGGCTCCATTATCAAATATAGATTTTATGGCTGGTTTATTATGTAATGATCAGCAATTCGATTGCTGTTTCTTTAGTCTGATTATGAGTATTCTCTGGTAAATAGTTTGTATGTATCATGTGATTAAGTCTGTCTGCTAGTGAGGAGACAGAGTCTTAATCACCTGGATTAATGTAGCCCGGAATATTCACCTCAAAATTATAAGTAGTAAGATCAGGTGAATTATATCTGGGTCCAGAGATAAGTTTGTACTATGTAAACTTTTAGATAATAAGTTGCAGTTTATATAGGTTTGTGACAGATAAGTGAGGTCCCCTTTAAGGTAATACTGTGCCTTTAAATAATACACCTTGCTGTAAAGATAAGTTCACAGTGTGGAGTATAATGTTTCAGCTTGCTGGCCCTTTAAATAATACACCTTGTGGTAAAGATAAGTTCACAGTGTTAAGTTTACTGTTTCAGCTTGCTGGCCCTTTAAATAATACACCTTGTGGTAAAGATAAGTTCACAGTGTTAGGTTTACTGTTTCAGCTTGCTGGGCCTTTAAATAATACACCTTGCAGTAAAGATTTGTAAACAGTGTTAAGAATACTGTATCAGCTTGCTCTCTGATCCTCTCTGCAGATTGCGGCCTGTGTCTGTTAAGCTGGAAGTTGTTAGAGCGGCGTGCGTGCTGCAGTTGCAACAGGTGACTTCTGCTTTAGATGAGAAGTAGCTTCAGTTGAAGGAGACAGAGCTAATCACAGAACAAGTGATACTCTGTTTTAGACAAGTAACAAGAAAGGCTGGAGAGTGAGTGGGTATCAACCTTCAATAAACCAGCAAAGGTGTATGGGAAATGGAAAGCTTTTAAAGGAAAAGAGAGCCATATAATTGATTCTTAAGGTGGTATGTGAGATGTAGTAACATAAGTTAAGGTGGAACTGAGGAGTTCATGACACCCTGTAAGCCTAGCGAAGTATCACTATCAGAGCCTGTGTCTGTGTGTGAAGTGTCAGTAGTGTCTTGCTGTTCGTGTACAAAAACAGAACGCTCACCATGTGACACTCCCGGCTGTGCGATCTGGGTGTTGCAACGTTCCCTCATGGTGCTCACCTTCGAGCTCATGAGGGTCCGCTGCTGCTCCGGTGCCGCCAGTGTGAAGAATGGCCGCACCGGAAGTCCCCACGCCTACTTCCGGTCACGCGGCCAATGTAAGTGCACAACCGGAAGTAGGCTGTGAAGCCTGAACACGCGTTACCGGAGGCTCTGGTAACGGACTTTGGCCTATAATTCGAGGCGGCAGAGTGGCGGTAGGCGCGCAATGGGGGGTAGCTTGCGATGGCAGCAAAGGAGGTAAATTGGGCTCAGGTGCCTGCGCAATCAAGATCGAAGGGGGGTAAGTCGGGCCTAGGTGCCCCCCGAGGCAAACCCTGGGGCTGAGCAAGTAGGCCAGGAGCCTGATGGGCCTGAAAAGCGGGCTGAGCAAGTAGGCCAGGAGCCTGATGGGCCTGTTCTGTTTGGAAATTTGGCCTAGGTGCCTGAGGGGACATTTGCTGAAAAACGGGCCCAGGAGCCTGCAGGGCCAAATTAGATGGTAAATGCAAATGAGGCCCAGGGGCCTGCATTTGTAAAACGGAGCCAGAAGCCACATGTTCTGCAATATGGGGATCCCTGGTTATGCCAGGCCCAATTTGCAGAACATGTGGAACCACATGCTGCAATTGCACATGGCCTGCTGAGGGGTGTGCAGGGGCAGCATTAGACATTGCAGCTGCAATGTAGCTCAAGAAATTAGAAACTGCTGGGACATCTGCAGATGGTACAGCCTGTAGAAGGTTTGAGAATTGGTTAGGAGTTAACTGCTGCTGCTGTTCTAAATTAATGACAGGGGAATGAACCTCCTCTATCACTAACTGTGATTCTGGCACCAAATTCACTACATCCTCCCCAGCTTCAGTGATTTGCTCTTGGGAAGGTGCTGCATGAACCTGTGCCACAACAACAGCTTGATTTTGTGTAGGAGGGATGTAATCTAAATCATTATCAATTGTTTTCTGTGTACCTATCTTTTCCTTTGTCTTTCCAGCTTCTGCATTATCCTGATAGCGTCTAGGTGGGAGAACTGAACGCCTTGAACGATGCATGGTAGTCAGAGAAAGGAGAAAAAACTGAGCAGCACAGAAAGGAAACACTTCACAGCCTGGATCGGATGGAGAAGAGGAAGTTGGGAGGGGAACCTCAGCTTTTACCAGGTAAGGAGGGGCCTGACCTAACCTGCAACAATGTTGCACCTAGAACCCAACCCTCTATCTCCTATCCCACTTTCCTACAGCCTTAACCCTTAGCCTGCAACAGGTCCATACTGGGCCCTACACAAACTTTACATACACATATATAAATACATAATCATATACACATACATACACATATACATACATACACATAAAAACATTCATACTCATACTGTTTATACATAGATACAGATACATACATACACATATATACTACACTTATATACATACACACACACATATATATTTATATATATATATATATATACATACATACACACATACATACACTTATAAACATACAACTATATACATGCACACATATACATACACATACATGCATACACACATATTCATGCATACACACATATACATACACACACCTATATATATTTATATATATATATAAATATATATATATATATATATATATATATATATTCTTCAACAAACTACAAGAAGAGAACAAGGACCATCAAACATTTCTTAAGGCCCTGTATAGATAGGGAATCAAGCACACTTTTTTTATAAAAAAAAATAGCTCAAAAGTGTAGCTAAATTAAACAAATGGAATGAATCTCTGACCAGTACAATCACTGAGAACAAAAAATAATTTATTGATAGTACAGAAAGAAGTAAATCCTAACTGTCCAAACATAGCAATAGGCCAGTTGTGCGCTGGCCTCGGGTATATGTTAGCAACACAAAGTAAAGTATGTTGAACAAACAATATAGTACATGTGGCCAATTAAAACCCTGAAGATGTGCACATCATAATCATAATATTGGCAAAAATACAATCCAAAGACACCTAGTACACTGCTACACCCAAGCTGTACACGGTACCCAAGTCAATACAAGGGATAATTACCGGACAGGTTAATTTTTAGGGATCTAAGTAGTGATAGGTGCTTTGTAAAGATTTCAGGAACAATAATGGCAGTATAGCAACAATTACAAAGAATTACATACAAGTATGAAGAATAGCTATTGCAATGGTTATTAGCAATAAGATAGATAGTGAGTTACATGCAAGTATGAAGAATAACTATTGCAATGGTTATTAGCAATAAGATAGATAGTGGAACATAGTAATACATCCTCCATAATGAATTGCCTCAGTACAACAGTTACATAGATACACAGCAGTTTACATAGAGATGCCTGCATATATTGAGATAAAATTCTCACAAGAGTGTATTGCTGAAGAAAACAACCAAATCACACTAGGATGATTTTCCACATATAGCGGTATTGTCTTCAGCCAGACTTAGCATAAGTCCAAGGTATGCAAAATGGGATAAGTGCTGCCAAAGCTGCATGCGTGTTAGTAAAGCATAGTACTTCTTATTGCTGAAGATGTTGTGTGAAAACAGCAAACAAGCCAAATGAGCAGTGGGAGTCAGTCCAGGCTAACCCCCCATATTGCAAGTGAAAGCAGCTATATTCCTATGTTAAACCATAAGCATGCACTTATCTGCTTCTGGAGGTGTTCACAATTGAGGTCCGCTGTTTGTTACCGGTTGCCTCCTGAAATACTGCCTTGTAATTGAGTCCCATGAAACAGTTTGCTGAGCCAGTTGAATGCTGCACGCTGAGTCTGCAGCGTGGTAGGACTGTGTGCTTACTTCCTGGTTGGTCACATGTGTGTCTATGATCCAATGCCCTAGCAAAAAATTTGATGAGACATAATAAGTCAAATTAGTTAATGACGTTCACAATTGCAAATAATAAAAAATAAAAAAATGAAAAATGAAAAACAAAAGATAAGCAAAAGAATGAAATAAGTAGTCTTTAATTAAAATTGAAACTAAAATTAGAAACTCAGGGAGCAAGTAATGATGTTAGAAAGCTATTCATTTTCATAACATCCAAATACTCTAATATACATGAATATTATAATAGAAAGGGGCTTTTTTAGATGAAACTAGCCAACTGGCAAAAGAGTGTTCAAAGGTAAATATCCACTTACACTCTTTTTGGAGCAGACATTTATCATTGTCCCCCCCTCTTCCATGCACAATACCTTTGTCTATACCTGTAAAGCGTAGACAACCTGGGTTGCTGTTATGTACAGCTTGATAATGTCTCGCAATGCTGCTAGATTGTATTTTACCTTTTATATCATCCCTGTGTTCCTTTATACGATCTTTAAAGATACGTTTTGTTTTGCCCACGTAAAACGCCGGGCAAGAACATTCCAGGAGATACACAACCCCCTCCGTATTGCAATTGAAGAAGTAATTAATCTAAAAAGATTTTTTACTATTGTCAGAAAATGTCTTGGTCCTTTTCATAAAATCACATGTCACGCACTTTCCACAAGGAAAGTTGCCATTAGGGATGTGCTTCTTAAGCCAATTTCCTTCTTTTTCTGTGGGTTTAAATTGGCTCGGGACCAGGTAATCTTTGAGATTTTTTGCTCTTTTTGCTGTAAGGCTGGGATAAGTCCCAACTTCTTCAGCAATGTTGCCATCACTTAAAAGGATTGGCCAATGCTTATTAAGAACTGACTTAATGGTTTGCCAATGACAATTATAAGTTGTGGTTAATCGAATTACTGACTTTGTTTGTTTAGTCCTCTTGAACAGGAGATCATCTCTATCAATTTTTCTTGTGTGAATCATAGCTTTTTTAATCTTACGCCGTGAATAGCCACGTTCAAGAAACCTATCTTGCATGAGCTTTCCATGTTCCTCAAATTTCTCTTTCGACGAGCAATTGCGGCGTAGCCGAAGAAATTGTCCTTTAGGAATTCCTCCTGTAAGGTGTCGGGGATGGTGATTGCTTGCCATTAACAAGCTATCAGTAGCCGTAGCCTTTCTAAAATTTTCAGTGACCAACATGTTGTTCACATTTTTTACCTTAATGTCAAGAAAATCAATCTCAGATTTACTAAAGTGCACAGTACGTCGTATATTTAGATAATTTTGGTTCAAACTATTGACAAACTGCAATAATTCAACTTGATCACCCTCCCAAATGAGGAATACATCGTCCACATATCTCAGCCAGAAATTGACATGTTTAGTGAACAAATCGTGTTGATAAACTGAATCCATCTCCCATTTGCCTAAATGTAAACAGGCGTATGTGGGGGCACATGTGGCCCCCATGGCTGTTCCTCTCAATTGTTTGTAAATTCTGTTATTAAACATGAAAACATTGTTATTGAGAATGAATCTTAGAAGGTCAACAATGAGCTCAGTATGTTTGGAAAATTTTGTACCTCTGCTTGACAGGAAACTTTCACAGGCTTTTATACCAGTATCATGTGGGATACTGGAATAAAGTCCCTCTATGTCCATTGTCACTAAAAGTGATTCTTTGTCAACTGGCATCACATTGATTTTTTTCAAAAAGTCAGTTGTGTCAAGAACAAATGACGGTAAAGTCACCAAAAAAGTACACAGAGCATGATCAATAAAGTGACCTACATGTTCAACCAGACTCCCGATGCCAGAAATGATGGGACGTCCAGGCGGATTCTTAATGTTCTTATGAATCTTAGGTATACAGTAAAATATAGGCATAACTGGATTGTCTACCATCAAATAACCAAATTCTGTATTAGTAATTGTCCCATCATTTCTGGCATCGTTCAAAATTGTTAAAAGTTTTGATTGCAAGGTAGGCAGAGGGTTGAAGTCAAGTTTCAGATATTAATCTTTATCTGACAATTGTCTCATTACCTCCTTGCAATACATAGTTTCATCCCATAGAACGACATTGCCCCCCTTATCCACTGATTTGTACACAATGTTGGGGGGCATTTTTAACTCTTTCAGAGCTTTTCGTTCTTTCTTGGTCAAGTTGTCATCAACAATGCCACTCAGTGGCAGTTCCTGTATCTCCCTTTCAACCATTTTAACAAATAAGTTAACTGCAGGAGAGAAAGTTGCGGCATATAAGTGGATCTTTTCTTAAAATGAGAAGATAATTTAAAAGGTAAATCTATCTCTGACGCTAGAAAAGAATCTTCGTCAGAGGTCGATTCCTGATATAATTCATTAAGGTCCTGTAGCGCCAGCCTATCCTCAGTGGTCAAGCTCAGATCCTCAATTATATTCTTAGATCTATTTTTAAACATTTGAGAAAGAACTACTTTTCTAGCAAATCTGTGAAGATCTTTTAGAAAAGTAAACTTGTCAAATCCATTAGATGGACAAAATGACAAGCCACGCTTTAGCACACTGAGATGGCAATTGTTGAGGCAAAAAGAGGACAGGTTAATCACCTGCAGGTTATCAGATGAAGGGGGTGCGTCTAGTAGGGTCTTCTGCCCCTCCGACCCCTTGGTCTGTAATTCTGCTGCCTCTCCGAACTCCTGCTGAATTCTCTGTCCCTGGACTGGTGGTAAGGATATCGTCTTCCTCCAGTATTTGTACCTGTCCCTATTCCATCTCTTCCGCCCCCCCCCCCACCTTCTTGTGGGGTGGACGGGCCAAGATCAAATCTTTCATATTTGAAAATGAAAAAAAAAAAAAAAAACATTATTACTTAAAATATATTGCAAAAAGGATGCCTATGAATTTTCTACTTCTATAGCTTAGAAGGACCAAAAGAACAAGTGAAATCCTAGGGCACGCTAACATCTGTGGGTTGGATAACAAAGCATTGATAAATCCCTCCTATAGCAGACTTCTTTGGGGCTCGCTAAGAAATGAATTTCCTGGCTAACTCTAGAGCACTAACCGGACATGCAAATGTACACATACACTTACATAGACATATATAAATTCATAATCATATACACATACATACACATATACATACATACACATAAAAACATTCATACTCATACTGTTTATACATAGATACAGATACATAAATACACATATATACTACACTTATATACATACACACACACATATATATATTTATATATATATATATATATATATATATATATATATACATACATACACACATACATACATACACTTATAAACATACAACTATATACATGCACACATATACATACACATACATGCATACACACATATACATACACACATACACACACACCTATATATATATATATATATATATATATATATATATATATATATATATATATATATATATAAATATATATATATATACAGTGTATATATATATATATATATATATATATATACACTCACCGGCCACTTTATTAACACAAACTGCTAATCAGCCAATAACATGGCAGCAACTCTATGAATTTAGGCATCTAGATGTGGTGAAGACGACTTGCTGAAGTTCAAACCAAGCATCAGAATGGGGAAGAGAGGGGATTTAAGTGACTTTGAACGTGGCATGGTTGTTGGTGCCAGACGGGATGGTCTGAGTATTTCAAAAACTGCTGAACTACTGGGATTTTCACGCACAAACATCTCTAGGGTTTACAGAGAATGGTCCGAAAAAGAGAAAATATCCAGTGCGTGGCAGTTCTGTAAATGAAAATGCCTTGTTGATGTCAGAGGTCAGAGGAGAATGTCAGACTGATTTGAGATGATAGAAAGGCAACAGTAACTCAAATAACCACTCGTTACAACCAAAATATGCCGAATACCATCTCTGAATGCACAATTCTTTGAACCTTGAAGCAGATGGGCTACAGCAGCAGAAGACCATACCGGGATGCCACTCCAGTTAGCTAAGAACAGGAAACTAAGGTTACAAGTTTATAACTATAAACTTGGTTAGAGTAAGAAAAGACTTAGGGGGGAATTTATCAAAGGTCAGGCAGACTTGATCCAACATAATATTCTTACAATTATGTTCTGACTTATTTACAGCGTAATAGTTGTTTTACCATCTGTGTATATATGTGTTGTATGATTATTCTTATATCCTTAATATAGCCATGCGGAGCATAAGTTGTTTTAACCAAAGTCAGAATCTCATGATAACTTATTTTGGTATAATGAGGTTGTTTATATTTTGTTTTGGAGCTGATAGATCGTTATTTATTCTTGTAATTGAACTTAACTTATGTTTCCGGTATCATGCGTAATACATCAATCTGAGTATGAGAGATCCGCTTAGCATAGAGTCTATTAGCTTGGTGTTACTATAACGGTATAGTCTCAAAATTGAAAACCTATATAATTTTCTTACAAGACTGTACTTTAACAAGTGTTAACATAATAATAGCTGTTTTTTTATGCTCTTGGTGGATCTTTCTCAATATCTAGGACCAGTCTATTTACTATAAGGTCTTTTGAACTTTTTTCTAAGATGATTTTTTCTAAGTTTTTTTCTAAGATGATTGTGCTATTTTTAAAAAATGAATTTTGAATTGTGTTTTTTTAATTTTTGTTTTTTTTTGTATTTTTTAAGTTTTGATATTAGGTTTATTCTTTTATGAATTTTATATGAATTTTGTATTTCATTTAGGATAAACTTTTCCATGATGATTTTTGTGACAATGATATATTCTATTATTATAACATTCATCTGTTTAAGATATATGACATTACTAATTTGGACCTTACTATACTATACATGCCTGCTTATTTCCCAACTTATTTATATATGACCCTACTGCGTTGTTAGCATTTTACATGTACAGCTTTTATACTTTGTTATTTTTGTAATATAGGTTGCAATTAGACGAATTCGTTCAAATATAATGTAGGTATTACTATAATCTGTCCTGGGCAACACTATAATGATAGTCAAGATATTTTGTAGTTTATTATGGCCGGGTATTGGATATGGGTGTTGGTTTGATACCACGCTGTGATTGGTTTATTTTTAACCAATGGTGTTCTGGTAAGGGACCGAACTTTTCAAAAGAGCGAACCATGTCACTACCTGTGACGTTTCATCAGCTGTTGCACTCATTTTGCCCCTAATGTGCATGCGTGCCAGCATCATCACATACCTGGCCGCATACGTCACTGTGAAAATATTTAGACTTGTGAAATTCTGAAACCTTTCTATAGCGCATGCGTGGGCTTTTCTATCACAAATGGGGGGATTTATAGAACAATGTTTATTCAACACTGTATGTGAATTATTGTGTGAAACCGAAATAAATGTATACTTATTTAAAAACATTTATTTATATATAACCTCAAATGCATACAAACAAGAAGGCATGCATTCAAAGCACTTCACTTTATGTTTACTTTAAAATACGACATTCATTGGCGATAGCCGAGTGGCTGTTTGTCATGCAGGGACGAATAAACATCGTTCCATGTTTGAGGTTACATATAAATAAATATTTTTAAATAAGTATACATTTATTTCTGTTTCACATCATAACTCACATACAGTGTTGAATAAACATCATTCCATAAACCACCCCCATTCGTGATAGAAAAGGCCACGCATGCGCTATAGAAAGGTTTCAGAATTTCACAAGTCTAAATAGTTTCACAGTGACTTATGCAGCCAGGTATGTGATGACGCTGGCATGCATGCGCATTAGGGGCAAAATGAGTGCCATAGCTGATGAAACGTCACAGGAAGTGACATGGTTCGCTCTTTTGAAAAGTTCGGTCCCTTAACAGAACACCGGTCATCATGGCATTGGATGACATGGAGATGTACCTATGCCACAGGCAGTGCTGTGGGTGGGGGTTTTAGAGGGTATTTAAGCTCTTTATGTTATGTGTGCACATTTGATGTTGGTTTTAGGATGGGATAACACCCGAAACATCACTTTAATAAAGAAAAATCTTTCTGCATTTAAAGACCCAGTTGTTTATTGTATAGCGCCTTTCATTTTTGAAGTGTGTATATATATATAAATATATATATATATATATATACTCACACACATACAAATCCACAAATCCAAAATTATTAGAACCATTATGTATTGTTCTTAAACCCAACACATAACACACCATGCACTCTACACTATTGATTGAAAGCATATTATGCTAAAGAATGTTAGCCGTGCTAACAATCTCTGGAAAAACAAATTTAACAATCACATGTAATTTTTCGTGCAGATCGCCATATGGATAGTGCATCCTGTAATCTATGCCTAAAAGTTTTAACCCATTGGTTATACAATGGTATTTAGATAAAACCTTTCCCTTTTTTGCTTAACCCAAACTATTTATTACATATAGAAGAAGGTAAATCCCACCAGGGGGGAAAAAAAGTAGGAGACCCGGAGACAACAAACTTGAAGTTAATATCTTTTATTCAACCAAATGGCCAAATGACAGGTGTAGGTACAGATAGACACCTGACGAGTTTCGCACATGCGTACATGCGCTTCATCAGAGGCTAAAGAGTTTAGGTGAACCAAGACCTATATAGGGGCCTGCAACCAATCAACAAACAAACTATAGATTGCAAATAGGCAAATGGTGAGTAGTTAGTTGTTTGTGAAAGAATGTCTGCCCCTCCATAGGTCTCGCAAGATATAATATTCATATCTAACGATACACACAATAACATGTCCTAACAATAAAAACTAAGATAAAATAAAATAATATAGTAATGACAATAGTGAACATAATACATTTTCAAAAAACAATTTCATTTTCAGAAAAATAAATAAATAAATAAATAAAGTAATATTTATACAAATAAATTTTGCTTAAAAAGTAGATAAATGAATCTATAAGTGGACAAATATTTAAATTAAGTATATTATCTAAATAACATAATATTTCGAAAGCAAAAAACATAAATAATCAGTAAAATAAAAATAAAAGCAGATGTAAAATAAAATCTTAATAAATGTTATAGCATAAATATGATAATAATCATTGTGAATAATGTCTCAAGACCATATATTAAGGAATAATATTGGTGTCCAGAAAAAGATGACCTACAATATTGGTGTCGGACAATATACACCAATTAATTAAAAAAACCATGGTATTAAGTCTAAGGACACTCTGAAGACAAAATCCTTATTTTTGAAAATTATATAGCCAAGTGGTCCAGATAGAAGGCATATTATAACAATGGTGTTGAGCTATGTCACTGCTGTGGATTAGCATCTCATGTCAACTGTCACTTAAAGACCTTTTGAGACAGTGGCTAAAAGTAAGGTGGTAATGTACAATTATCTGAACCATATCATATTGAGACAATCTAATATCCGATATATATAATGTGTTCTACCATCAGTAAGCTATAGATGGTTTAATATAAAGGATATAATAGATATGAACAAAAGTAAATAAGTCAAGGAGGAAAAGAACTAATCCAACATCTCCATTTGGGGATCAATTCAAGTAGTATAGGAACAACAAGTGAGATTCAAGCACAATCTAAACAGCCAAAGAGGCCTACGAGGTGACAAGAAAGTTTTCCAATAAGGAAAAGAAAGATTTTTTATATTTGTTATCTAATATTTCTTATATTTTGTTTGTTATTTAATTGTATGTATATAGATTTTATTCTCTCAAATATTTATTTTGTACCTCACAAGTGGAACATTTAAATTCACTGTCTACCTGCCTAGGCAGTATCTTTTTAAAATTATATAAAGTCATGTGAAGTTATGTAATATTATAGAAAATTATTTGAAATTATTTTAACTATTCAGTGAAGAGGTCCACATCCATTCTTTTATTCATTCCATCTGGGGCTCTAGTGTGTAATTTTACTATCCAAAATATTTCTTTTTTTTCGAAGGGTTTTTCCTCTATCACCCCCTCGGGGATGTTGTTTTATGGTATCTATGCCAATAAAGGAAAAATATTTGGGACCTATGCCATGAGTTCTGAAATGTTTAGCAACAGGTGTTTTTGGTTCTTTCTCATCTAAGGAACGTATGTGTTCTCGAATCCTGTCCTTTAATGGATGGGTCGTGATACCTACATATTGGCTCGAGCAGGATAAACAGTTAATTAGATAGATTACAAATGAGGAATTACAATCTATCCTGTCTCTTATCAGAAAAGTTTATTTAGTGATATTTGAGGAGAATGTATTAGTAACTGTAATGCAAGTACAGCCCTTACAGGGGACATGCCCACATTTGAAACAGCCAGGTCTAAGGCTTAGCCAGTTAGTGTTGGTAGTGGGTTTTCCCGCAAAGTTCTTCCTTGTGATGTCACCTAAGGTTTGAGCTTTTCTAGCTACACATCTGACACCTTGTGTAAGGATGTTTGATAATGTTTTCATCACCTTTTAGGATGGTATTTTTTAATATTCTACAGATCTGTTGGTATTGTTTGCTAAATTGGGTGATGAATAGCATATTGCTGTTTGTACTAGTTCGATTAAATTCAATGTTCCTTTTCTTGGAATTAGTTATAAGTAAATCTTGTCTGTTTATCCTCCCTACTTGTTCTTGGATGCGTGTTAATAGGTGCTTCTGATAGCCCCTATCCACTAGTCGAGCTGTCAGTTCATGTGCTTGTGTGTGATATTGGTTTAGTTCTGTACAATTTCGGCGCAATCGTAAATATTGCGCCTTTGGGATGCCTCTCTTTAGATGGGAGAGGTGCTAGGAATCGGCACGCAATATCGTATTGCGTGCCAGTGGTTTTCGGTACGTACATGTGAAAATTTTGTCACCCCTACTCTCTATATTGAAGTCCAAAAAGTCAATTTTAGTTGCATTTTTATTTGCTGTAAAAGTCAAATTGTAATTATTATGATTCATATAGTCTATGAATTTGTCCACTGAATGTCCATCGTGACTATGCCAAATGATTATAATGTCATCGATGAAACGGCCGTACATGATGACATTGGTGGTAAAGGGAAAGGAGCTGGAAAAAATATGGTTTAATTCCAGCCACCCCATATAGATGTTGGCATAGGCGGGGGCAAATTTTGCCCCCATCGCTGTGCCGCATCTTTGTAAATAATAATCTCCTTGGTATATAAAGAAATTATTTTGAAGTAGAAATTCAGTAATTTGGACAATGAAAGATATGAATTCATCTCCATAATTAGAGTGTCGGTGTAGCATAGCATCCACTGCTCTAAGGCCCAACATATGAGGGATGTTAGAGTATAGAGCAGCGACATCAATGGTAGTCCATGTATATGTATCTTTCCAATTAATGTCTTTAAATTGTGTGATTAAATGTGCGCTATCCCTAATATAGCCTGGGAGAGCCAGCATGGTGGGTTGAAGTATGTGATCGAGCCAATCACCCAATCTTTCACAAAGGGACCCAGTGCTGGCCACTATGGGCCGGCCAGGAGGTTTTTCCAAACCTTTGTGTATTTTGGGTACAATCCTAAAATAAGGGGTGGTTGGCTCGTGCACAAATAAGTAGTCTGCCAATTCCTTGTCCATATAGTGATGTTAAACTGCAAAATCTAACAAATGTATTAATTTATGTTTGATAGAATTTGTGGGGTTGAAACGCAAATTGGTGTACAATTGGCTATCGCTAAGTTGAGAATTTATTTCTTCCACATAATCATATTTGTTTAATAGTACTACGGCCCCTCCTTTGTCCGCTTGGACTATGACAATGTTTTCATTTTTCTGAAGCTTGATCAGTGCTCTTCTCTGTGTTTTAGTGATGTTATCTGGATTGATGTTTAAGGGATTGTAATCAACTGATCTATATAGATCTGTAAGTTCCCTCTCTACAACTCTCTGATACGTGTCTAATAGGTGGTGTCTTGTATGTATTGGATAAAAGTGAGAAGTGCTTTTGTAAAGGAAGTTGGTGCATTTATTAGTTAAAGCATCAGTGTGTCTAAGTGAATCTTGTTCTAAAGTGACAAGATTGGTTAAATCTAACAAATCTGTAAATTTTAACCCTAGAGATGAGGGTTGGGTGATGGATACAGAATACTGAGTGAGTATAGGCATACTTTGAGTGGTGATATCAGTTGTGGTCTGTGTGGTATGTGTGTGTTGAAAATGCTGTCTCAAAACTAACTTTCTTACAAACTTATTAATGTCAATTAAAGTGTTGACTAAATCAAAATTGTGTACTGGTGCATATGACAGACCCTTGTTTAATAGATCTATTTCAGTGTTGGACAGAGAGTATTCAGAGAGATTAATGACTGCTATTTCTTTACATTTTTTCTGACCCTGCTGGGATAACGATAAGTAGGTTCTGAGTTTTCAGGTTCTACAATGGTGTCTCTCTTCTTAGGAGTGCTAGTCTGGTGTGGTTGTTTTACCAGGGATTTAAGTTCCCTTCTATTAGTGTTTGGTATTGGATTCGATATCTTTGACTCAGATGTACTAGGTATTTGTTCATCATCTGTCATTTTTTCGCTGCTATCATAATGGTCTGTGTCTATGCTAGAAAAAGTTACATATTTATTAGTGTCATGTTTAGTTTTATCACTCTGTGTATTATATATATATATATATATATATATATATATATATATATATATATATATATATATATATTAAGAAGTGTTTTGAGCCAGTTTGACTACAACTATCACACATGAATAACTGATTTTAACATCACTGCAGCAGAATATGTTTTTAAAAGGGCTAGTAATACTTATAGCAACAATCAAAATTATCTGCACCACTAATTCCAAAAGCTATGATTTAAAGGGAAATTAAGGTCAATTTTGTAAGTTATGCATCAGAAATTATTCACTTTATTGCTAAAGATTAATATGCAAAACACGTTTTAAAAGCAATATCCATTGAATTGAACATACAGTGCTGTCCTCTAGTGGCAGAATGTTGACAATGTCAGAGATAACCTTTTTCTAAGATTTTGCTATTTTAGATTCAACTACAATTTATAAGTCCATAAAGAGTCTAACATATAAGTAATACCATCAGAAAGGCTGCTGACCTCTTCCAATTTTAACCAGTTAAGAGATCATATGCTTACCACCTATGTGATAATTTATCTTAAAATTAATTGCATATCTATCTGATTGAAATCTTTTAATTCTTGGCTGCTAAGGACAGCACTGCATTACATCTCTATCAACCAAGAGCTTAATGCTTGGTCTAGTTTCTTATTTTGATATTTTATAAATAAGTTTTTAAGAGAATCTGAAAAGAAACAAAGCACAACCAGATTCAATAGCAGTATAACAGTATGGAACATACAACGTTGCAGAAATGAACTTACAATGTAAAAACAAATTTATTGCATATCATCCCATAAAATACATCCAAGTCACAAAATGTCCTATATATATTTTCTCTCTCTGCGATCAGTATCCACAGTCAGCATCTCTCTACGCTAAACTGGCGGCTATTGTCCTGCATGTCTCTGATGCCGGATAGTTTTTCCTTTGCCAATCCAGAAATTATGTGTATGACGTCAATGAGCTATGGGTCCTCACTTCATCCAAAAACCTTAACGCAACACCTTTCTACCGCTATTGTGCAGTCTTTATCAAGAGGGTAAATAATCTGGGTATCAGAGGGTGTGGTTCTCTTTAAATAGCCAAAGTGCCTTTCTCATTGATTCAAAATCGAAAACAATATCATGGAAACCCATATGTCCAATAACTGAATAAATAAATATTCAAAACAAGTTTCATCAAGAATTTGTACTATTAACAATTAAAAATTAAACATTAAAAAACCCTCTAATGAGGGGGCGGAGCCTAGCCATGATCTGATATGGCCGCACTTTAGAATTGCTCTGTAGTCCCCTGTGTCTTTCACCCATAATCTAACAGTCCTATCACCATATGAACCCTCTACATGACTGGGTAACACAGCCCTAGTCCCCAGGATTCCGAAAATATAGCATCCAGGCTGAGGAGGAGTGCGCTGACTTAGGGCTGCACAAAATTAACACCGGACCTGTCAGCCATACACGTAAGCTGCTACCAATCTAATCACCAGCCGCATACGCAAATTGCCACTTGACTGCCTACCATAAGCTTCTGCTGGGCTGACCGCTGCCCTCCGGGACCTTGCTAACACCCACGCTGAGCCCATGATATAGCCGCACACCGGCATGGGCCTTCAGGACGGAAGAGCCGCGACCACGTGGCCTCGCGATATCGCTGATTGTCTTTGCCGTGAGCCTCCGGTGCTGGCTGCTGGGATAAAATAGATGCAGTACCGATCAGCCAAAGACCTTGACACACCAGCAGTCTAGAAGAACTCCTGCAGGGGCCGGCGGACAAGGTAGGGGCCCAGATTGGGCCTTCTGACATATAACCCACGTGGAGGTTAAGAGAGGGAGGTGCGGCTTTTAGAACTGCTGCTTATCTGGGAGCCGACGCCAAACTGCAGGCCCACCCTTATTAACTTACATAAACTGTAGTGGTGGAACTACAAGGGGGGTAATTGAACACAGACTTGCCCAACGTCCATATAAGGGGCTAATAGTGGTGGTCTGAGCCCTAATTGTATTTGCAGCAGATGCCCCAATTGTTGCCCAGGCTCCTAAGCATTTGGCATGTAGTTAACCTGATGTATACCTCAGGGCACACAGTTAATACGGCCTAAGTTAACTAAGGAGCTAAAAGTCTTCATCACCCTTAATACCTCTGCCCAATGCTAGATATGGCCAGCAAAAGAAATCCTAAACCTCCCAAAAGCACTCAGTCCTCCAGTATGGAGAGTTACTTGATTTCCTCAGATCCAGCTCCCCCACCTAATAAAACGATATCAGAATCACAGTCAAGTGTCTCTCAGTCACAGGAGCAAAGATCCTGCACACAATCCCTCAACTATCTTACTAAGGACGATATCACACAATTATCTTCCAAAGAAGACATTAAAAACGCAATGCAAGACTTTAAGAACATGTTTGGGGAAATTAAAAGGGACATAGTAGCAGTAAAGCATCGTGTCACTCAGATTGAAGAAAAACAAGAGTCATTAAGTTCTGACATGCAGCAACACAATAGCCTTTTACAAGAGCAGGAAGGTGTAGTCCTATCTCTCATGGATCGTATAGAAGACCTTGAGAACAGGAGCAGGAGGAGCAACCTCCGCCTGCGGGGTGTCCCTGAGTCGGTAGACCCTCCAGCATTACTAACTTACATCCAGGAGTTTATTAGATTCCTCAAAAATGACGAGACGGCGCCAGATGTGCAGCTGGAGCGTGCTCACAGGGCCCTCCGTCCCAAACCACCTAATAGGGCCCCACCCAGGGATGTCATTATGAAATTTCTTTCATTTAGAGATAAGGAGGAAGCCTTAAAGCATGCCAGAGCAAGGCACCCAATCACATTTAAGGGCTCAGAGATACAGGTATACTCAGACCTTTGCCCCACAACTCTGCATAAACGCAGAGACTTGAGACACGTCACGTCAGCCCTAAAGGAGAACAGGATCCCATATAGATGGGGGTTTCCCACTTGCCTAATTGCCATGAAGAATAACACCTCTCATGTCCTTAGGAGCCCTGAGGACCTTCCAGCGTTTAGCCAGGCCCTTGGCCTGGGGATTGTCCCTCAACGCCCGGAAGAAGCCATCCGTCGAGCCCCTGGTGAAGCGGTCCACAGAGAAAATTCACATATCCTTGGCTGATGGCTTGGGATCTACAAGTTTTTGTTGTTTAAGCTTTTCTCAGGAGGCCTGTGTGGAGCAAAGTCCAATATCCCTCTGGAGTCCACGGGGATTGTATGTTTCACATAAGTTTATTGACAACTGACCCATTCACAGGTTTGAAGTTACATTGTGGTTAAATGACTTATTGACTCACATTCATGCACTGCTATGCCTTGATATAAGATATCAATGTTTGAACTGATATTGCACCTTAGCTCGGACTAAAGAGAAAGATTTGAAACTATAGTACGGTCTGTTTGATGGCAGGAGGGACTCCCCCCCCTTTTTTTTTTTAACATTTAAATGATTTGTCACTATATAACCTTGCACTGTTTTGCCATCTGACCATTCTAGACTAGCCACGAGCCCTTTGCGTAAAATCCCCTACCTCATTGAAATGCATCAGGAATATATGTTCTATTTAATATAATTGAGGTTTGCTCCATTTCCAGGTTCAATGTCTTAAAGTGCCTGGAAGACCAGTTAATCTATTCTCATGATTTTTCACACCAGGATGCCCCCCTTTTAAATTATTTATTTATTTTTTTTCTCAACCCTCATGTCCCTTAGCAGAAAATTGTATATTTTATGTAGAATCGATAGCGTCTGATCCATAAATAGGAATAATGTTCACTGCTTTATAATGATATGTCACATTGTATTCAAGTACTGTTATTTCATAATGCCCTTACTTGACTATATGTAGCACTTTGGCTCAGGGTCCAGGGTTCAACCTGACCTTCTCATAATGCTCGTTTAATGACTGGGTTCTTACTATGCATTTAGCATTACATAATATCCAAATTACATGTTATATTTATGGTCAGGGATATGTTAGCATAGACAAGAGTTGAGATCTCGCATACCGAACCCTACTGGTGTTTCAGCTTATCCACTCATAGTACAAGATTGGTAACACCTACCCACAACCAAGTAAGCTCAACATAGAAGGGTTTAGTCGGGAAATAAATCTCATATCATCATTATAGATAATAAGTTACATGGGAACATATTTAGAACACCCAGTCTGATTCTAAGGACCAGTTAGATTTATAAGATATATGTTTACTGTTTATGTTTTTTATTTGTGTGAAAGACACAGGGACAACTACCCCTAAGTTGCTAAAGTAGTAGTTACAGTTTCTTTTCTAAAATAGAAGAGGAAAAAAAAAAAAAAGAAGCAGACTCAGTGTTGTGTGGTTTTACTGTTCAAAGTTATACTGCTTCATATAGTCTACGTAATACCAAAATACTGCTTTATTTGTCTTCTCAGTGAAGACATTCCTTTTGTTTCTTCTTCCTAACTCCTCTGATCTCTTATCCTCTATTTCCCTTCTTTATCATCTTCCCCTCTTTTTCTTCTCTTTTCTCTCTGCACCCCCCCCCCCCACTCCTCTTCCCTTTTTTTTTTTCTTTTTTTTTTCTTCTCTCCCCTCCCCCCTTCCATACACTCATTACCACTCTCCCCTGGACTATTGTTAAATTTGCATGGCAAAAATGTCGAGCCAGCTTTCTAGACTCAGGCCTCACCCGATAGAACTCATAACCATTAACGCAAAGGGAATCAATAGCCCCTCCAAACGCTCCATAGTGCTAAAAGATATGCAGAGGCTAGGTGGGAGCATAATCTTCTTGCAGGAAACGCACTTTGCATTAAATCACGAACCAAAATGGTACAATAGATACTACCCTGTTGCACATTTTGCTTCTGGCCCAAAGAAAAAAAACGGGGTAGGAATCCTTTTTAGCGCTAATACACCCTTCCAACTATCACAAAGCTATGCAGACCCGGAGGGTAGATTCATGGTACTTACGGGCTCTTTGTTTGGTAGGCCCATTACACTGGCCAATGTATATTGCCCCAACACCTCCCAGCACCTCTTTCTCCAGAAGGTTACTCGAAAACTTCTCGAAATGCAGACTGGAGTTGTGTTCCTAGGAGGGGACTTTAATGCACCCCTCAACCCTATCCTTGACACCTCCAATGGCCTCTCCGGCACCCCGCATAAAACGCTTAAACGTATGGCCACTTCGCTGGCAGAACTAGCGATCCATGACATATGGTGCACACACCACCCATCTGATCAAAACTATACATTCTACTCGCATCCACATCAAAAATATTCCAGAATAGACTATCTATTCACAGATACTACAGGCCTGATTGTCACTAAATCTAGCAAAATCCATGTGATTACATGGTCTGACCACTCTCCGGTGGGCTGCTCTATCCAGTGGCCAAGTGTCCCTATCACACCCTTTTTGTGGAGACTTGACGACACGCTCCTCGATGACCCGGTGTTTGACGCCGACATTAGGAGAGCGATAGCTGAGTTCTTTCGCCTCAATACAGGCAAGGGCCAGGATGATACTACTGTATGGGAAGCACACATGTGCACCATAAGGGGGCTCCTATTGGAGCGGAAGACGAGGCTTAAGAAAATAAGAAAGGAGCGTTACAATACGCTGTTACTACAAGTAGAAAAAGCAGAGCAGTTTCACAAGAAACACCCAAAAGATGACCCAGGGCTGGAGCAGTTGACACTGGCCAGGAAAAATCTGCTGCAGTTCCTGCAGGAGGATTATCAGAAACAGGCCCTTATCTTACAACAGCTCTATTTTGAACAGGGCGATAAGCCTGGAAGGCTGCTCGCGAGAGCGATTAATAGGAAAAAACTAAAGGCTTATGTACACCATATGTACAACACGGAGGGAGGGACTGAAGCGGATGCTAGTTCCATAGCTGAGATCTTTAGGAATTATTATGATTCCCTTTACAATCTAAAACGATCGACCCATGATGGGGATGCCTCGCTCCCACTACAACAGGCAGAGGAGGACACGCGTGTTTACCTTGAGTCAGCTGACCTCCCGACGTTAACGGAGGAGGACAAAAATCTCTTAGACTCCCCAATTACAAGGGAAGAGGTACAGAAAGCAATTAAGGACCTTCCGTCGGGCAAGAGCCCAGGGCCTGATGGCTTTGGACTCAGATACTATAAAAAGTATGCTGAGATTCTTGTACCTGAACTGACAAACCTGTTTGTCTCCTTATCTGACACTCCCAGGCTCCCTAGATCTATGCTTGAAGCATATATTGCGGTTATCCCCAAACCTGGGAAACCAGCTGACAGACCCGAGAATTTCAGACCAATATCCCTGCTAAACTCAGATGTGAAGATTCTCGCAAAAATCATAGCTGCACGTTTGAACAGGATACTCCCCAATCTGATCTCTGCTGATCAAGTGGGCTTCATACCGGCACGAGAGGCTAGAGATAATACTCTCAAAATACAACAGATGATAACGTACGCACACACGCATGGGCTGCCGCTTTCCCTGGTCACTACAGATGCAGAGAAAGCATTTGACCGGGTTAGCTGGACGTTTATCCGATTGACTCTAGAGAGATTTGGATTTGGTTCCGGGCATTATAAACACCATAATGTCTTTATACTCTGCCCCGAATGCTCGTGTGAGAGTGAATGGCACCCTCTCAGAGACCTTCATGATTAACAACGGGACGAGACAGGGGTGTCCCCTTTCGCCCCTTCTTTTCGCCCTCACCATTGAGGTATTGGCGAGCAAGATTAGACACAACCCGTCGGTAAAAGGCCTTCTGATCGGCAAGGTCGAACATAAATTGTCGATGTACGCCGACGACATCCTCTTAACGCTCTCAGACTCCGCGACCTCCTTGAAAGAGGCACTTTTGGAAATCAAAGCTTACGGAGCTGTTTCGAATTTCCTACTGAATCTCTCGAAATATGAAATTATAAATATCACGGAGCACCCGGACTGCTTTGCTGCTTCCACGGCGGGATGCCCATTAAAGGTAGCCAGGCAGAGTATAAAATACCTGGGCATTACTATCACACCTCGCGGTCCTGAAATAGTCGACCTAAATTACAAACGAATATGCGACGAAATCCTTAGAGATTTGTCTAATTGGAAAAAGAAAACTATCTCTTGGATGGGTCGTATAGGAGTAGTTAAAATGAATCTACTGCCAAGAATACTTTACATCATGCAGACAGTCCCATAAGTCGCGGCCTCTCATTATCTTCAGCGTATCCAATCGGGTATCGAGGCATATATATGGAATGGGATAAGACCCAGAGTTAGGAGATCCACATTGTACCTACCTAGAGATAGGGGCAGAATTGGAGTCCCACTCCTGAGAGAATACCAAACTGCCATCTTTCTCCAGAGGGTGGTGGAGTGGAGTCGTAATTCGTGTAACAAACTCTGGATCCAAATTGACAATGAGATCCTGCAGCGAGGAAATGTGGGGGCTTTGGCCTGGATAGCAGCTGCAAACCGCCCGGCTTCTGTTGCACAGTACCCAATGATCTTGGACACCCTAAAGATCTTGGATAAGGTGCTGAGTGAAAACTCATACATCTCAACTCCTATCTCACCAAACATACCTATACGGGAAAACCCTGATCTGGGGTTGGAACTCCCAAAACGCGTTGAAGGTGAAACTTACACGCTAGCTGAGACAGCTATCTCTAACATTCTTCAACATAATAAAATTAAAGCCCAAGCCGAATTAGTCAAATGGGACCAGACCATCTTTGCATCCTGGTTCAGAGTGGCTCAAGTCACTCACTACTTCGACACTTGTAAGGATCGCGGGGCGCTGATAAGACGCAGAACACCCTTTGAACAGTGGTGCACTGCACAGCAGACACCGGTTCATCTAATCTCTCATATATATCGACTCTTACTGAGCAAAGGAGGTACCGTCCTCCCAGCATTTACATCTGCGTGGCAAACGGAACTTGGGTTGGAAATACCTAATAAAGACTGGTTAAAGATCTTCAAGAAGACAAAAAAAAACATCTATTTCAGCACGTATCCAGGAAGCGCACTATAAGCTAATAAGCAGATGGTACTTGACGCCCCAAAGATTGCGAAAGATTTATCCTCACACAGGTGGGGGTTGCTGGAGGGGTTGTGGAGGGGAGGGATCTCTCCTTCACATATGGTGGACATGTCCACATATACAGCCTTTCTGGGAGGAGGTGTTGGGGGAGATGAGCAAAGTCCTTAAAACCATTATCCCACCTAAGCCAACATATCTGATATACCATGAGCTACCTAAGATCATTGGAATAGACAGACATCTACTTTTCATGCTAATGCTGAACAGCGCCAAAGGGCTTATCCCAGTGCACTGGAGAAGTCCTCAGTCCTCAGTTCTTGAGTGGAAGCATAGAGTGGGGGACCTACTTAGATTGGAGCGCTACCATTTTCTTAAAACTGGAAGACTGGCCACACATGAGATGATGACACTGACATGGGAGGGAAAGGGATTCTGACTCTTCTAAACCATAAGTGATCTTTGCCTATTCTCCCATTCCTCCTTGTACCCTCCCCCCCTATCCCCCCCTTTTTTTTTTTTCCCTCTCCCTCCCTTTCTACTTCATCACATCTCCCTTTCTCTCTCTATTCGGCTCTACTCTCTTCAACTCCCGTCATCCTGGATAGGTGGAGACTTCAGGCCTTATGTTACCTTCAGTGGTATGAAGCAAGCTCACTGAAGACATATCTATCCTTATATGTTTAAATACCTGTTGTCAAATTCCTAAGTTTATGGATTGTTTGTATATATGGACCTTTTTAGTTCTACGAACACTCTGTTTGTAGAAACAAGCTCAAGACCAATGGACTAACTTGGCAAAGGACCTATTTCACTAATGCAATCTTATTTGGTATAACTGTTTCTTGATGACTTAAGTTACTGGTTCTCACTATCACCAAATGCTCAGAGACTTCTGCACTTTTCTCAGAACCATTCTGTATAACCTCATCAAAATATGTATGTCTATATATATAACTGTATGCCAACCATGTTTACACTCAAAAAAGCTTGTTTGGAAAAAAAAACCAAAAAAAAAAACCCTCTAATGAATTTTAAAAAAATTACATGAATTACATTGATTTTAAAGGGTTACATTCCCTATATATTTCTAAAAAACAATCAAAGTGAATAAAAAAACAATAGCACTCATTGGGGTCAATTTATCAAGCTCCGTATGGTGCTTGATGCTCGCTGCTCCATAACTTGTCTGCCTGCTCTGAGGCCGTGGCAGAAATCAACCTGATTGAATACGAATCAGGTTGATTGACAACTCTGCTAGCGGCCGCTAATCTGCAGGTGGACAGCATTGCACCAGCAGTTCACATCTGCAGGATTTGCCGCGAATCTGCAGGGGGGGGGGGGGAGCATTGCAGAAGAACTGCTGGTGCAATGATAAATGCTGAAGGCGTATGCTGTCGGCATTTATCTATGTGCAGATTAATAAATTTACCCCTTAATGGCAGCGAGATTTAAGATTTTAAACTTCCCAGTACAATTATCTGTCTCAATCAAGACTGGAGCAGTGTGATGTATTATTACAATGTTTTATTATATTTATTTATTAATTAATTATCTTCGTAGATAAATATCATTCTGTGTCTTTTCAACCTGATGCATAATCATATTTACATAAAAGCAGCCAAATCTAGGTCCACATTTAAACCCATAGGATGCAAACAATTACATTTTTGTATCCAAAAGGTTTCCTGTTTTAACAGTTCTTTTTGCTTGGAATGATCCAATCAATGATTTGGATTTTAAGGGTCCTGGAATCACTTCCATGACAATCCAATTTTGTTTTTATATTATAAAGATGTTCTGAAAACCTACGTCTTATTTTCCTTTTCGTGTGCCCCACATAGATTAGGTCACACCCGCATGTTAAAACATATTCATGGCTAAAATCACAAGTGCAGTGACTTTTAATGTTGAGCGTTGTAGTGTGATCAATATTACAAAATTTAGGGTTCATATTTACGTTTGCCCATTCCACAGTTATTCATAACACACTTATATGTGCCTTCTTTGAAACTTAACCAATTGCTTTGAATGATCTTCTCTTTTTTAATAGGTCTCAGTTTAACAGGGGCCAATCATTTTTTTATATTTCTTCCCTCTTTAACTTTAAATGTTATCAAAGGGTTATCAGTTCTGACTTCAAGATCCCCCAATGTTTTTCAAAGACGTCCTTAATAATTTTATTACCCTGATCATAGGTTGTTACAAATCTAACTGCTTCCTTCTTGTCTTGTTGACTCTTATTGTTCTTACCAATAGTCTCCTTTTTTAGTATTAGGTCTCTGTCTTGATCCTGTGCTCTATTACGAGACTCTTCTATACTTGTTAAGCTGTACCCCTTCTCCCTAAACTTCTTAGTCATGATCTCGGTTTCACTGTTAAAATCTTCTAAGGAGGTACAATTTCTTCTAAACTTGACCGTATGGTACATTATCCTTCCATTTCTTTTGGTGGGCACTCCTATAGTTAATATAACTATTTCTATCTGTAGGTTTTCTGAAGTTAGATACTACTGTTTTATTTTCAGGATTGCAACAATGTAGCGTGAAGCACAGCACTCACTGCACAGCCAGGAACAGGTTCACCAAACCCAGTGTCGATAAAAAGAAACCAAATTGTTCCAGCTGGTGCAAAAAAAAGACTTTTATTGTGCAAACATTGATCACAAAGCAATGTTTCAGGCCCAAACTTGGGCCCTTTCTCAGCTTGACCATACATTAGTGAACAAACATTTAAATAGCCATATTGGCGCCAAATATTGTGATTAAAAGTGATACAATGTTGCCCTCTAGTGGCGAGCAATAATATAACATACAAACTGTTTTTTAAAGTGCATTTTGATGGCCTATAATACTGCCACCTAGTGAAACATCATCATGTTATCTGGCAAATATATAGATTTCATATCATATGTGAAAATTCATGTATTAAAAATAAAACGTGTTTTAAACAATTCATCAATATATAAATGACATAAATTACTACATTAATACAGATTTTAAAATGCATCATAAATGTATCATACATTTAATTAATCATTGTTTTTAATAACCATAATATTTTAAATTTAAAAATATGTATATGTGTCTGGTGTGTCTAACTCTAGATGGATAAATTATTTTTATCAGTTAACTTAGTTTTGTAATATCTCAACTTACCATCCATCAATAGACAGACACACCTACATATTTAGTCAGTGTTGGGTATTCAACTTGGGTATTCATTTGCAGATTTTCAGAGACATCAAACCTCATATTAATATCTACATATATATGCACATCCATCAATGCATGATTTTAACAGTACAATACTATATAAAGAAACTTTTTCATTCTTTACCAAAAGGCAGTCCAATTGCATTCCCTATTTAAGCCTCTCGGCCATAAATTGCATAATTCATTAATCCAGAATGTTTCTCTCCTAGTCAGAATATTTTCTTTATCACCCCCTCTTCTAGGTGTATTGATCTTTTCAATAATTTGGAAGCGCAATTGACTTATTCTGTGGCCTGCCTCTAAAAAGTGTCCAGCCACCGGAGCATCCTTTTTACCACAACGAATATTCGACTTGTGCTCAGAGATTCTCTCTCGTGCCTCCCTGGTCGATTTATTTTTTATAAAATATTTTCAGGATTCCCAAATAGACGTAAATCTAAGAACTCAATCTCTGTTTTGGAGTGTTTTTCAGTAAATCGCAAATTATAATTATTGTCATTTATGTATTTTATAAAATCATTAACTGTAGTGATGTTCCCTTCCCAGCATAATAGTATAAAAGTATAATAATATCATCAATGTATCTGTGATATTTAATTATATTACTATTAAAATGATTTGTACTCCAAATGTATTCATTTTCAAATGTATGCATATATATTTGCGTACAATGGGCCAAAGGTAGTCCCCGTCGCCTTACCTCTGATTTGTTTGTAGTATATATTTTCAAAAACAAAATAATTATGTTCAAGAATAAACTGAATACACACCAAAATAAATTTCTGATAATTGTAAGGAATACCCCTCTTGTCTAATTTGGACTTCACTGCTCTTTTGCCCTTAACATGTGGTATGGATGTATACAGTGCCGATACATTACATGTTATCCAGAAATAGTTCTCCCTCCACTGGATGCCCTCAAAAATATTGATAGTTATTTAAGAGATTAGAGAAGCTTTTACAACAGGATTCCCTTGAATGGCAGGATTTAATCTTACTTGACAATTATATTTCACACAATATAATACCCAGGGGCCTTCGCCTATTTAAGTACCCAGCATTTGACTTAGGAGATATTGAATATACAACTGAGTGGGAGGAGTCACTGCATGAGGGCTCGATGAAACTAATCAAAGTTCTGGTCAAATACAGGGAATATAAATTAAATAAAATTAAAGGGGAACTTGAAACTTTATTTCCAAAAATTCAGTGTTATAAGACTGATGAAAGGTGGATAACAAGAAATGCTAGTATTCAGATAAGAATTAAAAAATTAGACTCTGAACTTAGAGCAGCTAAACTAACGAAATTGACTAGGGATACACATGATTTTAAGGAAGACAAGGTCTATACTTTTAAGAAAAAAAACTCAAAACGCCGCATGCTAAAGGATAATCCTAAAATTAGGAGTAAGGAAAACAACAATATAGTTAATCATGAACTGAGTTTAGTTGAAAAACCTTTCCTTTATGATAGTGGTTGGAAACCCTATTATAATCAAAATATGGATAAAGACCCAAAGGAGAACTAAACTTGGGATAAGGAACAGAGTAGAACTGACCGCTATGATAATATTAGATACCAAAATGGTTACAATACATATAAAGGGGTCCGACAAGACTACTATAATTAGGGTGATCACAACAACACATAATTATAATCATAATTATAATGAAAGGTGGCAACAAGATGATACTCAGAACAAAACAGGACAGGATCAAGCTAGATTTAAGATTAAGACATCTACGAGATGTCAGGTGTTAGAACCAAGTGTAGAACAACATAAACAAGGAAATTGGTATGAACAAGGGGCAAGACCCAAATATAATCTGAATTATAAGGACCCGACAGAGAGAGAATGGAGGAATACACCTAGGAGTTCTTTTTTAGGGAAAACAGAATCAAAGGAGTCCCCAATACACAAGCTGGAAAATGAGACAACGTTCAAACAAAAGAACTTTAGAACAAAGAGAGGGACTAGAGGAGGAAACATAATTAGCCAAACAGAAGGCAGAGAAGAGAGGAAGGGAGAGATTAATATTTTCAATCTGCCAAACATCGATTCAGATAACAGTGATATTAATTTATTGGGCAAGTTTCTTATTATGCACTAAAGTCTTTCCCAATGAATTTGAAATATTTACAGATATCCAGAAATTCAATAGAAATGTAACTTTGAAACGCTATTTTACTAAAAATCTTATAAATAACAAAAATTTAGATTATTTGGAGTATAAAGATTTAGAAACATTGTCACCTAGATTACGAGTTTTGCGTTAGAGGCTGTGCAGTGCTAACGAGCAGTTTATGCTCACTTAAAGACAGCGCTGGTATTACAGGTTTTTACAAACCAAACAAGAAGTGAGCGTTGATTTTGCTCATTACTGCACTCCAATACCAGCGCTGCTTACGTTAACGGTGAGCTGGTGTAACGTGCTCGTGGTGTAACGTGCTCGTGCACGATTTCCCCATAGGGATCAACGGGGAGAGCCAGCTGAAAAAAAGTCTAACACCTGCAAAAAAGCAGCGTAAAACTCCTTAATGCAGCCCCATTGATTCCTATGGGGAAATACATTTATGTCTACACCTAACACCCTAACATGAACCCTGAGTCTAAACACCCCTAATCTTACACTTTTTAACCCCTAATCTGCCGCCCCCAACGTCGCTGCAACTATAATAAACATATTAACCCCTAAACCGCCGCACTCCCGCCTCACAAATATTATTAACCCCTAATCTGCCGGCCCTAACATCGCCGATACCTACCTACATTTATTAACCCCTAATCTGTCAACCCCAACGTCGCCGCCACTATATTAAAGTTATTAACCCCTACAGCTAAGTCTAACCCTAAACCTAACACCCCTAACTTAAATATAATTAAAAGAAATCAAAATAAAAATTCCTATCATTAACTAAATTATTCCTATTTAAAACTAAATACTATCCTATAAAATAAACCCTAATCTAGCTACAATATAACTAATAGTTACATTGTAGCTATCTTAGGGTTTATTTTTATTTTACAGGCAAGTTTATATTTATTTTAACTAGGTACAATAGTTACTATTTAATAACTACCTAGATAAAATAAATGCAAAAGTACGTGTAAAATAAAACCTAACCTAAGTTACAATTACACCTAACACTACACTATAATTAAATTATTTCCATAAATTAAATACAATTAAATACAATTAAATTAAATTATTGAAGTTCCAATCAGCCAATAGAATGCAAGCTCAATCCTATTGGCTGATTGCATCAGCCAATAGGATTTTTTCTACCTTAATTCCGATTGGCTGATAGAATTCTATCAGCCAATCGGAATTGATGGGACGCCATCTTGGATGACATCATTTAAAAGAACCTTCATTCCAGAAGAGCCGTCGGATGAAGAGGATGCTCCGCGTCGGATGTCTTGAAGATGGACCCGCTCCGCACCGGATGGATGAAGATAGAAGATGCCGTCTGGATGAAGACTTCTGCCCATCTGGAGGACCACTTCTCTCGGCTTGGATGAAGACTTCTCCCGGCATCGTTGAGGACTTCTCCAAGTAAGGTGATCTTCAAGGGGTTAGTGTTAGCTTTTTTAAGGGGTATTGGGTTGTTTTAGAGTAGGGTTGGTTGTGTGGGTGGTAGGTTTTAATGTTGGGGGGGATTTGTAATTTTTTTTACAGGTAAAAGAGCTGATTACCTTGGGGCAATGCCCTGCAAAAGGCCCTTTTAAGGGCTATT
The DNA here is from genome assembly GCF_027579735.1 of Bombina bombina. Taxonomy (NCBI): domain Eukaryota; kingdom Metazoa; phylum Chordata; class Amphibia; order Anura; family Bombinatoridae; genus Bombina; species Bombina bombina. The sequence continues at coordinate 1,087,562,812 of NC_069499.1, forward strand.
TATAATTTAGTGTAAGGTAGGGCTTTTTTTATTTTGGGGGGATTTTTTATTTTGTTGGGGGGATTAGATTAGGTGAAATTAGTTTAAAAAATCTTGTAATTTGTTAATTATTTGCTGTAGTTTAGTGTTTTTTTTGTACTTTAGCTAAATTTTATTTAATTGTATTTAATTGTATTTAATTTAGGGAATTAATTTAATTATAGTGTAGTGTTAGGTGTTAGTGTAATTTAGGTTAGGTTTTATTTTACAGGTAAATTTGTCTTTATTTTAACTAGGTAGTTATTAAATAGTTATTAACTATTTACTAACTATTCTACCTAGTTAAAATAAATACAAACTTGCCTGTAAAATAAAAATAAGCCCTAAGATAGCTACAATTTAACTATTAGTTATATTGTAGCTAGCTTAGGGTTTATTTTATAGGTATTTAGTTTTAAATAGGAATAATTTAGTTAATGATAGTTATTTTATTTAGATTTATTTAAATTATATTTAAGTTAGGGGGTGTTAGGGTTAGGGGTTAATAACTTTAATATAGTGGCAGCGACGTTGGGGTGGCAGATTAGGGGTTAATAAATGTAGGTAGGTGTCGGTGATGTTAGGGAAGGCAGATTAGGGGTTAATAATATTTAACTAGTGTTTGTGATTCAGGAGTGCGGCGGTTTATGGATTAATATATTTATTATAGTGGCGGCGATGTCCGGTTCGGCAGATTAGGGGTTAAAAAAATTATTTTAGTTTTTGGATGTGGTGGGGCCTCGGTTTAGGGGTTAATAGGTAGTTTATGGGTAGAAGCAATTCAGAAATCCAGCAGGATTACTGCAAAAATCCTCAAAGTAATATAGAACAAAAGTAGCAGACGCACCACAAAGTCCTTATGCAGAGGTTCTCTTTATTATCACAAACTGGGAGCCAGGAAAGCAGAACAACGTTTCGGGCTACAAACCCTTATTCATGTTCATAACTTGTACATCACACATAATCACCTTAAATACCTACAACCAGGTAAAACCACACCTTTTTAATTTAACCATTTACAAGGCAAAAAGAAGGCCTGTCATAATGACCTCTAGTGGTTTATAGTTTATGGGTGTTAGTGTGCTTTTTAGCACTTTAGTTAAGAGTTTTATGCTATGGCGTTATAGTGTAAAACGCTTAACTACTGACTTTAAAATGCGGTACCAGTCTTGACAGGAGAGGGTCTACCGCTCACTTTTTGTCAGACTCGTAATACCGGCGCTATGCAAGTCCCATTGAAAAAAGAGGATACGCAATTTACATAAGTGGATTTGCGGTATTTACAAGTCCGGCCAAAAAAGTGAGCGGTACACCTGTACCTGCAAGACTTGTAATACCAACGGGTGTTAAAAAGCAGCGTTAGGACCGGCCAATGCTGTTTTTTAAGCCTAACGCACAACTCATAATCTAGCCGTGTGTGTTTTAAAAAGTCTAGACACAGTGTATAGTCAGGAGAGAGGTGATTCACAAAATAATGAACTTAATATGACCATTGAGGAGCTTTTGAATGTTTCAATATATGAGGAGGAACCCCAAATTCGCCATATAAAATTTAAACGCCCCCCTCTACTTTTTATCCGGTTGAGGCCCAAGGGGATCCAGATACCTGTTTTTACACGTTTAGTGACTAATTACATTTTCTCACAAATTAAAGAAAAAAGAAAGGAATTATTAAATAATTTACAATGATATTTAACTATCCCTGGAGAGGACATTCCCTAAAAAACTCATGAATATTGATGATATTGTACTTAGGGCTGCCGATAAGGGAAAGAGCATTGTAATACAAACCAGAGAAGAGTACCTTGAAGAGGCATATAACCTTCTAAATGATAAAGATACTTATTGCATTTTGAATAAAGATCCAACTAAAATAAATCAATTAAAATTAAATTCCATTTTGGTGAATGCAAAGGCAGAAGGGATTCTAAATAATGATGAATTTAGATTTTTATAAGAATTGGACCCTAGGATTCAGATTTTTTACCACATCCCGAAAGTCCATAAGTGCACAGAACAACCTCCAGGTAGGCCCATCATCTCATGGATTGATTCCCCGAATGATAATGTCTCCAAGTACATTGATTATTATTTCCAAAATTTTGTCAGGAACACTAAAGCATATCTGATGGACACATCTCATACTATCAACATTTTTTTGAGGGAAATTCAGTGGAGGGAGAACAATTTTCTGGATAACATGTAATGTATTGGCACTTAACATCCATACTACATGTTAAGGGTATAAGAGCAGTGAAGACCGAATTTGACAAGTGGGGTATTCCTGACAATCATCAGAAATTGTATTTTGGAATGTATTCAGTTTATTCTTGAACATAATTATTTTGTTTTTGAAAATATATACTACAGACAAATCAGAGGTACTCGCGATGGGGACTACCTTTGCCCCGTCCTACAAGAATATATATATGCATACATTTGAAAACGAATACATTTGGAGTACAAATTGTTTTAATGGTAATATAATTAAATATCACAGATACATTGATTATATTATTATACTTTGGGAAGGGGACATCACTACAGTTAATGATCTTTATAGAATACATCAATGACAATAATTATAATTTGTGATTTACTGACCAAAAACACTCCAAAACAGAGATTGAGTTCTTAGATTTACGCCTATTTGTGAAATTTGAAAATAAAACAGTAGTATCTAACTTCAGAAAACCTACAGATAGAACTAGTAAATTAACTATAGGAGTGCCCACCAAAAGAAATGGAAGGATAATGTACCATACAGTCATTTTCTTAGTCTTAGAAGAAATTGTACCTCAGAAGATTTTTAACAGTGAAGCCGAGATCATGACTAAGAGTTTTTATTGAGAAGGGGTACAGCTTAAAAAGTATAGAAGTCTTGTATTAGAGCACAGGTATCAAGACCAGGGATAGACAAGGTGGCCCGTACATGGACACCTGGTGTCCGTGACTGGCCCTTGCATGTGCCCGCCACATGTTTTGTGGAGGGGAGGGAGGAGTAGAACAGATGATGCTGGTCCTCACTCCTCCTTGACCCTAGCGGTGAGGGAAGAAGCAAGCTGCCTGCAGTCAACTACCGTGAGTCGAGAGCCGTCCCAATGCCTTGATTGGTGGTGGCAGCGAGGTGCAGGTGTCTGTGTGTTAGAAGACCGCTGCCTACTCTGACAAACCTTGCATAACCAAGTAATTAAACCAAGTATGATGATCATGCATCAATCATACAGACTCTCAATATAACAAAAACAAAATAAAAAGTAATACCCCAAGCAGTCTTTTTATAAATGTTATTCTTAAACTTGTTTAATTAGATAACTAATTTGTACTTGTGGAACCAGACCAGGGGCGTCCAACATGCAGCCCATTTGACAGAAAATTTTCACTCTCCTGACTTATAGAAACATAGAATATGTTGGCAGATATGAACCATTTGCCTATCTAGTCTGCCCAATTTTCTGAATACTTTTATTAGTTCCTTGCCTTATCTTTAATCTAGCATAACCTTATGCCTATCCCATGCATGTTTAAACTACTTTACTGTCCCTCACCACTTCTGCTGGATGGCTATTTCCACCATGTATCCACTACCATCTCTGTAGAGAGAGAGTTTTTTATGTTTTTAATTTGAAATGTACCTTGGTGTCCTTCACTAACGTCTGTACTTTGTAAAATGTCCACCACAGCCTTGGTCCATGCCTATCCCTGATCAAGACAGAGACCTTCTATTAAAAAAGGAGACTATTGGTAAGAACAAAGTAAGAGTCAACAAGACAAGAAGGAAGCAGTTAGATTTGTACAACCTATAGTGAGGGTAATACAATTATTAAGGAAGTTTTTAAAAAACATTGGGGGATCTTGAAGTCAGATACTCTTTTAGCTCCTACTTTAACTGATAACCCTTTGATAACATTTAAAAAGGGAAGGAATCTAAAAAAATTATTGGCCCCTAGTAAACTGAAACTTATTAAAAAAGAGAAGACCATTCAAAGCAATTGGTTAAGTTTAAAAGAAAGCACATATAAGTGCGGCAAGAATAACTGTTGAATGTGCAAACATGTAAATATGAACCCCAAAAAAACGTTCAACATTAAAAAGTCGCTGCACTTGTGATTTTACCCATGTAGTATACAGTATGTTTTAATAAATTGTGAGGATATAGGAGCACCACCAAAAGGGGGCTTAAGTGTGCTGGTGGAAAAGATGGCACCAAAGAGATTTTAATTCCCTTGCCCTTATCTAAAATGGCACTTCACCGCACTGTCTTTTACTATTATGATTATTATTTTAACTACCTTGCCCTTATCCAAAATGGTGCCTCTCCGCACTGTCTTTTATTTTTTAATTAGCCATATAATGCAACACGAATCAGCCACAATAAAAGCATTTTGGCAAAAAACACATGCTGCTGTAGCGCTAATCAATGCACAACAATTTATTTATTTATTTTATTTATATGCATCCAGTAAAACTGGTCAAAGATATCGACCATTTTTTACCTTAAATAAAATGGCGACTTAGTCACTTCTACCCGGAAGTCTTCTTCTGGTAAAAAAACTCTCTTAAAGCATATTGTATATACTCTTTCATATTTTTGGACCATGTATATCATAAACACTATACATTATGTAGATAAGTACCATTCACTATTTTAAACGATTGGTCATTAATTTTTTGCCCCTAATTTTTTGCCCCTAATTTTTTGCCCCTAACCAAAATGGTGACTCTGAAGCTTAGCTACCCAGAAGTGTTTACTTACTGGGAAGTATCTAACCAGACTTTGGTCCCATATGTACATTTGGTGCCTAAAACTCACCAAACCCCCTTTCTTTCATGGCTAAGTTAGCCTTTAAATAGCACAACTCTAAACTAAGCTAGTATTGTCTTGATAAAGGCCTCTCAGTCGGCCGGAACGAACGTGTTGACCTCCTGTGACATACCAGCCCGAGTTCCTTTTAGTTTAGCTAGCCTTTTTTGTTTTTGTGCATCTGTTTGTTTTTTCTTCCACAGGTACCTTTAAATGTTCTTACACTGAACAAGAAGTTTTGGATAAAAGATTTTCCTCCCCTGGATAAAAGTATTTTTTTTCTCTTCTCTGGATCCTTCCACATTGGACCTCCACTGGATTTTTTACTCTTTGTGACTCTTTGTAACTGTATAGACTTTGGGACTATATCATTGCTTTATATATGGGACGTCCCATTATCTGAGCTCAGATTCATTAATATCATTCATTATTTTCTTAATTGTTCTTTTTTTATTATACCCTTATTTTGTATATGTTTTTCACCGTTGCTTTTTAAACATTTTACTCTAGATTGTGAATAACTCTGCTAAATATAGTTATAGCAATCTTGTTCCATATATTCTTTGGATTAAAACCGTTTTTATATATGTTTTATATATGCTTTACTGTCTGTATTTTCACCCTATTTCTATGCCCTTTATTAATACAGTACTAAGAGGGATATTATCAAAGCCTCAACTATGTTGCATTCGCCGGCACCAATACGCTCGCCTAACATCGCCTAACATCGCAGCCGCGGATCTGAATACGATCTAAATATTTATAAAAAAAAGCTGGCAAAAAGCCGCGCACCAAGTATGGGGCGATGAGCATCAGACTGTTGCTAACTAGCAGTCATCGATCTCGCTGCTATTCGGCTTTTTCCCAACTTTATTTATACCCTGTCACTAAAAGCCGCCACAATACTAAAATGTTTAACCCCTATCCCGCCGCTCCCGGACCCAGCCGCAACTGTAATAAAGTTATTTACCCCTATCCCGCCTTTACTAAATAAATGTATTAACCCTCATTCCGCTGCTCCCAGACCCTGCCGCCACTAAATAAATGTATTAACCCCAATTCTGCCACTCCCGGACCCCGCCGCCACCTAAATAAACGTATTAAACCCTAAACCTCTGGCCTCCCACATCACTACCATTAACTAAACATATTAACTCCTAAACCGCCAGCCCCACACATCGCCATAAACTAAATTAAGCTATTAACACCTAAACCTAACAACCCGCTAACTTAACATTAAAATTACAACATCCCTATCTTATAATAAATTAAAACTTACCTGTAGAATTAAAATAAACTATATATTAAACTATTAATTAACCTACCCTAACTATTATACTAAAATTACATTAAACTACCAATTAAATTAACTATATTACATATTAAAAACCCTAACCCTACTCAAATTATTTAAATCTACTATTTTAAAATTACTAAGTTACAAAAAACCCCACTAAATTACAAATAACAAATAAACCACAGTATCAAAAATAAAAAAACAAATTACACCTAATCTAATAGCCCTATAAAAATCAAAAAGCCCCCCCAAAATAAAAAACCCTAGTCTACAATAAACTACCAATGGCCCTTAAAAGGTCCTTTTGCGGGGCATTGCTCCAAAGGAATCAGTTCTTTTACGTGTAAAAAAAATATAAACACCCCCCAACAGTAAAACCCACCCCCCCCCCAAATAAAAAGCATATCTAAAAAAACCTAAGCTCCCCATTGCCCTGAAAAGGGCATTTTTATGGGCATTGCCCTTAAAAGGGCATTTAGCTCTTTTACATGCCCAGACCCTACTCTAAAAATAAAACCCACCCAAAAAACCCTTAAATAAACCTAACACTAAAATGAGCCACTTACAGTTTTTGAAGTTCCGCTTGAAGTATCCATCCAGCCGGCAAGAAGTCTTCATCCGGGTGGCCTCTTCTATCCTCTTCTAGCCGGCAAAGTCTTCATCCATGCGGCCTCTTCTATCTTCATCCAACAGGTGCGGATCCATCCTGCAGATATCCAGCGCGGAGCTCCTCTTCAATACGGTCGCCGCAGTAAATTGAAACTTGAATGCAAGTGACGTCATCCAAGATGGCGTCCCTTGCATTCCTATTGGCTGAAAGGTTCCAATCAGCCACTAGGATTAGAGTTGCTAAAATCCTATTGGCTGTTCTAATCAGCCAATAGGATTTGAGCAGCTCTCATCCTATTGGCTGTTCTGATCTAATAACATTATGTAGGTGGCGGTGATGTCGGGCGGCAGATTAGGGGTGTTTAGACTTATGTTAGGGTATTAGATGTAAACGTTACTTATTTTCAACCATAGAAATCAATTGGATATCTGGCAGCATCATACATAAGCTTTCACTGCTTTCAGACTTTCATTTATTCCTATGGCATCCATGGCCTCCAGGGTGGCGGATTGAAAACCAGGTACGCTGGGCCGGAATAGTCGTGAGCGTACCTGTTAACTATTTGATAATTTTGAAAAAGTGTCAAATAGTGCCAAATGTGTATTCGGAACATCTGTAATGACTAGGGAAGGGCGAATGTGTAAATTCGAATTACAAATCCGAATGTTGATATGAACGACTATTCTTAAAAATTCTATAATTGAATGCTGTTTACAGTTTTCGAATGTCACTTTATATGTTTATAATTAGATCGAATGTCCACATTCGAAATTTCGAATTTAACATTCTATTTAGCAAATACTATTCAGAAGTTCAATAGTTCTTATGGTAGGGAATCTAAAACATTGATACATAATAGATACAAATATATCATTTTGAATGTTTTTATTTCGATCGAATATTGCATAATTCGAATATTACATTTAAAGAAAGCATTATAAAAATACTATTACAAACATATAAATTCAAATTTTTCGAATTTGAATATTACATAATTCGAATATTACATTTAAATAAAGCAATATATAAATACTAATACTAATATATAAATTCAAATTTTTCGAATTCGAATATTGCATAATTTGAATATTACATTTAAAGAAAGCATTAGAAATACTATTAAAAATATATAAATTCAAATTTTTCTAAATTAATATTTTCTAATGTAATCGTAAAATTCGAAACCGAACATTTGAAAATCGAATTTTAGAATGTTATATAAACATTCGAAATTCGATTTGAACGAACGTTCTAAAATTCGTTTCATTTTTCGAATGTTGCAAAACATTTGCCCATCCCTAGTAATGACGTAAGCATCGATCTGTGTCTGATTGAGACCGGCGCATCGTATGTTAGTCACAGATTTCAACTTTTGCCGGTCTGTAGGCATTGATAACTAGGTTAAATCAAGCTCGCCACAATTACGCTGCGGAATTCCAGCGTATTTGCGGTTGACGTCTTGATAAATATCCCCCTATGTGTTATTAATACAGTACTATGTGTTATTTCTACGCTCTTTATTAATACAGTACTATGTGCTGTTTTTTGCCATTATACACCCACATTGATAATCTCTTTGGGCCCAGGTTTTCCACCAGCACACTTAAGCCCTCATTGGGTGGCGCTCCTATGTCCTCACAACTTATTTATTCTTCGGTACGACCCTGTTAGGTGGCCATTTCTTATAGTGAGTTTGTGTGCTTTGCTCTCCTGGCGCTGACTACTAACCATCTCTAATTAGTATATGTTTTAACATGCGGTTGTGACCTAATCTATGTGGGGCGACAAAAAGGAAAATAAGACGTAGGTTTTCGGAACATCTTTATAATATAAAAACAAAATTGGATAAACATAGTGTTCCCCTACATTTAAGAGATTGTCATAGGAGTGATTCCAGGACCCTTAAAATCCAAATCATTGATTGGATCCCTCCAAGCAAAAAGAATAGACTGTTAACACTTAGGAAACAGGAAACCTTTTGGATACAAAAATTAAATTGTTTGCATCCTATGGGTGTAAAAGTGGACCTAGATTTGGCTGCTTTTATGTAAATATGATTATGCATCAGGTTGAAAAGACACAGAAAGGGATTTATCTACGAAGATAATTCATTAATAAATAAATAAATATAATATAATAACACATTGTAATATTACATCACACTTTTCTTGATTGAGACAGATACTTGTACTAGGAAGTTTAAAATCTAAAATCTTGCTGCCATTAAGAGTTCTATTGTTTTTGTATTCACTTTGATTGTTTTTTACAAATATATATAGGGAATTTAACCCTTCAAAATCTATGGAATTCATGAAATGTTATTAATATTCATTAGAAGTTTTTTAATGTTTAATTTTTAATAGTTAAAAATCATGATGAAATTGGTTTTGAATATTTATTTATTCAGTTATTGGACATATGTATTTTCATGATATTGTTTTTAACATATTGTTTAGTTTTGTTTCAAATTTAATCAGGACGGTTCAGTAGGCTGTGAGGTGGTAATGAGAAATATATAAAAGACACTGATCTAGGTGCCGATTTTTAATCAATGAGAAAGGCACTTTGGATATTTAAAGAGAATCAAATTCTCTGATACCCAGATCATTTACCCTCTTGAGAAAGTCCGAATGATAGCGGTAGAAACGCGTTGAGGTTTTTGGATGAAGTGAGGACCTTTAGCTCAATGATGTCATACACATACTTTCTGGATCGGCAAAGGAAAAACTATTCAGCATCAGAGACACGCAGGTCATATGGACGATAGCCATCAGTTTAGCGTAGAGAGACGCTGACTGTGGATACTGATCGCAGAGAGAGAAAATATATACAGGACTTTTTGTGTCTTGGATGTATTTTATGCAATGATATGCAATAAATTTGTTTTAACATTGTAAGTGCATTTCTGCAGTGTTGTATTTTACATACCGTTATACTGCTCTTGAATCTGGTTGCGCTTTGTTTCTTTTCAGATTCTCTTGGCTTCTTCCCTAGTTCAGGTGGTTCGAAGGACACCATTTGTGAAATAGCGGCAACCGGTTTCGATTGCTAGAGACCCATATTTGCAGTATTTGACCGATACTGGGTATTGGCGAGATTATTATTACTGTATTATTTTTCTGGGTTATTGAAATCATCTGGTGATAGTACTGTGTTATTCTTTTAATATAATTATTGTGTTAAACATCAGAATTTCGATTGAATTCTTAGAAAGTCAGATATGACTGGTGATTTGTTTATATTTTTTGTATATATTTTTTTATTCTTAATCTGACTATATACTGATTGTGATTAGCTCTCCTAACTGGGTTACTAGTGCTTGTTAATTTCTCCTACTCAAACTATTTGTTATTTATTTGTTATATCAATTAATAAATATAGGCCCAGATTACGAGTTTTGCGTTAGAGGCTGTGCGGTGCTAATGAGCAGTTTTCACTCAACGCTCACTTACCTGCAGCGCTGGTATAATGAGTTTTTACAAACCCGTCGTTAAAAGACAAGAAGTGAGCGCTGAGCAAAATTTTGCTCGTTACCGCACTCCAATACCAGTGCTGCTTAAGTCAGGGGTGAGCTGGTGTAACGCGCTCGTGCATGATTTCCCCATAGGAATCAACGGGGAGAGCCGGCTAAAAAAAAGTCTAACGCCTGCAAAAAAAGCAGCGTAAAACTCAGTAACGCAGCCCCATTGATTCCTATGGGGAAATAAAATTTATGTCTACACCTAACACCCTAACATGAACCCCGAGTCTAAACACCCCTAATCTTACACTTATTAACCCCTAATCTGTTGCCTCCAACATCGTCAACACCTACATTATAATTATTAACCCCTAATTTGCCGCTCCAGACACCGCCGCCTACATTATACTTATGAACCCCTAATCTGCTGCCCCCAACATCGCTGAACCCTACATTATATTTATTAACCCCTACTCTGCCGCCCCCAATGTCGCCGCCACCTACCTACACTTATTAACCCCTAATCTGCCGCCCCCAACATTGCCTCCACTATAATAAACATATTAACCCCTAAACCGCTGCACTCCCGCCCCACAAACATTAGTTAAATATTATTAACACCTAATCTGCCATTCCTAAAATCGCCGCCACCTACCTACATTTATTAACCCCTAATCTGCCGCCCCCAACGTCGCCGCCACTATATTAAAGTTATTAACCCTTAAAGCTAAGTCTAACCCTAAACCTAACACCCCCTGACTTAAATATAATTTAAATAAATCAAAATAAATATTACTATCATTAACTAAATTATTCCTATTTAAAACTAAATACCTGTAAAATAAACCCTAAGCTAGCTACAATATAACTAATAGTTACATAATAAACCCACCCAATACACCCTTAAAAAAACCTAACACTAACCCCCTGAAGATCGACTTACCGGGAGACGTCTTCATCCAAGCCGGGCGAAGTGGTCCTCCAGACGGGCAGAATTCTTCATCCAAGTCAGGCAGAAGTGGTCCTCCAGACAGGCAGAAGTCTTCATCCAGACAACATCTTCTATCTTCATCCATCTGGTGCGGAGCGGGTCCATCTTCAAGACATCCGACGAGGAGCATCCTCTTCTTCCGATGACTAAAGACGAATGAAGGTACCTTTAAGTGACATCATTCAAGATGGCGTTCCTTAGATTCCGAATGGCTGATAGAATTCTATCAGCCAATCGGAATTAAGGTAGAGAAAATCCTATTGGCTGATGCAATAAGCCAATAGGATTGAAGTTCAATCCTATTGGCTGATCCAATCAGGCAATAGGATTGAGCTTGCATTCTATTGGCTGTTCCAATCAGAATGAGTGGATGATTGATGTCTGTTACCTTAGAGGTGGTGGATGAGTTAAGGAGCAGCGGTCTTACGACCGCTGCTTCTTAACTTAAGTTTCAGGGTGACCTGAAACTACGGGAGTAGATTGCAGCATTGATAAATCAACCCCTATGAGTCGTTACCAGATGGTACAAGCACCTTGGGCTCTCGAACAAATGCTGTGTTAAAATGCTGGTGCAGGGTGCATACTTACAGTGGGGCAAAAAAGTATTTAGTCAGCGCCACCAATTGTGCAAGTTCTCCCACTTAAGAAGATGAGAGAGGCCTGTCATTTTCATCAGAGTTATACCTCAACTATGAGAGACAAAATGTGGAAACAAATCCAGACAATCACATTGTCTGATTTGAAAATAATTTATTTGCAAATTATGGTGGAAAATAAGTATTTGGTCAATATCAAAAGTTCATCTCAATACTTTGTTATATATCCTTTTTTGGCAATGACAGAGGTCAAACGTTTTCTGTAATTCTTCACAAGTTTGTCACACACTGTTGCTGGTATGTTGGCCCATTCCTGCATGCAGATCTCCTCTAGAGCAGTGATGTTTTGGGGCTGTCGCTGGGCAATACAGACTTTCAACTCCCTCCAAAGGTTTTCTATGGGGTTGAGATCTGGAGACTGGCTAGGCCACTCCAGGACCTTGAAATGATTCTTACGAAGCCACTCCTTTGTTGCCTGGGTGGAGTGTTTGGGATCATTGTCATGCTGAAAGACCCAGCCACGTTTCATCTTCAATGCACTTGCTGATGGAAGGAGGTTTGCACTCAAAATCTCACGATACATGGCCCCATTCATACTTTCATGTACACGGATCAGTCATCCTGTTCTCTTTGCAGAGAAACAGCCCCAACGCATGATGTTGCCATCCCCATGCTTCACAGTAGGTATGGTGTTCTTTGGTTGCAACTCAGCATTCTCTCTCCTCCAAACACGATGAGTTAAGTTACTACCAAACAGTTCTACTTTGGTTTCATCTGACCATATGACATTCTCCCAATCCACTTCTGAATCATCCAAATGCTCTCTAGCATACTTCAGACGGGCCCGGACATGTACTGGCTTAAGCAGGGGGACACATCTGGCACTGCAGAATCTGAGTCCCTGGCGGCGTAGTGTGTTACTGATGGTAGCCTTTGTTACGTTGGTCCCAGCTCTCTGCAGGTCATTCACTAGGTCCCCCCGTATGGTTCTGGGATGTTTGCTCACCATTCTTGTGATCATTTTGACCCCACGGGGTGAGATCTTACATGGAGCCCCAGATCGAGGGAGATTATCAGTGGTCTTGTATGTCTTCCATTTTCTAATTATTGCTCCCACAGTTGATTTTTTCACACCAAGCTGCTTGCCTATTGCAGATTCAGTCTTCCAATTTTGTTTCTGGTGTCCTTCGACAGCTCTTTGGTCTTCACCATAGGTGTCTTTTATACTGATAACAAGTTCAAACAGGTGCCATTAATACAGGTAATGAGTGGAGGACAGAGGAGCCTCTTAAAGAAGAAGATACAGGTCTGTTCTTGTTTGTAGGTGACCAAATACTTATTTTCCACCATAATATGCAAATAAATTCTTTCCAAATCAGACAATTTGATTGTCTGGATTTGTTTCCACATTTTTCTATCATAGTTGAGGTATACCTATGATGAAAATTACAGGCCTCTCTCATCTTCTTAAGTGGGAGAACTTGCACAATTGGTGGCTGACTAAATACTTTTTTGCCCCACTGTAAATAACATTTTTGCTAATACATGTATATTACAAAAATGTTTCAACTCAAATGATAATGATAATTAATAAAAAAAAATACTTTTGAAATTCTTCTCTTGAAGTCTCTTCCTCCTTGTAATGTCAACCCCCAATTAAGTTTAACTACCGAAAAGTGTAGCAACAAGAGTACACAATGACAAAACAAAATTATAACCTATCATATCACTAGGTATGTGTTATAGGATATGATACCTAAAGGATTAGAATATTCTCACAAAAAAGTCAATTTTTAATCAAAAATGGCATGCAACATTTCACATTTGTGTTCTCTCAAAATATTTGTATACTCACAGCCAGTGGCATATTTAGATTTTTTGCTGCCTTAGGCATTACATATTGTGCTGCCCCCCCAGGTTTTATGCTTTTTTTTGGCCGTAATATTTATTATTAAGGGTGTAAAATGGCTTTTTTAAATGGAATTTCTAAATTAAGGGCCAGATTACTAGTGGAGCACAAATGTTTGCATGCGAGTGATAAGGGGTTTATCTAAAGTGTTTGCGCTCATCAAGCTTATCGCTCGTATTACAAATTGAAAGTAAACATGTACATTACAAAGTATGGTTGCCTTCACAATAACTTAATCTAATAAAAATTATTTTAAAAAAATATTGCACACGGGGGCGGAGTTTCGCCGTGCTGGGATATGGCAGCAGAGTGAGAGAGCTCCGTTGCTGTCAGCCCTTCAGAGCCCACTAAATGGCTGAATTGGGGAATAATTTGTCACATAATTGAAAGCTGAGGAGCCGCTGAGCAGAACTGTCTACTTTTCATTCCCCCCGACATTAATTGAGCGGGGTCCCAAAGAATAATTTGAGGAGAAGCAGACGCCGCAGGCGCCATCTTGACTCACTGCATCGCAGTATAACGGAGCCAGAGGGGCGACCATAAATAACAACATCCAGCCTACTGGAGTCACGGAACAACGGATACTACCCGACTGGTGAGTGAGGGGCACGGGGACAACTGAGAGGCCGACCGGCAACGGTCCGGAACCCTAACCTGTCAATCATAAGTACACACCGACACGGGCTAAGGCAACATAAATTGAGCCCTGTTAAAAAGAAGCACACCGGTTTGACCTGGGAAACTTTATTTATCGATTTTAATTGATGTTAAAGTCAGTGATTACACGGTCTCTTTATTATAACGGCAAAGCCTAAAGCCACGTGGGGGCCGTTCCACTTTCACTTTAACCCTACGCAACGGCACATGTAGGTGGGGAAACAACACATAACCAGAATCAACCGGCTGTGGGACTTGATTTGGCCATAAATATATGTCATAACTCCTCCAAACTGCTATTAATCCTTTTACGAACTAACAAAGACCTACAGAACTAATGCAAACAGAAAAGTTTTAAACGTTCAGCTGCAGCAAAGATAAAAAGGAGTATACCCCCGCAACTAACCACTCAGATATAAACAAAGGGCAAACATACGGAGATTGACCCCCACTGAATATCACACATATTGATCCTGACCTGAACAAACGTGCTACCCCAAAAATAGAGGTATTTTTTCCCTTAAAGAGACAGTCGCACAGTGCATCCAGACCACAGATCCTTTTAATATGACTTCCAAAAAAGGAAACAAACCAGAAAAACAGAACAAAAATCTGTCCCTGACCCCATCAGTCACTACCTTTTTTCATGCACCAGAGGGCCCCTCACAAGATACAACACAAGAGGCTAACTGTTCTGAAACACCCCCAGATATGGCCACTCTCCAAAAGGACCCTTTACGTTCTATACAATCTCAGATCGCAGATTTGCCTTCCAAAGTTGATATTGAGGCGCTTAAGTCCTTCATTAAAGAGGAAATTAGAGATTTAAAAAGGGACTTGAACGAAATGGGGTCCAGAATAGAGTGCCTGGAAGATGGCCAAGATCACTTGAACAACCTAGTCAGCACCAATATCCAACAACTGTCTATTCAAGATTCTATTATCCAGGCGATGCAAGATAAGTTGGAAGATTTGGATAATAGAGGACGAAGGAACAACTTAAGAATTAGAGGCATCCCGGAGGAAGTTCCACAAGAAAATTTGAAATCTTATGTAAAAGACCTCTTCCACCACCTACTACCAAGGGCGACGATGATCACAAACGACGACATTGAAAGAATCCACAGAGCATTGAGGCCCCCTTCTAAACCGCCGGCCCCCCCCAGGGATGTCATCCTGAAACTGCTGAAATTTACAACAAGAGAGGAGATATGGCAGGCGGCCAGATCCAGGCAAACTCTCTCCTTTCACAACCGCTCTCTGCAGATCTTTCAAGATTTATGCCCTCAGACGATCCAAAGAAGACGTGAGGTGAGATTTATAACCAAAAAGCTACAAGAACAAAACATTAGATACCGTTGGGGTTTCCCATTCAGCCTCATGATTAATCATAACGGTTCCCAAATAATATACAAAAGCTACAATGATCTGGACTCCCTATCCAAAAAGCTAAATATTGTTTTTGAAATGCCACCAGAAAAGGTACTAGATTTTCCAACAGCACAAGAGGAAAGAGGCAAAGACAGACCTAGAGAACAACGTCCCAACTGGACCAGAGTGCCTTCAAAAAGATTTAAGACAGGTCCAGCTTCACAGTCATCGGACTCTTAACTCACTACGACCTGCGGCTCCTATTGGACTGTAGGCAAACTGAGGACATTGGGTATGGCAGACTAATACTCTAACTTGCACAAGATTATTAATGATATGTTTGTATCTTAATGGATTTGTTTAGCATATACCCGATACTTAGCAAAGATTTTCTTTAGAGAGGGGAAAATTTTATAAGTTATTGGCCCTGCAGGGCAATTTAATTACTCAATTACAGTTTTATATATGTTCTCTTCTCTTACTCACATAGCCACTCCCCTAACTTTAAATCCCCCCAGTTCAGCATATAATATATTAAAAATCATATAGCTAAACTCTGAAGGTTAACTGACACCATTCGACCCCCTAGTTCATGGTGTATCTAAAGTTTATTGTATACACCGCACACTTATGTATTTTTGTATATCTGGTTCAGATGTTTTACACTGTTTTGGTTTTAGATTCTACAACTACAACTACTGTCGCTCCATGTAATGAATACATACTTGCAAACTGCAAAGTTTTTCTCCTTACAGGTCTTAATTCATGCAACTGTTGCCTCTTTGATTGCTATCTGTTTAACAATTATATTTTACAGGTCAGATGCCATAATATTACATTGTGGCTCACACACTGGTTTTTGGGATTTCAATGTTGTGCTTTGCTCTTTTTTAAAATATAAATAATGTTATCAGACACACTACACATAAAAATAGTCTCTCACAATGTCAAGGGATTAAATACCCCTCAAAAAAGGTCCTTAGCTGTCCGAGAATATAGACGACTCAAATACGATATAGTTCTACTTCAGGAGACCCATTTCAAACGGGGAAGGGAACCTAAGATGTCCTTTAACAAATTCGGTCAGGTTTTCCTAGCATCTAATAATACCAAACGCAACGGGGTGGCCATCCTTGTTAAGAGAAATATCCCTTTTCACCCAACCCACATACATAAAGATAAGGAGGGGAGATATATTATAGTCGTAGGGTCACTCTACAATAAGGTAATAACATTGGCCAACATATACGCCCCCAACACCCCGACACCCCAATTTTTTCTTACTATAAGGAATGCTATATTAGATTGCCAAAAGGGGGGTTTGGTGGTTGGGGGGATTTTAATTTAGCATTGGAACCCGACATAGACTGCTCCAGAGGCGTTTCCTCTATCCCCCAGAAATCACTACGGTTGGCTAAGGCATATTTAACAGACCTAACTCTACATGACGCTTGGAGACTAACACACCCTTCCACGAAGGACTTTACCTTTTATTCTCACCCCCACAAAGTCTACTCGAGGATCGATTATTTGCTTATAGATGTCACTAGTCTAGATTTAGTTCAGCATACAGATATTTCCCCCATAACGTGGTCAGACCACGCTATAATTAGCTGCACCCTCAGATGGCCCACTTCACAGAGACCTGAAAAGACCTGGAGATTAGATGAAACACTTCTGAAAGATCCACTCATATGTACACAGTTAATAACCAAATAGTGAAGCCAAAGCTTCAAGATAGAGAAAGTGCGCTAACAAGCTGAAAGTATACACACCATATAAGGAATTGAAGTGAAAATTTAATAAACATATAGAATAAGATACACAAATATATACACTAAAAATAGGGACGTCTCCCTGTAATGTAAATACAACTAGGAAAAAATCCTAATGAAAAAACAGGTTAAAACCTATAAATGATGAATAATGCAGATACTAATTGATTATCTATGACATAAAAAAGATATAGCATAAAAATGATAATTAAAAGATATGGCATAACAGTGATATCATAAAATAAAATAAAACTTAAAAGACAAGCACCAAGTTCATATGTATCAACACAGTGCAGGTGGCCGTATGCAAATGAATGCCGATATTGGAACAGTGGAAAGAAAATAACGGCTTGTACCACAAATAGATACAGTTTACTGTACCGTAAGTCAAGAGAGTGTTCAGAGGGTGTTACCGAGGAGAAGAAATCCTTCGGTCAAGGCTTGGACCGCAGCTGCAGTAACTGCCGTTCCTGGAGATAGAAGTGTGCAAACCTCTGCACATGTGAGTCGGCGTCTGACGTCACAGGCTTCTCATCGGCTCCTCTCAGGGTGTTACTCGCTGCTCCAGCAGCGTAAAGGAAAAGCAGCTGATTGCTGTGTCCTGGTGGGAACTTTCTGTGAAGGCAGACTTGGCTGCTGTAGGTATGTTTAATGATCCAATACAATAGTGGGGCACAAGTTATCCCTCACCTTGGGATATTCATTTGGTTTTGATTGGTTGGTGGATTCAGTTGTAAAGGTAACACCCTGCAGGTAATTAAGGTTACCTTTACAACTGAATCCACCAACCAATCAAAACCAAATGGATCATTTAAAAGGCTCCCAGTTACCTGTCACATGCATCTTGATAAAGCCCAAGGGAGGGCGAAACGCGTCGCTTGCATTTGTGACACTGTGACACTGTGACTTTGAAACAGCAAGGGATATTTCAGTACAGCCTGTACTGCAACTTTAAACCCGGGTTACCAGCATCTTTGAATATCCCAAGGTGAGGGATAACTTGTGCCCCACTATTGTATTGGATCATTAAACATACCTACAGCAGCCAAGTCTGCCTTCACAGAAAGTTCCCACCAGGACACAGCAATCAGCTGCTTTTCCTTTACGCTGCTGGAGCAGCGAGTAACACCCTGAGAGGAGCCGATGAGAAGCCTGTGACGTCAGACGCCGACTCACATGTGCAGAGGTTTGCACACTTCTATCTCCAGGAACGGCAGTTACTGCAGCTGCGGTCCAAGCCTTGACCGAAGGATTTCTTCTCCTCGGTAACACCCTCTGAACACTCTCTTGACTTACGGTACAGTAAACTGTATCTATTTGTGGTACAAGCCGTTATTTTCTTTCCACTGTTCCAATATCGGCATTCATTTGCATACGGCCACCTGCACTGTGTTGATACATATGAACTTGGTGCTTGTCTTTTAAGTTTTATTTTATTTTATGATATCACTGTTATGCCATATCTTTTAATTATCATTTTTATGCTATATCTTTTTTATGTCATAGATAATCAATTAGTATCTGCATTATTCATCATTTATAGGTTTTAACCTGTTTTTTCATTAGGATTTTTTCCTAGTTGTATTTACATTACAGGGAGACGTCCCTATTTTTAGTGTATATATTTGTGTATCTTATTCTATATGTTTATTAAATTTTCACTTCAATTCCTTATATGGTGTGTATACTTTCAGCTTGTTAGCGCACTTTCTCTATCTTGAAGCTTTGGCTTCACTATTTGGTTATTAACTTGTATTTGATACATACAGAGATTGTATCTTTAGAGTAGTGTTTAGCAATACCTTCCTTTAGCGCGCACTAATCCACCCAATTTGATTTGTTTACACAGTTAATAACCTCCCTGAGCGAGTATTTTGACCGTAATTGCACGACAGATGTGACACCACACTCAGTATGGGAGGCACACAAGTGTACGATTAGGGGGGAACTTATAGCCCTGAAAGCGGCAAGAAATAAACAGAGAACCCAATTTTTATCTACATTACTAGAAGACCTAAAAAAAACACAAGATATACATAAAAGATTCCCGGGAAATCAGTCCCTTCTAGAAAGCTTACAACATAAGAGAGATCAACTTAACTTGCTCTTGGGTACTGAAACCAAGCGGGCAGCTCTGTTTCTTAGGAAGACATTCTATGAGGGACACAATAAACAGGGAAAACTTCTAGCTAGACACCTCAAACAAAGATCCAATAGACGGTACATTATGACAATAAAAGATAGAGACGGGAAGACTTGGACATCATCCAGAGACATAGTAGATAAATTTAGAACTTATTATGACAGCCTTTACAACCTGGAGATGGATCATCCCCCCCTCCTGAACAAGATATCTCCACCTATCTTGCGCAACTACACCTCCCCTCTCTCACTGACGAACAACAGGCCAAACTAGACTCCCCATTATCTCTCAAAGAGGTAAAGGAAGCTATATCCGCCTTCCCGATAGGAAAAGCTCCAGGACCTGATGGTTTCGGAAACGCCTATTACTCCAAATTTAAGAATTTACTAGCCCCCCACTTACTGTCTTATTTCCAAGATATTGATAAAGACAAATACTTCTCCCCTGAATCCTTACGGGCACATATTACGGTCATCCCAAAACCAGGCAAACAGGCAGATCAGATTCCCAATTACCGACCAATATCCCTTTTAAATTCTGACATTAAAATATATGCGAAAATTCTAGCGACTAGACTGAATTCGGTTCTCCCCTTGATTATACACCAGGATCAGGTGGGCTTCATCCCTAACAGAGAAGCCAAAGATAATACAGTGCGCAACTTACATCTCATATGGCATTCCAAGTCCGTGGGGATCCCAACAGTGTGGCTCTCCACGGATGCGGAAAAAGCTTTTGACCGTGTCAACTGGTCCTTTCTAAAATTGACACTACAATCTTTTGGCTTGGGAAACATCATGTTACATAGGATATTCGCCCTTTAAGCCCACCCTAGTGCCTGTATAACGCTTAATGGTATTTTATCACAGCCTTTTCAAATATCTAACGGCACACGACAGGGTTGCCCCCTTTCCCCCTTACTGTTTGTGTGTTTCCTGGAGACGCTGGCCACCAAAATCAGACTTAATAAAGATATCCCAGGGGTGAGGATAGGGAGGGGAGAATACAAGTTATCCCTTTTTGCCGACGACATTCTGTTTTCCCTTACTAAACCAGACGAGGCCATGCCTTTCCTATTGGATGAGTTGAACATATTTAACAAACTAACAAACTTTTTAATCAACCACTCTAAATCCGAAATACTAGGAGTCTCCCTCCCCCCGGGGATGGATCTCAAGATTAAAACATTATGCCCCTTTAAATGGTGTGTTAATTCTATAAAATACCTTGGCATTCAATTAGCAGAGGAAATAGACTTGGTTTTTAAACTGAATTATATGCCGATCCGTCAGGCCCTAACCAGGGATCTATCCTCCTGGTACTCTAAGCGCCTGTCATGGCTGGGGAGGATAAACACTATCAAAATGAATGCCTTTCCCAGATTGTTATATATTTTACAGACTCTCCCTATCCCTCTCCCCCCCCAAATATATAGCTCAGATACAACAGTTGTTCCACTCGTTCATATGGAGAGGCAAACAGCCCAGAATTAATAAAATAACTATGATGCGTACCAGAGAACAGGGAGGCTTGGGGGTCCCAAACATAAAATCATACCGAACAGCCATTTTTATACAACGAATACTGGACTGGAAGATACACAAGACACAAAAAAGATGGGTAGAACTTGAAGAAAATTTAAACCTTGAAATAAACTTACCCGCTCTATGCTGGCACCCTGACCTTAAAATATTGACCAAGAACATCTCAAACCCTATAACCAAAGAGACCATGCTACAATGGACTTTGATGACCGGGATGAACCCATATATCACGTCTAGCCCCTCCCCTTTAACTTCATTGACCCACAATACTGAGTTTTCAATAGCGGACCTGGGGGGTACTAGAGGGCCAGATGGTAATATCATAGAACTGGACATTCACCAAATCACTGTAAATGAACACCTGATGACTCAAAATCAAATGCAAGAACAAGGCCACTCATGGTCTCAAATTTGGTTTAACTATAGACGAGTAAATCACTACACAATGACCCATAAACACAGTAATAATATGTTGAGGCCCCTCACGACTTTGGAGAAACTGTTCACAGGTAATCACCAGAGGACACACACCCTGTCCACAATTCAAACCATCTTAACACAGCCCCCACCAGGCAACCTTCCCACTTCAATTGAAGCTTGGGAGAGGGAACTAGGTATAATCATATTACCCCAGACAGCAGCCAACATTTTTAGAAACACAAAAACTTCCTCGTGCTCGGCATCTATGACTGAATTGAACTATAAAATTCTGCACAACTGGTATCTTACCCCAAGACGTATCCATAAATTATATCCCCAGGCCAGCGATAGATGTTGGAGATGCGGTCATGTAGGTAGTGGGATGGGACACATGTGGTGGTGGTGCGGGGAAATAAACAATTATTGGAGAAATTGCATCACAGATATGGAGGCTGCCCTTGAACTAACGATACCTCTAGACCCCCTAGTATTCCTGCTTAACAAATCTCTGAAACTACCATCCAAGGCCCATAGAATCCTATTTCAAATAATGATAAACGGTGTGAAATCCATCATAGCCAAACACTGGAAATCCAGTGTAGCCCCAGACTTACACACATGGAGAAATAGAGTCACTGAGTTAATAGAGCTTGAAGAATATGGTTCTTATAAAAATGATACGAGAGACCCATACATTACAGCCCAGACTATCTGGGAGCAATATAACTTACAAACACAGAAAATGATAAGCAAATGATAAGCAGTGTGTGGACCTTAAATAGTCATGGAGCGACAGAGGACCTTATTGAGATTTTCAAATCAATAGGAGAAAACAGTTTAGATGTTTGTTCTCGACATGTATCCAGTTTAATTGTTTAACAGTTGAAGACCATAATCTGTGTTCCTTATGGAATCCAGATAATTTGCTTATTTTGTTAGGATAAAACCTTTGAGAAATATACTTGTATTACTGACATTTGTTTTCTTATATTGTTTTTTTTGTTTTCCTTTTTGTTTTTGTTTTTTTTTTTTGTTTTTTTTTGTTTTTGTTTTTTCTTTTTGTTTCTATCTTGACATGTAACTTATGTGAACAGTAAATGTAACATGTAATTTATATGATATTTTCTCAATAAAAAAGAAATTGGAAAAAAAAAGAAAAAAAAAAAAATATTGCACACAAAAGTTATAAAGGCTCAAAAATATGAGGTCTCATGTGTTAGACAAAAAAAGGCAGGCAAATGGCTTTAACATAGAGTTACATACATATACATGTCTAAAGATGTCTAGGTATGCAGGGCCACCACTAGAAATTTTGGGACCCCTTACTTAACTATTGATCACCCCCCCCCCTACCTTTGACGCGTGCTATTTTTGTCCAAGTGACTAAAACATATATGCACTTTATTATTAAGCAAACTTGGAAATGTTGTAAAGGTAGTAACACACAAAAACACAGACACACTCATACACTGAAACACACACACACATAAGGATTCACATATAGGCACTCTAGCAGACATGCAAAGATACCTAGACACCCATACAGACACTCAACACTTTACATTGACCTGACAAGTAATGAGGTAGACTACAGTTTTGTCAAAAATGGAGATTTACAAGACAAAATATGGAGTTCTGATTATCTTTTTGCCAAAGAAGATGCCATTGCCAACTATATGATGGCAACAGCATGCAGTGACTGAAAGAAATGGCCCTGAACGGCCTAAACAAGAATTTAAAGGTTAAGTGGTGGATTGGTGACTTCCTAAAAGGTCTCATTAGTCTCAAAGTCTGTAGAAAGATGTGAATAATCATTAGTTAGGTCAAAATGTCCTAAAAAGGAACAGACAATGGACACACACACACACACAAACACAAACTTTCACATATACCCAAGGAAACACCCACAGAAAAACAGAAAACACACAAATACATACACACTCACAGACACCCACATAAAACACACAAATACATACACACTCACAGGAACCCACATAAAGCACACAAAGACATACACAAACACAGAGACACCCACAGAATATACACAAAGACATACATACACTCACATACACTCTCACAGAGACACCCACAGAAAACACACAGACATATGCACACACCCTCACAGAGACACCCACAGAAAACACACAGACATATGCACATACCATCACAGATACACCCACAGAAAACACACAGACATGCACACACCCTCACAGAGACACTCAAAGAAAACACACAAATATTTGCACACACGCTAACAGAGACATCCACAGAAAACACACAGAGATACATACACACACACACCTTCAGAGACACCCACAGAAAATGCACAAAGACATATGCACATACCCTCACAGAGACATCCACAGAAAACACATACATACATACACACCCTCACAGAGACATCCACAGAAAACACACAAAGACATACACACCCACCATCACAGAGGCATCCACAAAAAATACACAAAGACATACATACACACATCCCCTCACAGAGACACACATAGAAAATGCAGAAAGAAATATGCACACACCCTCACAGAGACATCCACAGAAAATGCACAGACATACGCACACATCCTCACAGAGACATCCACAGAAAACACACAAAGACATACACACACCCTCACAGAGACACCCACAGAAAATGCACAAAGGCATATGCACACACCCTCACAGTTACATCCACAGAAAACCCAGACATACATATACACACACCCTCACAGAGGCATCCACAGAAAATACACAAAGACATACATACACACACACACACACACCTTCACAGATACACCCACAGAAAATGCACAGACATGCACA
Organism: Bombina bombina; assembly: GCF_027579735.1. Classification (NCBI taxonomy): domain Eukaryota; kingdom Metazoa; phylum Chordata; class Amphibia; order Anura; family Bombinatoridae; genus Bombina; species Bombina bombina. The sequence goes on from NC_069499.1 coordinate 1,087,587,224, forward strand.
CACACTCTCACAGAGACATCCATAGAAACTGCATAAAGACAGACACACACCCTCACAAAGAGACCCACACAAAAATGCATACACACTCAAAGAGACACCAACAAAAGCACAAATACATAAACACAGGCACCCACAGAAACACTCACAGGAGGTAACATTTCTGCACATTGCCATCCCCTAAATCAACAGTGTGTGACATGCATTATAAAAATAGCAGAAATGAAGAGATCACTTTTTAAAGAATCATTTTTGCAAATGTGCAAGCAAAAATACTTCTGTGATTTCAAAAGTGTACAATTATGATCTGTCAGAATGGGTAGATGAAGAAAAGTACTTTTGAAAGGCTGACATATGTTTAAATCTGGTGTACAAATGTTCCCATTGTAATGGGAATAGTTACCCCTTTTGTGCTTTTTCCCGTCATAGCTATTACATATTGATTTATTTTTTTTTGGTGGGTCCTTGACTCACCAGTATTTTCATTTTAATTTTTTCCTTTTAACATGTTTTTACCTATTTTTTTTTAGTTTTCACTAATAAAGGTTATATTTTGGGGACTTCGTAATTCTGTAAAAAAAAAAACTGTTCAACCTCTGAGTGCTTAGAGGGTGCTTTTTTTCTGTCTCTCGTATATATATATATATATATATATATATATATATATATATATATATATATATATATACAGTATATAAGGGAATTAGAACCTTTTGCCATTACATAGATAAAACATGTAAAACATATTTATGCAATATTCATATTTATTTAATTTTTTAACTATGTATTTACTGTAAATATTTCACATTCCAATGATCTTTAAATAGCAGAATATGTTCTTAGTATTTTTACATAGATATACCTATATATATCTGCATATACCTATATATAATCATCTATATATATGTAGAAATATGTATTTATGAATAAATAGGACATATTCCTTTATGTAAAGAACATTGGAATATGAAATATTCACTTTTTCGTGTCGGGTTATCGCTAATGAGAATTTGCTATGGTGTTTGCGCGAGAGTGGGGTGTTAGTTTTTTTTCCACTTTATTTGTTCCATTGACTTCTAATGGGGAATACGTAAATACGCACGTGATATTCTAAGTTCGAATTTTTGCTATAGTTGGGTTACCACTAGAGCAAAAAATGTTTTCTTTAACTTGTTATACCAGTGCAACCCAAAAATACAAAATACCGTACCACTTGTAATCTAGCCCTAAAAGTTTACTTTTAGCAGTCTTTGCGTGCGAGCGAAAAAAAAGGATTTACTACGCCACTTGTAATCTTGCCCTATTTCACAGTTTATCAAGTACATTTAGGTGTAAAATCCAATAAGCAAAAATGGTGCTGAAAAACTGTTGAACCGTATAATCTATTACTTATACAAATGTCACTACATACATACAATTGCTGATTACAAATACTGGATCCAACCACAAAGGTCAGGAAGGATTCAATTGCAGACAATCTCTAAAACAAACAAGCACAGTTTCATAAACTCATCTCTTTATTGCATAGGTCAAATATAGTAATAGGATACCAAACACATCAACCAAACTTCCTTCTTAAAGGGACATGAATGCCAGCCTTTTTTCATGATTCAGATAGAGAAAATAATTTTAAAGAACTTTCCAATACACTTATTTTGTATTATTTGTTTCATTTTCTTTGTTGAAGAAGCAGCAATGTACTACTGGGAGCTAGCTGACCACATATGGTGATCCAATGACAAAAGGCACATATGTGCTGCAACCAATCAGCAGTTAGCATCCAGTAGTGCCTTTCTGCTCCAGAGCATAACTATGTATGCTTTTCTAGAAAGGAAACAAAGAGAAAAAAGTAAATTAGATAGTAGAAGTAAATTGGAAAGTTTTTAGCAATTGCATGCTCTATGTAAATCATAAAAGAAACGTTTTGGGTTTCATGACCCTTTAAAGAAGCGCTTCTTGGGTTGATCTCTGCAGTTCAATCTGTTTCTTGGCATTCTTCAAGTATGCTAGTGTCCTCCCTTCCAATCTAGCAAAAATAAATTACCAATCTCTGTTGTTTCAAAAACTATTAAGAGACCATTGTCATCTTTTATTAAGCTTTTCCCTTTTTTATGAGCCCCCTTCTTAACCCTGTTTACTAGTGCAATGTCTAAATAGAATAAGAAAGTTTAGTTTTTATTTTTATCAAAAACATATGTAGCGTCATTTCTTATCCTTTAGTCTTTTCTAACACTGTCTTGCTACAAAGTGATAAGATCATTAAGAGCACAAAACTTTGTGATATTTAGGCTACACATGTCTGAAACAAATTGTGTATGTGTCATATTAAAAAAAAAAGTTATTTTAGTGTCCAAGGTTGACGGCTTTTCCGGTTTGCACATGTCAATTTTACAGGTTTGCGCACACCAGCTATTTGGGATAGAGCACGTTGGCTGATCGGGATAGCGCACAATCGGCTAGATTACAAGTTTTGCGTTATGGTGAGGTACGGCTATACCGTTGAAAAATTGGCCATTGCGCGTGGAATAGCAGGTCTCCCGTATTACAAGTTGTGGTGGTATAGCTATACCTCAAGCATTTAAGCCTGTAATGCAACGTCTATTCTGCACTAAAAAAAAATACATTTTAGTGCGGAATTTTCCATTGCGCCGTATTACAGGTTGTGCAGTCCAGCTAAAATGCTTGCGTTACAGCCTATACCGACATGATCCATTATGTGATCTGAGACCAGAAGTTATGGATTTTAGGAAACAAAAATGTTTCACAATCCTAATCCGCCGCCCACCCACATCCTGACTATTAAATAAACCTATTAACCCCTAATCTGCCACCCACCCACATCGCCAACACTATATAAACCTATTAACCCTTAAACCGCCCCCCCCCCCACATCGCCAACATTATAATAAAGTATTAACCCCTAAACCTCCCAGCCCCCCAGATCCCAACTAATAAACTAAACCTATTAACCCCTAAACCACCAGTCCCCCACATCGTAACTAATAAACTAAACCTATTAACCCCTACACCTCCGCCCCTCACATAGCAAAAAACTAATTTTAATTATTAACCTCTAAACCTAACACCCCCCTAACTTTAAACTAAAAGTTACAATATAACTATCTTAAAATAAATATAAACTTACCTGTGAAATAAAAAAAATCCTAAGATTAAGCTATAAATTAACCTAACATAACTATTTTAATAAAATAAAATAAACTACCAATTAAAAATTGTAAATTACATGATTGAAAAAACCTAACTGTGAAAAAAAATAAAAAATTACATATTTAAATAAACCTAATACTATGAACAAATTAAATTAAATCTAACATTAAAAAAATGCTAAAATTACGAAAAATAAAAAAACACTAAGATTACAAAAAATAAAAAAGTAAAGTATTCAAAATAATAAAAATTACACCTAATCTAATAGACCTATAAAAATAAAAAAGCCCCCCAAAATAAAAACACCCCTAACCTAACAAAAAAACTACCAATAGCCCTTTTGTAGGCTAAATCTAAAAAAACCTAAATCTAAAAAAATAATAAAATACCCATTGCCCTGTCGCCAATCCCTGAATCAAGGGGAATGATCTCTTCATCTGGATGTCTTCAATCAGATTGTGGGTCTTTGGGGTGTCCCAGAGATAAATCTGATGGCCTCTATGTTAAACAGCAAACTTTCCAGGTACTTTGCAAGGCCCAGGGCTCCTCCTCCTAGTCTTTTCATCTAGCCTATATATTCCCCCCTCTGGTTCTTCAGGCAAAGGTGATTCCCATGATCAGACAAGAGAAGTAATTAGTAATATTGTTCGCACAGGCCTCTTCCTTTGTGTCAAGATCTTCTGACTCAAGGTCTGTTTTTTTCATCAGGATCTCAAATCTCTAAGCTTAACGGCATGGAAATTGAACGGTTAGTTCTTAGACAGAACTGTAGTTGAGACTTTTATTCAGGCGTGTAAACCTGTGACTAGAAGGATCTATCATAAGATTCAGAAGGCCTTTATTGCCTGGTGTTTGGATCATGTTTATTTCCTCGCATTCTTTTATCATTCCTAGAATTTTGCAGTTTCTTCAGGATGCTCTAGTAAGGGTCTATCGACCAGTACTCTTAGAGGTCAGATTTTGGCTCTTTCCTTTCTGTTTCATAAAAAGATTGCTAATCTTCCGGCTATTCAGTGTTTTGTTCAGATCTGGGTCAGGATTAAGCCTGTTATTAAAATAATTTCTCCTCCATGGAGCCTTAGAGGCCCATTTATCAATCTCTGCATGGAGCTTGTGGGCCCGTGTTTCTGGCGAGTCTTCAGACTCGCCAGAAACAGCAGTTATGAAGCAGCGGTCTAATGACCGCTGCTCCATAACTCTGGCCACCTGCTCTGAGCAGGCGGACAGGAATTGCCGGAATTCAACCCGATCAAATACGATCGGGTTGATTGACACCTCCCTACTGGTGGCCCAGTGGACGCGAGTCTGCAGGGGGCGACGTTGCACCAGCAGCTCTTGTGAGCTGCTGGTGCAATGCTCTTAATCTGGATTAGTTCTGCTGGCCCTCCATTTGAGCCCATGCAAAAGGTTGATATCAAGTTTTTATTTTGGAAGGTTTGTGTCTTTGGCTACTTCATCTGCTGGAAGAATTTCTGATTTTTTTGCTTTTACTTTTGATCCACTTATCATATTTTTCATCAGAATAAGGCAATTTTAAGAACTAAGTTTAATTTCTTACCAAAAGAGGTGTCTTTGGACAAAATGAATAGGTAAATTGTTGTTCCTTCTGTTTGTCCTAATCCCAATAATTATTTGGAGATGCTTCTCCATAATTTGGATGTTGTTATAGGTTTGAAGTACTATTTGTAGGCTACTAAGGACTTCTAGTTTGTTTGTTCATATTTATAGTTCTAGAAGAGGGCAGAAAGCTACAACTGTTTTTTTTGGCATCTTGGCTTAAGCTTTTAAATCAGAAGGCTTACTTGGAGGTGGGTCAGTCTCCTCCTAAATAGATTACTGCCCCTTCAACCAGATCAGTTGCCACATCTTGGGCCTTAAAGGATAAAGGACACGATCCGATATAGATCGTAGTTTGCGGCACAAGCGAGGGAACCCCCGCTGCCGTTAGTTTCAGCTCGCAACTCGAGCTATCACATATACGGCGCCGTCAGATGCTAAAGTGCCGTAAGTCTGAAAAACCAGCGATGTCCAGAAATCTGCGTAAGTACAAATTTCTGGAGTCGCCAGTGACTTACGGCACTTTAGAAACTGCTGGTGCATACAAAACCTGACTAAGTTATTAAATCTCCCGTACTGTCTAACACACCTCCCAAACATAGCCTGACACATCTAACCCTCTATCCGCTATCCCCCCTCACTCTCCTAATAATAAAAAATATATTAACCACTAAACCGCCGCTCCCGGACCCCACCGCACCTAATAAAGTTATTAACCCCTAAACTGCCGCTCCCGGACCCCGCCGCCACATACATTAACTACCTCCTAATGTGAGCCCCTTACACCGCCGCCACCTACATTACCTACCCCCTAATGTGAGCTCCTACCCCGCCGCCAGCTATATTAAAATTATTAACCCCTAATCTAATCCCCCTACCCCGCCGCCAGCTATATTAAAATTATTAACCCCTAATTTAAATCCCCCTACCCCGCCGCCAGCTATATTAAATTAATTAACCCCTAATCTAAATCCCCCTACACCGCTGCCACCTATATTACATTTATTAACCCCTAATCTAATCCCACTATACCGCTGCCACCTATATTAAATTAATTAACCCCTAAAATACTAAACTATCCCTACCACTAAACCTAAGTCTAACCCTACAAATAGCCCTGAAAAGGGCTTTTTGCGTGGCATTACCCAAAAGTAAACAGCTCTATTGCCAGCCCTTAAAAGGGCTTTTTGCGGGGCTTTGCCCCAAAGTAGTCAGCTCTTTTACCAGCCCTTAAACGGGCTTTTGGCAGGGCATTGTCACAAAGTAAACAGCTCTTTTGCCTATAATCTAAATCCCCCTACACCGCCGCCACCTATAATAAATGTATTACCCCCTAATCTAATCCCCCTACACCGCCACCACCTATATTAAATACATTAACCCCTAATCTAGTCCCCCTACACCGCCGCCACCTATATTAAATACATTAACCCCTAATCTGACCCCCCTACACCGCCGCCATCTATATTAACTATATTAACCCTAATTATATTAGGGTTAATATAGTTAATATAGTTATTATATTATGTATATTAACTATATTAACCCTAATTATATTAGGGTTAATATCGTTATTATATTATATATATATTAAGTATAATAACCCTATCTAACTCTAACACCCCTAACTAAATTCTTATTAAAATAAATCTAATTAATCTTAATATTATTATTTAAAATATTCCTATTTAAATCTATATATTTACCTATAAAATAAACCCTAAGATAGCTACAATATAATTAATAATTATATTGTAGCTAGTTAAGGGTTTATATTTATTTTAACTAGGTACAATAGCTATTAAATAGTTAATAACTATTTAATAGCTACCTTGTTAAAATAATTACCAATTTACCTGTAAAATAAATCCTAACCTAAGTTACAAATACACCTACACTATCAATAAATTAAATAAACTACAAATCTCTAAACTAAAATATAATTATTTACACTAAACTAAATTACAAAAAAAACCACTAAATTACAAAAAATAAACAAAGATTACAAGAATTTTAAGCTAATTACATCTATTCTAAGCCCCCTAATAAAATAATAAAGCCCCCCAAAATAAAAAAAAATCCCTACCCTATTCTAAATTACAAAAGTTAACAGCTCTATTACCAACCCTTAAAAGGGCCTTTTGCGGGGCATGCCCCAAAGTAAACAGCTCTTTTGCCTGTAATAAAAAACACAATACCACCCTCCAACATTACAACCCACCACCCACATACCCCTACTCTAAACCCACCCAAACCCCCATTAAAAAAAACTAACACTAAGCCCCAGAAGATTCTACCTTGAGTCGTCTTCACCCAGCCGGGCCGAACTCTTCATCCAATCCAGGCGATGTCTTCATCCAAGCGGCTGTCACGTTCCTTAAGGGAGAATCTAAAAATGTAGATAATATATTTTAATATGATATGGTATCACAACTGCTGAGTAGGAGGAAAAATAACAATATATAAATTAAATTTGGAGTGTAGCAAGAAGATACTGAAAACCACAATAGTCACTATATAAGTGAAGATGATTTTCGTGTATCAGCAGGCTGTGATTTATGTTTAGGGAGAAATAAGCATATTAACCCTATTGCTGCCTTTTGCAATGAATACACTGAAGTGACAGCAGGGAGAATGTAATCTTATCATTCCCTTGGAACAAGTAAGCAGGACACTTATGTAGAAACTTACATGTAAGATTTAAAGTTACAGGAATAAAGAGTATATTTTTTATATGGCACCATAAAATAAGTGGGGTAACTACAAGTACTTATACCTCAGGTAGAGAATGGAATATGGATCTAGATAACGGCAACAGCAGATTCTGAGACAACTGATAGCATGAGCGGAACACAGGCTTTTGAAACAAACTGTCAATGAGTAATAGTGCTGACAAACATAAGGACAAAGCACCGATATTTGCAGCATGTTACAAGTTTGCAAACTTACAGTTTGAAGAGAGGAGCTGGGCACAGGAGGTTGCCGAGCGGGGAAGCAGCTGGCGTGTGACGTCACCGCGATCAGAGCGGAGGTCTGTAGTTGCGCTGAAGTGAAAGCAGCAGCGGCAATGGGAGAGATGTGAGATCGGTCAGAGGTAGGAAAATCCTTTCTGTGGGGAAAGACTTTAGACTTGATTTAGCAGAGGTAATGCTTCAGGAACTGCTAGGCATAATGAGCCCAACTTCAGTATCCAAAAGAAATAGGAATGCAGCAACAGATTGTGAACAGCGTTCACAAAGACAAGGCTCTGGTATTGTACAGGTAGACTTCAATACTAAGCAAGGTATGAATGCCTGGGGTGTGCCTTAAATAGGGTGGAGACAGATTTGCAGGCAATGATTTGTTAAAGGGACAGTATTAGACAAGATTCTGTACTGGTTGTGAGCCTAATCATTACAGCGGCAGAGAAGAAGTCTTCCATCCTGGTGATGTCTTCATCCAAGCGGCAAAGAAGAAGTCTTCCATCTTGCGATGTCTTCATTCAAGCAGCAAAGAAGAGGTCCTCCATCGGGGCAAAGTTTTATTCCAAGTGGCATCGTCAATCTTCTTTCTTCAGCCCTCCGACGCAGAACATCCATCTGGCCCGACGCCTGAACGACAAATGAAGTTTCCTTTAAATGACGTCATTCAAGATGGCGTCCGTCGAATTCCGATTGGCTGATAGGATTCAATCAGCCAATCAGAATTAAGGTAAGAAAATCTGATTGGCTGATTCAATCAGCCAATCAGATTCAAGTTCAATCTGATTGGCTGATCCAATCAGCCAATCAGATTGAGTTTGCATTCTATTGGCTGATCAGTTCTATTTACTTATTTATCATGTTTTTTTTTTTTAAAAAAAGATAATAAATATTATATATAATGCTTGTCCTGCCCTCATTATTCATAGTTCCCCAGGAGTAATAGATCATGGACTATCACAACCTTTCTGAAAGAAAACATAATTTATGCCTTCCTGACAAATTAATTTCTATCATGGTGATAAAACTCCACGAGACTCCACTCTGTTTTTTCTACTGGGAGTAGCTTTAGTTTTCTTTTTGGACATATTTTCCCTGCTCCTTCTTTTGCTCTTATTTCTTTTCCTACCCTTCTTGCTTGGCTATACATCATATTACTAAATACTACTATTATTATTACTAAATACTATTATTATTACTAAATACTGTATTTGTCCAATTGTTTAGTTGTGCACCGGGGCCTCCACCACCTCTTTCTATTCTGGTTAGACCCAGTTTGTGCTGTTCTGTGAAGGGAGTAGTACACAGCGTTGCACGAGATCTTCAGTTTCTTGCCAAATTTTTGCATGGAATAGCCTTCATTTCACAGAACAAAAATAGACTGATGAGTTGCAGAAGAAAGTTAATTGTTTCTAGCCATCTTGATTCTGTAATCAAACCCACAATTGCTGATGCTCCAGATACTCAGCTAGTCTAATGAAGGCCATTTTATTGCTTCTTTAATAAACACAACAGTTTTCAGCTCTGCTAACATAGGACCATTAATCTCTCCCACTCACGTGTTAACTCCGGTAGAAGTCATATATAAAAAAAACATCAGGGATCTGCACACACAATAAACTTCCAACTTCCGGGGTGTTCTGGGTAGGAAAAGAAAACAAATTAAATAAACAGGTCCCACACTCTCCGCTGTGAAAACACAAACTTCTTTAATTGAACTGGGACGTTTCGGGGTAGTTAGCCCCTTCCTCAGACAGATAGCAAATATAGTGCATCTTACTCCCCTTAAATACTCTCCACAATTTACTGTGAATGCTAAACACCAGCAGCTTCTCATCTGCGCAACTGAGCATACTCAGAGATAACTACGGTGGCTGCATTGGTACAAACAACTAAAAGCAAAGTTAAAAATGTAAAATGCCTGAAATTACAATGTAACAATGTTCATATAAACAAAAATGTAACCTAAGTAGCCCTGATATATGTGATAAATAACTCGTCTTCACAATATGTAACAAGACTAGCAAAAACAAAAAATGGCTACAAATAAATATTACATCTTAACTATTGAGGGGAATAAGTAAGATGTTACTTACAAAAAAACAGGCAAGTAATGAATATCAAGTGTAATTATGAAATCCATACCCTGTAACAGGACATAATTAATTTGACCAGGAAGACAAATGAAACCTACCTACCATAAAAATGCTTTAACTAGGTGGGAATATGTAAAAAAAACCATAAAAATTATGAATACAATCTTAATCATCCCTGTATAATCTAATAACTGACAGACTCAGAGTATGACTATCAGATTAGTATGAATCTATGGCTAGCTGTACTACACAATATACTATTACGTGTAAAATATGTACAAACAGGATCATTACAAGAAACATTGCATATCAAAATGGGTATTAAGGCCCCTAGGTATTAAAGTATCCAAGGTGTAAATCCACCTGGTCTCTTTTTGCAACAACAATTTGGCCCTGTTACCCCATCTCAGTAAGGGAGGGATGTGATCAATGATCACATATCGCAAATTGATCACAGTATGTTTGGCAGACAAAAAGTGTCTAGCTACTGGCTGATAGTGTTTGTTGTGCCATGGGTGGACAAAATGGGTGGTTTGCACCAACCCATTACAGGTAGTGCAACATTTATACTTAAAACAACCATGTTTAGGCTTCCCCAACTAAGTCTTGTTGGTATTACTTTGGACATTGTCAGGACGCATCAAGTAGTCCCTCAAAGATATTGAACGTTTATAACCAACCCTCGGATGAATGGTATTCTTAAAGGGTAAGCGTTCATCTGTGTTGATGATGTGCCAATTCTCCTGTAGAATACTGGGTGTTTGCCACTTGTCAGGAGAATATGTGGTCACGAACGTCATCCGTAAAGCCATGTCAGGCGTGTCTTCGCTGGTTCTCTTTATCAATGCTTCAGCTTGTGTCAATGTGGACATAGTAGATTTGATATCCTGAAAGTCACACCACAGTATATTCAACAGATGGTGGTAAATGATAGATCCAGTAATGAAGCAAATAATGTTTTTTTTTATAGAGAAGGTAACAACTATGCTCTATAGTAAATAGTTACCTCTCTGTCTTTTTCTAGCCACTTAATTTTAGACAAAATGACACACCGGTGAATTTGACAGCTTAATAAGTGGCAACATAACGTACTTAACACACTTTAGTGTAAACAGGGTAAATACTTAGACAACACTAGTGGCCAGTGGTTCCATCGATAAAATAAACAACAAAGGGGATAAGGGACATCCCTGTCTAGACCTATTTCTTATTTTGAATGGCTCTGACAAAGTGCCATATTTACTTTTACCTGGGCCGTAGGGTTAGAGTATAGTGCTAGGATTTTCTGTATAAAGGGGATGGGGAAACCAAATCGTCGTAGTGTCCAGTCAAGGTACGTCCAGTCAAGTCTGTCAAATGCCTTTTCGGCGTCAGTCGAGAGAAATATGGAAGGAGATTTTGTTTTGACTACGTATTCAATTAGGTTAAGAACTTTGACAGTATTGTCCTTGGCCTCCCTGTTAGGTACAAAGCCTGCTTGGTCTTGGTGTATTAGATGTGGGAGGATTACATTTATACGAGTTGCTAAGATTTTGGCGTAGACTTTTAAGTCAATGTTAAGGAGGGATATTGGGCGGAAATTGTCCGGTTTATCTGGGGTTTTCCCAGGTTTTTCCAAAACCGTAATATTGGCCTGGAGCATAGAGTCTGGGAAGGGAGAGGAGGGTGATATTGAATTAAAGAGATTAACTAAGTATGGCGCCAAAATCTTCGCGAAAGTTTTATAATAAAGGCCCGTAAAGCCATCTGGACCTGGAGCTTTATTGAGTTTTAATAGCTTTATAACGTCTAATACCTCTTTGATGGAGATGGGCTGGGTTAGGGCTGCTTTCTGTTCTGATTTTATTTGTGGCAATATGACTTGGTCTAGATACTGGCGGTATTTGAAAGAGTGAGAGTCAGCATCTCTATTGGGAAATAAATTGTACAGCTTATGATAAAATGTCTTAAATTCAGATGCAATGGACATGGTATCTTCTTTACTTTTGCCCGCTGTATTTTGGATAGAGTGAATATATGTAGCTCGCTGCTGTTTTTTAAGAGCCCTAGCTAGCCATCTTCCAGATTTATTACCCTCTCGGTAGAAAGTTTGATTAAGAGATAGTACCTGTTGCTGGGTGTGGATCTGCAAGGCAGCATTACATTGATTTCTTTTAGCTTTCAAATTTTCACAAATTTGAGTGTCTCCTGGGGATTTTTTGTGTAGGAGGTCTAATTCTGATATCTCTTTATCTAGCTTTGTGTGTGTTTCCCTGTTCTGTTTTATTAATTGGGCCTTCAATTTGAGGAATTCACCCCTAATGGTGCATTTGTGAGCTTCCCAGAGAATTTTGTGGTTGATGTCTGGGGTATTATTTATTGAAAAGTACGATTTAATTATCTTAGACAAGTCACTAATCCGCATTTTCCCTTTGAGTAAGGATTTGTCTAGTCTCCACTGGTAAGTGTGGAGAGGGGCTGAGGGCCAAGCTAACCTACAGCTAACCAAGGAGTGGTCTGACCATGTGGAGTGTATTATTTTTGCTTCTTTTATGAAGAGAGTGCTAAATGGTCCACGAAAATATAGTCTAGTCTAGAGTAACTTTTCTGAGGGTTAGAAAAAAAGGTGAAGTTTTTTTTTTGTTCATTTAAGTACCTCCATGAATCATGGAGTCCTAATAACTTTAGATTTTGCCAAATGGATTCTAGATGTGGAGTTTAAATTCTGGTGTCAGGATTTGTGCAGTCAAGAGCAGGGTCGAGAGGGACATTTAAATCACCAGCGGTCACCAAGGGACCTCTGGAGTGTTGCAGGATACTGTCAGTAATTGTCATAATGAACCTATGTTGATTCCTATTTGGTGCATAAAAGTTCACTAGGGTTACGGGTTTGCCATATAAAAGGCCTGTGAGGCATACAAATCTTCCCTCCTTATCCTTTTCAATATGGGTTTTGGTAAATGGTATAGATCTATGTATTAAAATGCAAACTCCATTGATTTTTTTTGAGGGATGAGTGCTGTGAAAATGCTGAGGGTAGTGTGATGAGAGGAAATTAGGGGTATGTTTGGATTTAAAATGGGTCTCCTGGAGCATGATTATCTGGCCTCCCTTCCTGTGCAAATCTAAGAGAGCTAGTCTACGTTTTTTAGGGCAGTTTAAACCCTTAGTATTTTGTGTGATGATGTTCAATACATGAGAGTGTAGTGTAGTCCTACTAGCCATATATTATATATCTTCCCCTCCTGTATCTGCGTGTGTGTCTATGCCTCCTCGAGGTGGGTCCTAGGTGATCAGTCCTGTAATTACATAAAAACAAACAAAACAAGCAAACATACAAATACAAAACAAACACATAGCAAATAACATTCCTCTCAAAAAGAAAGGGACATGACAATCCAAAATACAAAATTCTGGAAAGTAGGATTATATCCCAACTGGCTAAGAATATATTAACAGTCAGTTGTTGAGTGTGAGAGTTAATCTAAAACTAGAACTGTACAAAGAATAACTATAACTATTTTCTACATAAGCAAGGCCTTTTATTAGCCTAACCTTTTTACCTTTAAATTTGGTGAGTTAACTACTAACAGAAACATAGGTATATTACCACTAGGTCATCAACAGATCCCCCTTAACAAGTGGGGGGGGGGACAAAAGGATGAGTCAGAGGATAGGCTCCACTGGATAGATTAGTGAGTCCAATGATAAGTCATCACCCTGGGCCAGAGATAGCAATGGGGCCAGCCCCTGCGTTTCTTCTTGTCTTCCACTGTGCTGTTTGTTGCCATTCTTTCCTCTGTGGTAAGGGAGTGATATCTAGGCTCGCCATCTGATCTTTGGAGGATAATCGATTACCAGACATGTCTGGCGGTGTGATGTCCAGTTCCTTGCAGATTTTAGGAATGTCACTTTGAGATAGGCAGATGAAGCGTCAGCCCTTGTAGACAATAATTAGTTGGAATGGGAAGCCCCATCTATATGGAATGTTCTGTTTTCTTAGTGTTGAGGTTAGAGGTTTAAGATCCCTTCTTTTGGTTAGAGTTCTTTGGGATAGATCTGCGAATATTTGAAGATCCACATTCTCAAATTTAATAGGCTGATGTTCTCTGGCAAGCTTCATTATCTCCTCTTTGACTTGGTAATTCGTAATGCGTGCTATTACGTCCCTAGGAGGTTGTGAATCTGTTGGCTTTGGTCTTAGGGCTCTGTGTACTCTATCAATTTCAACTTTAAGTGGTGTTTCAGTTTTTTTGAGAAAGTTGTACAAATCCTGCAGATAATGATCTAAATCTGATTGAGAAATAGTCTCTGGGATGCCCCTGATCCTTATATTGTGTCTTCTGGATCTATTTTCTGCATCATCAACCTTATCTTCTAACTCTTGTATTGTGGAGCCTTGTCCCCTGATGATATTATGCAAGTCTGTGATTGCTGAGGCATGAGAGTCCTGGATGTTTTCAACAGCTTCCACCCTGTGCCCTATGTCCAAGATTTCTTTTTTTAGATCACTGATTTCTTCTTTAATGCAATCCCTGACTTGAGATATTAGGTTGGAAAAGTCCTTCTTAGATGGTATAGACTCAAAGAAAGCTTTAGGCACAGTAATGGCGTCAGCTATGGTATCTGTATCAGATTCAGAAGAGGAAGATGCCTCTGCAAAATCCTGATCCTCTGTGGCTGCATTTACTGACAATTTAGGCTCAATAGTTTTTAAAAAATTATTTACCGAAGGTGTTTTGTTGCTTTTGGGCTTCACGCCATTGCCTTTTTTAGAATGCTTTTTTGGTGACATCTTAGAAGAGCAAGCAGGCAAATATCCCTGGTGCTAAAAATTATAAGTGCGTATCTGCATGATAAAGGAGATGACTGTATTGTGAGGCTTTTAATATTGGCATCAATTATTAAAGTTCATACAGTCCCTTTGTGTGGCTTTAAATCCTGAGTTCGATCAGCATGAAAGCTGTGTGCCAGCGCCTTATTAGTATGTGGTGGAGGAGTGAGGCCTAGGCAGGGCTTTGTACATGTTATATATTGTCCTCAAGGCCTATGATGACAGCAAACTTTTCTTTCACATAGCCCCCACTGATAGATTTTATAAAGAACAAGGGACCTGTGTTGTAGAATTATTTAGCAGAGTCTCATTTTCAAGTAAGCATTAAGCGTTTTTTTTTTCCACCTCCGTATAGCCACATGGTGGCCGTTACACTGAGTCCCTTAAGATGTATGAGGTGTTAGATTTTTTTGAGGAACTGACCCCCACTTGCCCTCCAGCCTCTCACCTCATCTGTTGAAACCTTGTTGTGTCCGAGCCGCTGCGGACCAGCTGGTTTTCGGATCTAGCTAACGGGCGGCTCTGCCCATCTCCGCCGTGAAAGTCTTGCGGTATATCAGCTGACCGAGGTGTCTGTCGCTCTCCTGGGGTCACCGGAGCAAAGCCGCCGGTCTCTTGATATAGTACCCCACTTATTCTTACTCCGACTGGTGTGGTGGATACTCTTTTTCCCGGTTCTTAGCCAGTTTGGTAGCTGGAGCTAATTCATGCCACGGCCATCTTCTAGGCTGGCTAGCTCCGCCCCCCCAACATCCCATTATTTCTATTAGATTCAATTGAAATGATTAAGATTCGACAACAGGATGATATGACGATCACTGATACTGACTTACTGGTGACACTGGATGTCACCAGTTTCTAAACAGCCATTACTCATACAGGTGGCCTGGATGCCACAAGGAGACATTTAAATCGATACCCATATGTGGGTATACCTGTGGAGGTAATATTATGTCTTCTCGAATTCTGCCTGGAATGTAATTATTTTCGTTTTGAACGGAAATTTTACTTACAGATTTCTGGAATGGCGATGGGGTCGAATATGGCCCCATCATATGTCAACATCTTTATGGCAGAATTTGAGCTATTTTCGTGACCCAAACATCAGGATGTTCAAGAGGAATGTGTTAAATAAATATACATATCAACACATACCATATGGTTATAAAAATAAAAATAAAAAAACAAAGCCGTTATGGCTAAATAAAAATGTGTTAAGAGAAATTAGGAAAAAACGTAGGGCATTTAAATTATTAAAAGAAAATAGTACAGACTCAGCATACAAATATTTATAAGGAATGTAACAAAGCATGTAAAAAAGCAATCAAATTAGCAAAAATTGAAAAAGAAAAATGAATTGCCAAGGATTCTAAGTCTAACCCTAAAAGGTTCTTTAAGTACATAAATAGCAAAAAATCTAAGAAGGATAATATAGGTACATTAAAATGCGTGGAGGGTAGCATGATAAATAATGACAGGGAGAAGGCTGAGGTACTAAACCAGTTTTTTTCTTCAGTATACACAAGAGAGGAACCATTGAATGATACTTTGGAACAGAATAGAACATGCCAGTCCATACCACTAACTGGGTTTTGTTTAGAGGATATCAGGAAAAAACTGGAAAATATTAAGGTAAATAAAACTCCAGGCCCAGATGGAATACACCCAAGGGTGTTAAGGTAACTTAGCACTGTTATAGACAAACCTTTACTCTTAATTTTTCAAGACTCATTATCCTCAGGCATGGTACCCCAGGATTGGCGTAAAGCTGATGTGGTGCCACTCTTCAAAAAGGGAAGCAGGGATGATCCAGGAAGCTATAGACCAGTTAGTCTGACATCAATAGTGGGGAAGATATTTGAAGGGATTATAAGGGATTATATTGATGAGCATATTCGTGTAAACAAGATTATGAGTTCTAATCAGCATGGCTTTAGGAGAAATAGATCATGTCAAACTAATCTAATTAGAATCTATGAGGAAGTTAGTAAAAATATAGATAAAGGGGAATCAGTTGATGTGATATACTTAGATTGTGCAAAGGCATTTGATACAGTGCCACATTAGAGATTAATGCACAAAATTAAGGGACTGGGAATAGCTGAAAATGTTAGCTCATGGATAAATAACTGGATAAAAGATAGGGAGCAACGGGTAGTAGTAAATGGATCATACTCAGATTGGACAAAGGTAATCAGTGGCGTCCCCTAGGGATCAGTACTGGGCCCTGTTCTTTTTAATATTTTTATAAATGACTTGGAGCAAGGATTAAATAGCGACATCTCTATTTTTGCAGATGATACTAAGTTAAGTAAGGTCATTAGGTCAGAGCAGGACGAACTCTCTTTACAAAGGGATTTGCTAAAATTAGAACTATGGGCAAGTGAATGTAAAATGAGATTTAATACGGAAAAATGCAAGGTTCTACATTTTGGAAGTAAAAATAAGCAGGCTACGTATTTTTTAAATAGGACAAGACTTAGCCAAACACAGGAGGAAAGGGATTTGGGAGTAGTAATAGATAACAAGCTAAAGATGGGTGCACAATGCAGGGCAGCGGCTTCAAAGGCTAATAAGATACTAGCATGTATTAAAAGAGGCATTGATTCAAGGGAGGAAAGCATAATTCTGTCATTATATAAAGCCCTGGTAAGACCTCACCTTGAGTTTGGAGTGCAGTTCTGGGGACCGATTGCTAAAAAAGATATTGCAGAACTAGAAAAAGTTCAGAGAAGGGCCACAAAGCTAATAAGGGGATTGGAGAAATTAACCTATGAGGAGAGGCTAGCCAAACTGGGTCTGTTTTCTTTAGAAAAAAGGCACTTGAGAGGTGACAAGATTACTTTATATAAATATATTCAAGGCCCATATACAGAGATGGCAGAAGCTCTGTTTATTCCAAGAAAATTGTTTCTGACAAGAGGTCATAATTTAAGGTTGGAGGAAAGGAGATTTAATCTCCTGCAACGGAAACATTTTTTCACTGTAAGAGCAATAAAATTGTGGAACTCATTACCAAAGGAGGTAGTGAATGCCAATACCATAGATACATTTAAAAATAGTCTGGATAAATTTCTGTATATAAACAAAATTCATGGATATGATTGCTAGTATTAAATGGGTCACATTTTAATGGGGTTATTTAAGCTTAACTGGAGCTTTTTGAAAGTATTTTAGATTTGTATAGGTTGAACTCGATGGACTTCAGTCTTTTTTCAACCTTATCTACTATGTTACTATGTTACTATGTTACTAGATATATAGATGTCTTGTGTATCATTTGGAAGGGCACCAGACATGAATTGGATAACTGGTTTGCCCAACTAAATTGATCAAGGGAACACCTCAAATTCAAAATGAATGCTTCTGACACCTGTATTGAGTTTTTAGATTTGTTAATCTTCAAGAATAGTAATTGCCTAGAGACTACTCTATACACCAAGGAGAAGGATAGGAACTCAATCCTAAGAGCTTAGAGCTGCCATCCACTGGCCCTTAAAAGGGCACTGCCTATCTCCCAATTGAAGAGAGTGGTACAATACAACAGTACTGAAGGTAAAAAGTTGGAATAACTCCAGGAAATGGAGAACATGTTTATCTAAAGGGGATATAAACGTAAAACCCTTCAGGATATCAAATCTACTATATCCACATTGACACAAGCTGAAGCATTGATAAAGAGAAACAGCGAAGACACACCTGACATGGCTTCAAGAATGACATTTGTGACCACATATTCTCCTGACAAGTGGCAAACACCCAGTATTCTACAATTGAATTGGCACATCATCAACACAGATGAACGCTTACCCTTTGAGAATACCATCCATGCGAGGGTTGGCTCTAAACGTTCAAGATCTTTGAGGGACTACTTGATGCGTCCTGACTGACCAAAGTTATACCAACAAGACTTGGTTGGGGAAGCCTTAACATGGTTGTTTTAAGTTCTATGGGTTGCACTACCTGTAATGGGTTGGTACAAACCACCCATTTTGTCCACCCATGGCACAACAAACGCCATTAAGCACAGAGTCACATGTACTACCAAGTTTATAGTGTACATGCTGCACTGTTGCTGTGGCAGATATTACGTTGGCAAAACAATCTACGCACCCATATGGCCAATCACAGGGCATCCATACGTGCTGCCCTAGCCACTGGTAAAAGTGATCAGCCAGTGGCTAGACACTTTTTGTCTGCCAAACATAATGTGGCCAATTTGCGATACATGATGATTGATCACGTCCCTCCCTTACCGAGAGGGGGCAATAGGGCCAAATTGTTGTTGCAAAAAGAGACCAGGTGGATTTACACCTTGGATACTTTAATACCTAGGGGCCTTAATACCCATTTTGATATGCAATGTTTCTTGTAATGATCCTGTTTGTACATTTTACATTTAATAGTATATTGTGTAGTACAGCTATCCATAGATTCATACTAATCTGATAGTCATACTCTGAGTCTGTTAGTTATTAGATTATATAGGGATGATTAAAATTGTATTCATAATTTTTATGGTTTTTTTACATATTCCCACCTAGTTAAAGCAATTTTTTGGTAGTTAGGTTTCATTTGTCTCCCTGGACAAATTAATTATGTCCTGTTACAGGGTATGGATTTCATAATTACACTTGATATTCATTACTTGCCTGTTTTTTTGTAAGTAACTTCTTACTTATTCCCCTCATTAGTTAAGATGCAATATTTATTTGTAGCCATTTTTTGTTTTTGCTAGTTTTGTTACAAATTGTGAAGACGAGTTATTTATCACATATATCAGGGCTACTTTGTTGTTTATATGTACATTGTCACATTGTAATATCAGGCATTTTCCATTTTTAACTTTGCTTTTATTTGTTTGTCCCAATGCAGCCACTGTAGCTATCTCTGAGCATGCTCAGTTGCGCAGATGAGAAGCTGCAGGTGTTTAGCATTCACAGTACATTGTGGAGGGTATTTAAGGGGAGTAAGTTGCACTATATTTGTTATCTGTCTGAGGAAGGGGCTAACTACCCCGAAACGTCACAGTTCAATTAAAGAAGTTTGTGTTTTCACAGCGGAGAGTGAGGGACCTGTTTATTTCATTTATATATATATATATATATATATATATATATATATATATATATATATGACAATAGGTGAAGACGATCCTGTTGCTGTAAAAATATTCCCTTTATTTGGTAAAACGTAATTCACATGAGTGCAGGAAACAAGTGGTCTTACGCGTTTCGGCTTACAATTGTGCTGTAATCATAGACCCTGCTTACTGGACCAACACCTGAGGCTTATAAACCCAGGTAAGTAACAGCACTACTCCCTGCTTGGCGATATAGTACCAATGGCTATAAGGAATAACGTTAGTCCTATTATTACTATATTTCTATTTCATTATACATCTGTTGCAAAATAAAAAATCTCTATATACATAAAATAAAACAACTTATCTGCATTATACTACCTTTTCTTGGCTTCCAAGTTTAATGTTTAAAGCAGTCACTTATTAGCCAGTACACCACATCTCTATATTTTTTTATGTCTAATAGTAATTTAAATAGAGACCAGTATTTTTATTTATACAGTTACAAAAAATACCTTTGTTATCCCGGTGACTCAAGAATACCATACTCTTTGCATTCAGCACTTTGTTAAAAGTTTAGCTGGCACTTAGTATGCATAACCATATATTTCAAAAGAGCATATTTAGATATTACAGTGTATTTTTGTCGCCTATGGATTTAATAAAATATTGTACAATATTAGCATTTTATGTTTACAACGCTCTCACCTCTGTACTATATGCTAGAGATCCAATTGGCTCTTGATTTGGAATAAACAGCAGATAGTGACTGCTTAACCCCTTGTTTTACTGGATAACATGTTAGTGGAAAAAGTTCCAGTATATAGATACCAATATAATTATAGTGTTTGTGTAATACGCCTAACAGAAACTCTATCATCCTTATAGCTGACCCTTGGTAACAGTATAACTTCCAGTTTGGTTTATATATACCGATACAGTAGATACCTCTATATCTCTATATATACTATATTTAAACATTTAAAGGTCATTAGACCCTCAACCTAGAACCAACAGTTTATTATATCATGCTCGGAGTTAAATCCAAGAGGTACCTGGGTTTTTAATTTAACGATCCAGTAAGCCTCTTGCCTCTTTAGTTAATTTAACCTATCGCCTCTTCTAAGTGTTTTTTTTTTTTTTATCACTTCGATGGCATTCTATTTAAACTTCCTAACATCTTGGTTATGATCTTCAATAAAATGTTTAGTTAATGCCGAACAGGACACTTCATTCTCAATATATGTGAGATGCTACCTAATATGTGTTCTCACGTCTCCGGTAGTCATCCCAACATACTGTTTTTTGTGCTCTGAGCATTCTATCAGGTATACCACAAAATTTGTGGTGCAATGGATACAGCCCTTTATATCAAATTCTTCTCTGGTAACATAAGAGTTACTTAGTTATGTTAATATAGCCACAGGCCCTGCACCTACTGCTACTGCATCTGTAGGTACCTGTAGTCTGTGACCAAGCACTTCCATGTTTAGTTTTTTTATCTCTAAGTTGACTAGGGAATAGTATGTTACCTAGGGTTTTACCCTTTGCAGACACACATTTACACCCCTTCTCTATTGTCTCTTTCAAGGCTGGATCTCCATATAACATAGGACAACATAGGAATAGCTATTTAAAAATTATTAGAACATATTTCCCAATGTGAAGAACATTGGAATGTGAAATATGTATAGTACATACATAGTTAAACAATTTTTTGAATATGAATTTTGAATAAATATGATTTTTCATATTTCAGCTTCTTGACTGCAAAGGGCTCCAGTTTACTTATATGTATGTCTATTTATGCATACATATGTATTTATGTATAAATCTACTAAGACAGCACTATACAGTAAATACAAAAAAGACTAGAAAGAAGAGGCATGAGGTAAATCCTTCTCCTAGTGCACGGGGAGTGTATCAATAAATATAAAAAGAAAAAAAGAGAAACAAGACATACTCCTAACCAGCACTAAGCTATTTATGAAATACCATCATAGGGCTAGATTACAAGTGAGGCGCAAACGGTTTTGCGCTAGCACAATCGTGTTTTTGCTAGTCAATTTAATTTCACTGATATTACAAGTTGAGCCAATTGTGATTGCCCTAGCGCAATCGCCTTCTACGGTTCAATCCTTTACTCGATCTAAGAGCTGTGGTTAACTGTTTTCCAAACAAAAAATATGCACAAAACACTTCAAAAATACATTACAATGTACAGTTACACTCATATTAACACTGTCTAATAAAAATTATTTGAAAAAAAAAATATTGCACAAAAAAGTTATAAGGGCTCAAAGATAAGAGATCTTGGGTGTTAGAAAAAAAAGCTGGCAAAGGGCTTTAACATAGACATAGATATATACATACAGTAGCGGACCTACTCAACAGAGGGCCCTGGTGCAAACTTTTTTTGGGGCCCCCCAAAAGGTTACTCTGTATAATGATTTTCAGGATAGATAGATAGATAGATAGATAGATAGATAATAGATAGATGATAGATAAATAGGTAGCTACACCTGCAACCTGCACTAAGAAAAGGCTCACCTGTATTAGGATTGTACACATTCTGAACAAGCCTATTTATAGACTGACTGCTATGGGGCCCCCTAGACCTTGGGCCCCGAAGCCACTGCACCTGCTGCACCAATGGTAGATCCGTCCCTATATATATATATATATATATATATATATATATATATATATATGTAAATTTATTTATATTTGTATATATGTATTTACAGACATATATACACATATAAAACTATGTATTTACTGTGAATATTTCACATTCCAACAATGTACATAGCAGAATATGTTCTATGTATTTATAAATATATATTCCTTTATATATCCGTATATATACATAAATATATATATATATATATATATATATATATATATATATACCGTGTATATATATATATATATATATATAGATTGAGACATCCTTGGAGTGATCCATCTCATAGTTTGCTTCCTGGTCTTCATTGTTGTAGAGCTACTCATGATGGATTGGTTTGTGAGGAGCTTACCAGTTGCCCTTTGCCGGTGAGTCATGGTGACTCCCAAACAGTTGATCAGCTGGCAGAACTTGTGGAGAGATACGTTGCTGCAGGAGACCTGTTGCATTACTCCATCCAAGAATGACCCCCGGAGCCTTAAGTCCCAGAGCCCTACTAAGGGCTTAATTAATAGTGGAGCGGTATTTTGCATTTTTGCTATAGCAAAAACTTAGCTAGGATTTTCATTTTTGCGCTAGTCAGGTTGCACTGGTATTACAAGTTGAAAGTAAATCGTTTTTTCTCCAGCAGTAACCCAAATCTCACTTAAAGTCTGAATTCAAAAATCGCAATCGTGTTTTTAAATCCCCCATGGAAGTCAATGAAGCAAAAAAAGAATTTGGGGCTTATGGGGCAAGACACATCTCTGAAAAGATCCTGGCTCTAGCTTGATGAAAAGTGGGTTTATATATTTGGAAATGCCCAATATACGTTAAAAGTGGACCCCTGTTTCACTTGGGTGTGTTCTGAGAGAATTTGGGAGATCGAACAGACTCTTTTGGATTTGTGATTCCACTAGAGGTGTAGCCATGCTGGAGGCCTTAGATGCATGGGGGTCTGCGATGGCACAACTCCATGATGAGCATTTTCACAGCTTGATGCAGGTTTTGCATGAGATTTGTGCGGACACAACGATGGGCAATGTGGACGGCCTATTTACAGATTCCTGTTATGGACATCGACTGTCTACTACACAACATGATGACTATACGATTGCTCTCACTAGCCGGAATGTGTGCGGCCATTTTGGCTTCCACCAGCAAGCGGACGGCCCAGCCTGCCTTACTGGTAAAACCATAGATGAGGAGGAAGGGAACAACCCAGATAATAATTGTGTTTTTTGGCTACCCAGTAGGCTGACATTCTCCTCTTCTGCTCAACTTGGGGGTAAACAGAAGTCATGGGGGCAGCGTGCAGATTATGCAGGAGACACAGGGCACATCTATAAGAACACTGGTTTGCATTCCCACACCTTTGCGATGGCCTTCGCTGTAACAAGCCCCACTACATCAAGCCTCCTCATCTATGAACTGCGGATGAACACCATAACTGTATTTGGCTAAAAAATATACCATTATAATTTCCCTTTCTGGCATAAAACCCTCATGATTCAGCCTGGTGAGATGACTCCATTCCCTTGATTGATAAGGCTTGAAAACATAGTGAACAGCATACTATAATTAACATGACTGACAGCAGCAAATTTAACAATGCAAAAAGTTTAACATGTTAACAGGTCTGGAGACTATGTTAATTCTTTATGTATTGTAAAAGATACACAGAATTATGCAAAGTTTGATCCCAATTTGTTAAAGTAACACAGAAACTTTCAAAGCATAATCAGAATTTTTGGACTTTGTGTGATGCATACCAAAAGTGAGCTGCTGATTGGTACTGGTCCCTTTAAATTGGTTATAGTAAGTAATGTATCATATGACAAAATGCCTGTGGATGGCATGAAGCGAATAAGGAGTGTACTCCTTCATGTGTACTTTTACTAATATGCAATAAAAAATATATTTTATTCAATGTTTTGCTCTGTGAGTGCAGTTGGTTTTGTTTTCATACATTATAATGTTACGGCTTGCTCAGCCCACTGCAGTGTTTGTTTAGTGTGTTCTCCCACAGGTGCCCAGATTGTTTTTGGGAGAGGAGCTGTGTGAACCTAGAGCAGTATTCATTGTGCATATACCCAGGGAACTCACCTTTCCCTCCCAATATCTGAAGCTGTGTTTTATTTTACAAGGGAGAACATACAAAGTGCAATGTGAATTTTAAAATATACAGATAAATATACAAAGTATAATCCTAATTTGTTAATGTAACACAGAAACTCACAGCTGGATCTAAATCTAAATGTATTAAAATAGAAAATAGAAA
Source organism: Bombina bombina (assembly GCF_027579735.1). Lineage (NCBI taxonomy): Eukaryota > Metazoa > Chordata > Amphibia > Anura > Bombinatoridae > Bombina > Bombina bombina. The sequence continues at coordinate 1,087,611,844 of NC_069499.1, forward strand.
ATAGAAAGCGCCAATATCAGGGATTTTTAATGTAGTGTACTGTAACACACCTGTTTTTTTAACGGCCAATTATCTGAATCAAACTGATTGGTCCACTACACCTTCATATGGATCCTGGCCGGCAGAGACTGACATCTCTGATGAAGCGCATGTGCCCATGCGCGAAACGCGTAAGATAGGAGCTCACCTGACATGCTGAAGCCTGCTCCATAATAAACTCTTACTATTTGACTCCAGGACTCAGCCTCCTTTTTCCTCATCTTGTATGCATCTGGCGGCAGGAGGATCCGCTGTTTGCTGAGTCCTATCTATGAAGCTGCAAAACTGTACTTCCCAAGATTTCTTCTGAGTACTCACTTCTCCGCTCGACTGCAGTCACAGAAGGGACGACTGGAACTTTTCCTTACAGGGACCCGTAGAGCCGCGCAACACTAGAGCGACACGCTCACCTGACCAACGCGAACACAGTCGCTTACAAGTGAGGTCATCGAGAATCGACACGCTTAGACGCCTAACGCTGGCTAACAAACGGACACTCACTCACGGAAAACAGAGGACCTTTGGATCATTCAGGAGGATCTACTCCGGATCGCAGGTACACACTGTTTATTTCCACCTTGATAGCGACATTTAAGAAGTCAGGCTCCAGAATCGGGTCCCTGAAAAAGCACATCCACCTTTTATTTACAATCACAGAGCGGCCTAGGACAGAGACTGTCATTAGTGAATACTCCCTAGAACTAATCTACATATCAGTAACATACTCACTTCTGCCTTAAAGCCAACGGAGTGTATTGCCTGCTGACAATATATAGACAACCTAAGCATACACTGACTCTCTAATCCACGGGAATACTGGACTGATACAACTAACCAGGGGATCCAGCATATGAACTGGCTTTTTGTATTTATCCCTGTTGCACAATTGGGTTATCACATTGGTTTAAAACAACCAACTGGACTGGTCTGTCACCTTTATCCCCATTGTGCACCTGGATCACCATACTGACCAAAAACAAAGGACTGCGTAATAACAACCTAGAGGAAGTATCCTCATTTAGCAGTACTGATTTGATCTCAACCTGCATTTTGATTGTGCATTGTTATAATTGTTATAATTCTGCGTGTGCAACGGTGTATCATATACCTACTACTAATCAGAGCAAGGGGTTCAAACATCTCTATACATCTTCTAGAGAGTCAACACTAATTAAAGCTATCTAAGTCTTATACTCAATGACTCTGAAACTTGCCTCTCTGTACACATTCATACATTTACTGGCACATCACCGTAGCATACATTAATTGATCGCATAAATTGGCCGCAGATTTGAGTTTTTCACTATACCATACTAAGCATTAACTTAGAAAGCATATTTATCACCTGCTTATTATCATTATTATTACTCCAATTGTCAATACAACAAAAATATTCTAGTGTACACTATGCTAGCTTCCAGCTAGGAAACTAATCCTATGATCCCTCTTATAGGATCTCTAACCTCTCTAGTTTCCTAACTAATTGTGTCAGGCTTCCACATACATTCTAAACACTTAGTTTTGTACTTATACATAGATACAGTACAAATACTGTAAAATATTAGCTTATCATTATGGCTGAAAGTAACACTCTCACAGGAGTAGTAGACATAGATAGACGCAAACTCATAATGAGTAAAGCACTAAAAGGTGACTCCGTCAGAACAGAAGAACCACTAGAGAGGGACTTAACCCACATCTTCTCTGACTTGGAAAGCAAAAAATATAAAGAAAGTAATCTTTGGTGGGACATTGAGTTCTTAGAACTTTATATCAATGAAAGAAAAGTCCCTAGGGGGCTCAGGATGAAAAAATATCCTTCCTTTGCACGACACAACCAAATGTTCATGGAGGAATGGAATAACAACCTGACCAACTGCTCCATCATTTTGATGAAGCAGTTGCTCAAACATAAGAAGGAAGAGAGGGATTCTTTACTAACACAGATTGAAGAGATCACACAGTCCCTCATACCATTTGAACAGACAAAGAAATACATAGACTACAAAACACAATTAGACTCAACCATGCAACAATTAGATTCTACACTTTCAGAAAGAAAAGTCAGTAAATACCAAAGAGATGTAAAGGATTACGAATTAGATATAGTGTATTCCTGGCAACAAGACAAACCCAACAGACAAAGAAACCATTCCCAACATAGTAACAAAATCAAAAACAGAAACAAAAGAAAAGGCACTTTTCAACACACATCCAATGCCAAACGAGTCACATTTTCAAGCATTGACACAGATAACACGGAGGGCTCACAAAGTGCAGAAGACACACAAGCACACACTTCCACCAACGAAACATCCAGTCACAGCACTTCTGATGGCAGGATAAAATTATCAACTCTAGTTCAAACACCCATCACCAGCAGTACACCAAAAAAGGACCTACCACTACGTTACCCAAGAAGAATAAAAAAAGCCACACAGAAGAAGTAGGATCCATAATAAATCTATCTCACATCACCCTCACTAGTTCACAAATTAGTCTATTAAACAAAGGATTATCCTTTGCACCTTCCACTCACTTTGATTTGTTTTCCACCATTTTGGATGTAAATGCCTTAGTGAGAAAAATCACACTATATAAACATTTCTCACAAATCACATATACAGATCACGAATTAGAGCACAACTCACCTCCAGCAGATACAGCACACAAAATTGCTGAATCCGTAGGCCTACTATTTAGAGACCTATGTGATCTGCATACACTCACCTCACTCCATGCCACCACACTCAGAGAGGCCAGCATCCACAACATTGCCCCTACATTTAAAACTTCATCCCATATCAAATCTTACTTCTACCCAGTCCACAGTAGAAGCGAGGCGATAGAGATGTTTCAAAATCTCGTAGAATCTGAACTCACTAGTTTACACATCTCCCTAGAGAACACTACTAGTATCACCAACAATCACACAAGAAACCACAATTTATCCATCACTGAGCAATCAGCACTTAAATCACTCAGCACCAACAAGGATATAGTGATTACCCCGGCAGATAAGGGAGGGGCAGTAGTAATCCTCAACACTGAGGATTACAAAAAAGAAGTATATAGACAACTCAATGACAGTGAGACATACCAAAAACTGACTTACAATCCAACACACAAATTCAAACAAGAACTCCACACATTGCTAGATACAGCTGTGGAAGATGGTTTCCTAACTCAAGAAATTGCTACATTCTGTCTAGTAGAACACCCTACCATCCCCACCTTTCGCACAGTACCGAAAATACACAAAACTCTCATTAATACACCAGGCAGACCAATAGTAGCCAGTAGAGGTTCACTGTGCGAAAGAGTGGGGAATTGGCTAGACAGTGTTTTACAACCCATAGTTAAGTCCTTACCTGGGTATATACGTGATAGTACCCATCTGATACAACAAATTCAAACCATTACTTGGCAAGACAGCTATACTTGGTTGTCTATAGATGTCTCAGCCCTCTATTCCAGCATCCCCCATGAGGAAGGCCTCAAGGCCTTAACATTCATGCTAAGAAGGCACACCAATTACCCAGAAGAATTTATTATCTTCACTGAGGAACTCACCAGATTCCTCCTCACACACAACTACTTTGTCTTCGAGGGCCACTACTACCTCCAGAGATGTGGCACCGCCATGGGGGCCAAGTTTGCCCCCTCATATGCAAACTTGTATATGGGGTATTTCGAACATCTCCACCTATTTGGGGGTGGGCTGGCCCTCGAGGACAAAGTAGTAGTATACGGTAGATTTATTGATGACCTGATCATAATCTATAGGAAAAACACAGAACTTACCATTCAGGAGATCATTGATCACTTCAACAATAACACACTGAACCTAACTTTTACGCACCAAAACAATGACTACATCATTAACTTTTTAGACCTCACATTAGAAAATAACAGCGAAGGAGAAATAACAACTAGCACCTTTAGGAAACCATTGTCGAGAAATACGATATTAAGAGCAGATTCCTGCCATGCCCCCCACACACAAAGGGGTATCCCTAAGGGCCAATATCTTAGACTGCAGAGAAACTGCAGTTCCCTCAAGCTATACATCAAACAAGCAGATGAACTCACTGATCGATTAATAGCTAGAGGATACAAAAAAAGTTTCCTTCTCAAAGTGAAGTCCCAAGTAATGAGAATGGACAGGTCATTATTATTAAACAATAAAGCAGCCAACAACACACTCAACAGCTACAATAATGACACCATCAGATCTACACCTAAAGAAGACATATGCTTTGTCACCAGCTATAGCAACCAATTTTACACTATCACAAGAATCATTAAGAAATATTTACCTGTTCTGAATGGCGACATTATCTTGAGAGATAAACTGCAGAGACACATCAGATTTGTAGCGAAAAAAGCGCCAACAATACGAGATAAGATTACACAAAAGTTTCACCATAAAATCTCACCAACTACCACCTGGCTGACTCCAACCAAAGGCAACTACAGATGTGGCCATGTACCTTGTAAAAGCTGTAAATATACAGACAAAAGCTTCACTTTTACTTCCTCACAGACACACAAATCATATCCAATAACCACCAGAATGGACTGTACATCAACATACATCATTTATCTGATCACATGCTCATTCTGTCAACAACAATATGTAGGAATCACGACACGCCCCTTAAAAGACCGCATAAGAGAACATCTCCTCTCAATAGAAGAAGAACTCCCTAGAACACCTGTGGCGAAACATTTTCACACACACGCATAAAAGCTAACCCACTTTACATTTAAAGCAATAGAACACATAATTAGCAACCCACTAGGGGGAGACAGAAACAAAACACTCCCCAAAAGAGAAGTATATTGGATTTTCATGTTACAAACTAGGGTACCCCAGGGCATGAACAAAAGATATGATGTAAACTTATACATAGAATAAACAGGACTTTCTCCACTCTGACTCTTGATAACTCCAAAATACTTTAAAATCTTTTAAAGTCTTCTGACCTTATACATAGAATAAATAGGATTTTTTCCATTCTGTTTCTCTTTAACTTTAAAATCTTCAAATAAATGAAGACAAAAAAGATAAGAAAGACAAAGAGTCCAACTAATATCAATAACACACCCACCAAGGAATACAACTAGTCGAATGCTATCTTAACCAAGTCAGACGTGTCCCTCCTAGAATATTCATGAAAAAAGCAAGGTTAGCCTTAAGTTTTATACACTTATGATTTTATTATGCCAATTTATTAGTTATTAAACCCCCCCCTCCCCCCTCTCTCTAGAGTAGCCATCTTATAGCTGGCTAGGTACATAACATACTCCAGCTCTCCATAAGATCAAGAATCATTTGAGTCACCCTCCCCCTCTATTGCATATACAATTATCTTAGAGAGGACTAGAACATTATGGTTCACACATTTACTCACTAAATAGAGCGAAGTCTATTCAACAGTCAAATGTTTCTTAGAGGACATCCAACACAGAGAGGCATACACATTCCCCCTCCTTATAGATCTAAAACGTAGTATCCACATATATGTATACATCTACACACATTAGAGTATATATAGGGGCTATAGAATGTTATTAAGGTTTTAACTAATTGATGCTTTATATACACTGTGAGGACTCATTGAGGCCCACACATTGTCGTGTTCAGTATAGTATTGATATAGCACTATTTCAGATCAAGGGGCCCCATTCAATTTAAAGTTTGCTAAAATAACTTTGTTGTATCATTATAGCATAAAGTTGTCAGTTGATACATTGAAAATGAAATCATAACTGATGCTTAACACTTATTTAGCATACTCCATATGGTTTCTCCATAGAGACCCCTGTTAAAATTATTTTGATCTAAATGTTAACATTTATATGTCTGAAATATTATGTATAAGCAAGTATTATTCACATTGACAATTGTTTATGAATAATCTGTTCTGTCTGTCTCATGCCGACCAGGATCTATGTGATCATATTGAGGGTGTTTTTCCATCACCTCTGTAACACACCTGTTTTTTTAACGGCCAATTATCTGAATCAAACTGATTGGTCCACTACACCTTCATATGGATCCTGGCCGGCAGAGACTGACATCTCTGATGAAGCGCATGTGCCCATGCGCGAAACGCGTAAGATAGGAGCTCACCTGACATGCTGAAGCCTGCTCCATAATAATCTCTTACTATTTGACTCCAGGACTCAGCCTCCTTTTTCCTCATCTAGAATTTTATTAACAAAGTTAAAATATCACAATTTATGTGTACACATATAAAAACAATGTTTAAAAATGTATAAGCAGTTTGTCACAATACCAAATCAGCAAATCAATAGAAAAGCAAACAATTGTAGAAAGACAGTTAAAGGGACAGTCTTGTCAAAATTAAACTTTCATGATTCAGATAGGGCATGCAATTTTAAAGGGACACTGTACCCAAATTTTTTCTTTTGTGATTCAGACAGAGCATGCAATTTTAAGCAACTTTCTAATTTACTCCTATTTTCAAATGCTCTTTATTCTCTTGGTATCTTTATTTGAAATGCAAGAATGTAAGTTTAGATGCCGGCCCATTTTTGGTGAACAACCTAGGTTGTCCTTGCTGATTGGTGGATAAATGCATCCACCAATCAAAAACCAGAGTTCTGAACTTAGAAAAAAGCTTAGATACCTTCTTTTTCATATAAAGATAGCAAGAGAATGAAAGTTGCTTAAAATTGCATGCTCTATCTGAATCACAAAAGAAAAAATTTGGGTACAGTGTCCCTTTAAACAACTTTCCAATTTACTTCTATTATCTAATTTGCTCAATTCTTTAGATATCCTTTGTTGAAGAAATAGCACATGTGTGAGCCAATCACACAAGGCCTCTATGTGCAGCAACCAATCAGCAGCTACTGAGCATATCTAGATATGCTTTTCAGCAAGTGATATCAAGAAAATGAAGCAAATTAGATAATAGATGTAAATTAGAAAGTGGTTTAAAATGACATGCTCTTTCTAAATCACGAAAGAAAAAAATTGGGTTTCATGTCCCTTTAAACTGCTTGCCTAGCCAGGTACGTTTAACCCTCACTACTTGTTCAGGGCTCCACCCCCTTTCTCAGGTATTTCCGGATTATCTGTAAACTGTCTGTCAAGAATCCTTCCTTTTATTGTAATTCTACAACCAATTATTTTGCTTGTAAGAAAAACAGCTTTTGTTTCTGTTGCTCACAACTATTGGTTCATGTTGTGCAAGCTTATTCAGGTGCACTATTTACAATTTCTAAATATAGTGTTACGCATAATGATGTTATTTACAGAATTTGATACAATTATTGCACTCTTAAATATCATCCGATACAATGTTTCAAAATATATTTTGTACAGAGATAGTTTTGAACGGATTACGGATATAAAAGCAGAATGTCAGTAATTCATATACATATAGACATAATCAGCATATTATCTATAGCAACTAAAAATGTTGTCTACTTAAATTTTTTATCAGAATATGTGAAAGGATATCTGTTGTATAATATGGATACCTAGGGGCGGACAGGTCTGTAAACCACTAGCAACCCCATCAAGTACCTTTACCACAGAGAAAGTAATTTTCAATATATTTAATCATTTTTTTTTATTACATTTTTAAATTTTGAAAATTTAAATGTGTTGTTCTAAAACCTATATTCTACTGAAATAATTCCAATCTGGTGAATAAAAAAATAAGATAGACATCCTTGTCAAGGCTTTTTCTTTTGATTGATAGATATCTAAACCAATTTGAATGTACACATCATTGGTTTTAATACCAATCATATCATATCTAGAGTTACACCAATATACCTAACTATAGGAATTTGCATATAAAGCTGATTAAAGGTATTAAGAAAGATTAAATATATGTATTTACAATAGAAAACACATATGCAATATTGTAGCAGACCATAAAAAACTTTTTAGTATTTAGTTAAATGATCTAAGAAGGCCCATTTATCAAGCTCCGAATGGGGCTCGTGTTTCTGGCGAGCCTGAAACAGCAGTACAATCGGGTTGATTAACACCTCCCTGCTGATTGACACCTCCCTGCTCTCCGCATTCAGAGAGGTCTGTCGGACCTGATTCGCACTGTTGGATCAGGTCAGACAGACCTTTAATAAATAGGCTTTAAGGGCTCTATATGACATAAAATATTATTATTGACCCTTATTACCTAAATAGTAAGACTAAATAGTTTTGTGTTTTGTGCTCATAAATAATAAATTAAAAAATAGGAATTAATAAGATAATATATAAATTAGTGTGATATATTAATCACAACAACCATGGGAATTTAACAAGTGAAGTATTTGTGAGTCCAGCCAGCTCAGAGTCATGGATACCTCACTGAAAATTATTACATAAGTGACAAATACTATGATAATAATTATTTATAATATAAATAATGTGATAAAACAGTGAATACATAAATAGTTAAACTTCACAAATATATATATATAGCTTCAAAAGTGTCATAACTCAAAGGAATGATACCAAATAAAAATTGTCATTAAGTCCTTTAGGGAAAAGGGTATCCAAACGTAGTATGCAAAAGGTCTCATATTGGTTCAGTCATTTCTGTCATTTTCCTTCTTCGGTCATTCTTAATTATCTTGCTTCAAAATATGCAAGACCTTACATACGAGGTTAGCACGTACAATTTTAACAATGTTTTTTTTTTTTAAAGGAGAAGGAAAAAAGTGAAAAAATATATAGGCAAGCCATAATAGAGTTATACACCGAGTTATGACTATTAAATACAGCGAAACAAGATATTAGCGTTACATAATCTCAAAAAAAAGGGGGGGAAAGGGGAGGAGTCCCCAGTTAAACCAATTGCTTGCCACCGATCTCTCCCCCCTCCCATTGGTTCCTTCTCTTTCAAATAGGGAAAAAAGTCCCAGATTCAACTCAACGAATATAGTACCTGAAAGGATAAACTATTTGTTTTTGGATATTAATTGAAAAGATTTCAATCATTTTCTCCCATTTCGTAATAAAGTTTTTGATATTTAGTTCTGACTGGATATCTACTAAATTTTGTTCTAAAAGGATTTGACTGTATAATTTATCCTTCTTCGATCAGTCTTAATTATCTTGCTTCAAAATATGCAAGACCTTACAGACGAGGTTAGCACGTACAATTTTAACAATGTTTTTCATTTTAAAGGAGAAGGAAAAAAGTGAAAAAATATATAGGCAAGCCATAATAGAGTTATACACAGAGTTATGACTGTTAAATACAGCGAAACAAGATATTAGCGTTACATAATCTCAAAAAAAGGGGGGGAAAGGGGAGGAGTCCCCAGTTAAACCAATTGCTTGCAACCGATCTCCCCCCCCCCCATTGGTTCCTTCTCTTTCAAATAGGGAAAAAAAGTTCCAGATTCAACTCAACGAATATAGTACCTGAAAGGATAAAATATTTCTTTTTGGATATTAATTGAAAAGATTTCAATCATTTTCTCCCATTTCGTAATAAAGTTTTTGATATTTAGTTCTGACTGGATATCTACTAAATTTTGTTCTAAAATGATTTGACTGTATTATTTATCTTTAAATTCTTAATAAGCCTTAATGATTTCTACGACTTCCAGTTCTTAAGAATTTGGTATCTAACTAAGAAGATAACTGTATTGATGAGCTGTGCATTTCTTTTGTAATACTTTTTGTCCACAAGAAATAGTACTTTAAACAGATCAAAGTCTAACCTAGTGCTTAAACTTTTAGAAAGCCAAAAGGCCACTTTATGCTAAAAGGAAATGACCTTAGGGCATAGCCAAAAGTAGTGTATAATATCAGCTTTTGGAAAACCACATTTAGGGCAGCCTAAACTTACAGCATTCCACTTGGAGAGAACTGCAGGTGTTAAATAAACTTTATATAAGATTTTGAGATGTGATTTCTTCCAGATAATTGATGGGAAGTAACTTCAGTTTGACTGATACTTGAACTAATCGTAGTATCTATTTTTAATTTGGGTATATCCTGCCACCTCTCTGCTATGCTTTGAATATTTTCTGCTCCTTCATTTGTATTAAAGTCTTGTACCAATATGCTAGATAGAGATCTCCATTTTGATATATGCTTAAACAAGAGTTTAGGACAGACCATCCCTCTTCTAGACATGTACTTCTGAAAAAAAGACCCATTGTATAGTGTCTAGCTTGTAGAAAAGCAAATAAAATCTCTGTTCTCTAAGTGATATTCTATCCTCAAGTCTTCATATGATTTAATTGATTTAGTTTCAGTATTAATCATTTGACGTACAAAAGTTAAACCTTTATTCTCCCATCTTAATAACGCCTCAGATGATAGACCTTTTGGGATATTAGGGAAATTATGTTTTTTTAGGGGGCGGGTCGATTCACAATTAATTAAATCTTTTATTTAGACTTATTTAAATTTAATTATCTTTGTTTTCAAAAGTTTAATTTTTTTTTGGAGGGCAAAATATACAATAATTGGTTGTAGAATACAATAAAAGGAAGGATTCTTGACAGACAGTTTACAGGAAGGGGGTAGAGCCCTGACCGTAGTGAGGATTAAATATACCTGGCCAGGCAAGCAGTTTAACTGTCTTTCTACAATCGTTTGCTTTTCTATTGATTTGCTGATTTGGTATTGTGACAAAATGCTTAATCGTTTTTAAACATTGTTTTTATATGTGTACACATAAATTGTGATATTTTAACTTTGTTAATAAAGTTTAATTCAACATTAAGCATCCCTGATTTTGGCGCTATAGTATCTATATTTTGGTATTTCTCAAGATTAAATTTCTGCAGACATGACAGCTGCCTTAAAAAGTGACTATTATATGATACATATATATATATATATATATATATATATATATATATATATATATATATATACAGGGAGTGCAGAATTATTAGGCAAATGAGTATTTTGACCACATCATCCTCTTTATGCATGTTGTCTTACTCCAAGCTGTATAGGCACGAAAGCCTACTACCAATTAAGCATATTAGGTGATGTGCATCTCTGTAATGAGAAGGGGTGTGGTCTAATGACATCAACACCCTATATCAGGTGTGCATAATTATTAGGCAACTTCCTTTCCTTTGGCAAAATGGGTCAAAAGAAGGACTTGACAGGCTCAGAAAAGTAAAAAATAGTGAGATATCTTGCAGAGGGATGCAGCACTCTTAAAATTGCAAAGCTTCTGAAGCGTGATCATCGAACAATCAAGCGTTTCATTCAAAATAGTCAACAGGGTCGCAAGAAGCGTGTGGAAAAACCAAGGTGCAAAATAACTGCCCATGAACTGAGAAAAGTCAAGCGTGCAGCTGCCAAGATGCCACTTGCCACCAGTTTGGCCATATTTCAGAGCTGCAACATCACTGGAGTGCCCAAAAGCACAAGGTGTGCAATACTCAGAGACATGGCCAAGGTAAGAAAGGCTGAAAGACGACCACCACTGAACAAGACACACAAGCTGAAACATAGATATTGACGGCAGATAAGAGCCATAGGCCCAGCAAGTCTGCCCGACCTTACCTAACAGTATAAACTTATCTAGTTCGTAGGATAGCCCTATGCTTGTCCCATGCATTTTTAAAGTCCCCCACAGTGTTTGTTGCTACTACCTCTTGAGGAAGTTTATTCCATAAATCAATCACTCTTTCTGTAAAGAAGTGCTTCCTCAAATTACTCCTGAATCTACTACCCTTTAGCTTGAGCTCATGACCCCTTGTTCTTGAATTTTCTATTTTATGTAAAATACCCACAGCCTCAGTTTTACTAAACCCTTTAATGTACTTGAAAGTTGCTATCATATCACCTCTTTCCCTTCTCTCCTCTAAGCTATACATATTTAGGTAATTGAGCCTATCCTGGTAAGTTTTATTTTTTAGACCATGTACCATTTTGGTAGCCCTCCTTTGCACAGATTCATGTTTGTTAATATCCTTCTGAAGATATGGTCTCCAGAACTGCACACAATACTCAAGATGAGGCCTAACTAATGATCTATAAAGTGGCATAAGAACCTTACTATTTCTGCTGCAAATACCTCTACCAATACATCCAAGCATTCTGCTAGCCTTACTCGCTGCATTACTACATTGTTTACTAAGTTTTAAATCATCTGAAATAATAATTCCCAAGTCCTGTTCCTCGTCTGTAACAGTCAGTAAAGTGTCATTGAGTCTGTAATTAACATTTGGATTTTTCTTCCCTAAATGCATTATTTTACACTTTGCTGTGTTAAACTTTAGATCTGAACCCCATTGAGAACCTGTGGTCCATCATCAAATGTGAGATTTACAAGGAGGCAAAACAGTACACCTCTCTGAACAGTGTCTGGGAGGCTGTGGTTGCTGCTGCACGCAATGTTGATGGTGAACAGATCAAAACACTGACAGAATCCATGGATGGCAGGCTTTTGAGTGTCCTTGCAAAGAAAGGTGGCTATATTGGTCATTGATTTGTTTTTGTTTTGTTTTTGAATGTCAGAAATGTATATTTGTGAATGTTGAGATGTTATATTGGTTTCACTGGTAAAAATAAATAATTGAAATGGGTATATATTTGTTTTTTGTTAAGTTGCCTAATAATTATGCACAGTAATAGTCACCTGCACACACAGATATCCCCCTAAAATAGCTATAACTAAAAACAAACTAAAAACTACTTCCAAAACTATTCAGCTTTGATATTAATGAGTTTTTTGGGTTCATTGAGAACATGGTTGTTGTTCAATAATAAAATTAATCCTCAAAAATACAACTTGCCTAATAATTCTGCACTCCCTGTATATATATATATATATATTTATCTTTTCTTATTATTTTTTTATTATACATAGGCGCTCTCATTTGTTCCAATAAATTAGAAAGTGGAAAGCTTAAATGTCATAATACTGAAGGGACCTAATCTGAAGTAATAGAGGCCTATTTATCATATGTCTGTCGGACCTGATCCGACAGTGCGGATCAGTTCCGACAGACATCGTTGAATGCAGAGAGCAATACGCTCTCCGCATTCAGCATTGCACCAGCAGCTCTTGTGAGCTGCTGGTGCAACGCCACCTGCAGACTTGTGGCCAATCGGCCGCCAGCAGGGGGCGTCATTCAACTTGATCGTACTCTATTGGGTTGAATTCCGGCGATTCCTGTCCGCCTCATCAGAGCAGGCGGACAGGGTTATGAAGCAGCGGTCTTCCATTCTGAGCTTGATAGATAGGCCCCATAATGTATTGTTTAGTAAAGTAATACAAAAATACAAAGCACCAAGTGTAAGTGTAACACAACTCTCATATCCTGCAGTGCTATATTGCAATGGGATTATCTCTCTTTCAGATATAGAAATGCAAAGAACACCCCTTTGTCAAGTATAGCAAAATCTTGTGAGAAATCTTGCAGTGCTGGGAGGTTCCACCCTTTATCTTTTAGCATTCAGTGTGCGTTTAGCCCCTGTGAAGTCTGCACTACAATTTCTATCCAAGCAGGATAATATTTTATCATCCGGGCCTTAGAGAGACAGCACATTTCCAGCTGCAGCACCATAATAAAGTATTTTGCTGTCTATACCACAGGGAGAAATATATTCTTTATTAGAAATGGATTTACATTATCTGCTCTTACATAGCCAGACAAAAACTATAATAATATTATTTTATGTTGCCACAATATTTCAATGTTAACAGTGATTCTTGCCCCTATCTCCACATGTAAATAAATGTTTATTGCTAAATCCATTTTACAATGCAATTATTCTATACTGGTCATAAATATTGTTTTAGGTCCTGTAATTAGCTGTGTGATAATTGCTGGTTTATGCTATTGGCGGAGTAGTTTGTGTATTTACGCTCCATAAACTGTTGTATGCTTCCCTAGATATACTTTATTGCCCTGCAAAACTGAGAGCAAAACGCAGATGTTCAAACACACAGCTATCCTCAAGCAAACAACTTATAACAATAAACAAAAGGTATCTCAATATGACGGCTGTTGCTAAGCATTATAAGCTAATTGGCACTGGAGTCATTTCCAGTCTCATGAGATTCCTTCAGGATGAAAAAGTAAGGATCATCTTAATTAAATTATAGTAAAGTAACATGCTGTGGCCTTTTTCATAAATTGATTGTATCTGAAACCATAATATTTTAAAGACATCCCTATTAATTTAATTGCGAGTCCCAGAGCCACAGGTTAATAACTATTAGCTTTACTACATATAGGGCTAGATTACGAGGGGAACGCTATTTATTGCTCCTGCTCTCACGCTAACACCACTATAATAAAGTGACCATGTTAATGTATTCCACCATACACTTAAATTATGTTTTTTTGTTAAAATATTTATCTATATATACAGTATATATCCAAGCAGGAGATACTTTTATCATCAGGCCCTTAGAGAGACAGCACATATATTGTGTATATATACAGGGAGTGCAGAATTATTAGGCAAGTTGTATTTTTGAGGAATAATTTTATTATTGAACAACAACCATGTTCTCAATGAACCCAAAAAACTCATTAATATCAAAGCTGAATAGTTTTGGAAGTAGTTTTTAGTTTGTTTCTAGTTATAGCTATTTTAGGGGGATATCTGTGTGTGCGGGTGACTATTACTGTGCATAATTATTAGGCAATTTAACAAAAAACAAATATATACCCATTTCAATTATTTATTTTTACCAGTGAAACCAATATAACATCTCAACATTCACAAATATACATTTCTGACATTCAAAAACAAAACAAAAACAAATCAGTGACCAATATAGCCACCTTTCTTTGCAAGGACACTCAAAAGCCTGCCATCCCTGGATTCTGTCAGTGTTTTGATCTGTTCACCATCAACATTGCGTGCAGCAGCAACCACAGCCTCCCAGACACTGTTCAGAGAGGTGTACTGTTTTCCCTCCTTGTAAATCTCACATTTGATGATGGACCACAGGTTCTCAATGGGGTTCAGATCAGGTGAACAAGGAGGCCATGTCATTAGATTTTCTTCTTTTATACCCTTTCTTGCCAGCCACGCTGTGGAGTACTTGGACGCGTGTGATGGAGCATTGTCCTGCATGAAAATCATGTTTTTCTTGAAGGATGCAGACTTCTTCCTGTATCACTGCTTGAAGAAGGTGTCTTCCAGAAACTGGCAGTAGGACTGGGAGTTGAGCTTGACTCCATCCTCAACCCGAAAAGGCCCCACAAGCTCATCTTTGATGATACCAGCCCAAACCAGTACTCCACCTCCACCTTGCTGGCGTCTGAATCGGACTGGAGCTCTCTGCCCTTTACCAATCCAGCCACAGGCCCATCCATCTGGCCCATCAAGACTCACTCTCATTTCATCAGTCCATAAAACCTTAGAAAAATCAGTCTTGAGATATTTCTTGGCCCAGTCTTGACGTTTCAGCTTGTGTGTCTTGTTCAGTGGTGGTCGTCTTTCAGCCTTTCTTACCTTGGCCATGTCTCTGAGTATTGCACACCTTGTGCTTTTGGGCACTCCAGTGATGTTGCAGCTCTGAAATATGGCCAAACTGGTGGCAAGTGGCATCTTGGCAGCTGCACGCTTGACTTTTCTCAGTTCATGGGCAGTTATTTTGCGCCTTGGTTTTTCCACACGCTTCTTGCGACCCTGTTGACTATTTTGAATGAAACGCTTGATTGTTCGATGATCACGCTTCAGAAACTTTGCAATTTTAAGAGTGCTGCATCCCTCTGCAAGATATCTCACTATTTTTGAATTTTCTGAGCCTGTCAAGTCCTTCTTTTGACCCATTTTGCCAAAGGAAAGGAAGTTGCCTAATAATTATGCACACCTGATATAGGGTGTTGATGTCATTAGACCACACCCCTTCTCATTACAGAGATGCACATCACCTAATATGCTTAATTGGTAGTAGGCTTTCGAGCCTATACAGCTTGGAGTAAGACAACATGCATAAAGAGGATGATGTGGTCAAAATACTCATTTGCCTAATAATTCTGCACTCCCTGTATATATATATATATATATATGGTTATATACAGGTATTGATATATACAGATATATTTAGGTATATCTATTTAAAAAATCTTAGAATATATTGCCCTGCGTGAAGATGTGAAGAACATTGGAAAGTGATATATTTACAGTAAATGAATAGCTAAGCACATTATTAAATATGAATATGTTGTCAGCTACTTGACTACAAAGGGCTCCAAAACACACACACATATATATATATATATATATATATATATATATATATATATATATATATATATATATACAGTATATATATATATATATATATATATACAGTATATATATATATATATATATATATATATATATATATGTGTGTACATATGTATTTATGTGTTTATATGTGAATATGTCTGTAAATACAGATATACACATATAAATACAAAAATACATCTGTACACACATATAAACACACACACACATATATATATGTAAATATATAAATATATATATATACATACATATACATTTTTGTATAGAGTAGCTGAAATCACGTAATATTGTCTGGACCAATTATGAAGAAGTCCAGGTGACTTTGAACGCATAAGGATTATAGCGAGCTTCCCGGGTTCACTTCCTTTTGGACCCTGACAGATTTTAGTGTATCTTGTAGCGGTGTCCTCTGTATTCATGTTTACTACTTGCGTCAAAATTAATTGAGGATTGTTTTTGTAAGTGTAACTTTCTAGTGTGGCTTTGTTTATTAAAATGTTATTACAATATTGTGGCGATTTGTGCCTCCTTTTCTATGTCCACCTGATCTAAGCCCAGAGAGCTACAGCAGTGACGACAGCAAGAGGCGGAATAACAGAACTGTCAGTGGGTGGCTTTCCCTCCTCCATTTCTGAACAACCCTTACCTCATAGGATCGAGGTTACTTTCTATGAGTATGCATTTGGGCCACAACATCACTTTTCACTTTTTCAGGAACAGCCTTTAAGTTTTGTGGGACTCTTGTTGCTTTATTTTATTGTTTTATATGTACTAGACTTCATATTGTACATCACACTTATATATGTGTATCTCTATGTTAAAGACATTTGCCTGCCTTTTTATTTTCCTAACACCTGAGACCTCATATCTTTGAGCCCTCATAACTTTTTTATTGCAAATTTTTAAAATAATTTTCATTAGACAGTGTTATTATGAGTTTAACTGTACTGTATATTGTATTTTGATGTGTTTTGTGCCACTTTTTCTGTCTCGTGTAACAGCTAACATGAGCTCTGAAGTCGTGCTATCCCGGCACATGTTAAAAGAAGGTGTCTTCCAGAAACTGGCAGTAGGACTGGGAGTTGAGCTTGACTCCATCCTCAACCCGAAAAGGCCCCACAAGCTCATCTTTGATGATACCAGCCCAAACCAGTACTCCACCTCCACCTTGCTGGCGTCTGAATCGGACTGGAGCTCTCTGCCCTTTACCAATCCAGCCACAGGCCCATCCATCTGGCCCATCAAGACTCACTCTCATTTCATCAGTCCATAAAACCTTAGAAAAATCAGTCTTGAGATATTTCTTGGCCCAGTCTTGACGTTTCAGCTTGTGTGTCTTGTTCAGTGGTGGTCGTCTTTCAGCCTTTCTTACCTTGGCCATGTCTCTGAGTATTGCACACCTTGTGCTTTTGGGCACTCCAGTGATGTTGCAGCTCTGAAATATGGCCAAACTGGTGGCAAGTGGCATCTTGGCAGCTGCACGCTTGACTTTTCTCAGTTCATGGGCAGTTATTTTGCGCCTTGGTTTTTCCACACGCTTCTTGCGACCCTGTTGACTATTTTGAATGAAACGCTTGATTGTTCGATGATCACGCTTCAGAAACTTTGCAATTTTAAGAGTGCTGCATCCCTCTGCAAGATATCTCACTATTTTTGAATTTTCTGAGCCTGTCAAGTCCTTCTTTTGACCCATTTTGCCAAAGGAAAGGAAGTTGCCTAATAATTATGCACACCTGATATAGGGTGTTGATGTCATTAGACCACACCCCTTCTCATTACAGAGATGCACATCACCTAATATGCTTAATTGGTAGTAGGCTTTCGAGCCTATACAGCTTGGAGTAAGACAACATGCATAAAGAGGATGATGTGGTCAAAATACTCATTTGCCTAATAATTCTGCACTCCCTGTATATATATATATATATATATGGTTATATACAGGTATTGATATATACAGATATATTTAGGTATATCTATTTAAAAAATCTTAGAATATATTGCCCTGCGTGAAGATGTGAAGAACATTGGAAAGTGATATATTTACAGTAAATGAATAGCTAAGCACATTATTAAATATGAATATGTTGTCAGCTACTTGACTACAAAGGGCTCCAAAACACACACACATATATATATATATATATATATATATATATATATACAGTATATATATATATATATATATATATATATACAGTATATATATATATATATATATATATATATATATATGTGTGTACATATGTATTTATGTGTTTATATGTGAATATGTCTGTAAATACAGATATACACATATAAATACAAAAATACATCTGTACACACATATAAACACACACACACATATATATATGTAAATATATAAATATATATATATACATACATATACATTTTTGTATAGAGTAGCTGAAATCACGTAATATTGTCTGGACCAATTATGAAGAAGTCCAGGTGACTTTGAACGCATAAGGATTATAGCGAGCTTCCCGGGTTCACTTCCTTTTGGACCCTGACAGATTTTAGTGTATCTTGTAGCGGTGTCCTCTGTATTCATGTTTACTACTTGCGTCAAAATTAATTGAGGATTGTTTTTGTAAGTGTAACTTTCTAGTGTGGCTTTGTTTATTAA
Source organism: Bombina bombina (assembly GCF_027579735.1). Classification (NCBI taxonomy): domain Eukaryota; kingdom Metazoa; phylum Chordata; class Amphibia; order Anura; family Bombinatoridae; genus Bombina; species Bombina bombina. The sequence continues at coordinate 1,087,630,746 of NC_069499.1, forward strand.
AATGTTATTACAATATTGTGGCGATTTGTGCCTCCTTTTCTATGTCCACCTGATCTAAGCCCAGAGAGCTACAGCAGTGACGACAGCAAGAGGCGGAATAACAGAACTGTCAGTGGGTGGCTTTCCCTCCTCCATTTCTGAACAACCCTTACCTCATAGGATCGAGGTTACTTTCTATGAGTATGCATTTGGGCCACAACATCACTTTTCACTTTTTCAGGAACAGCCTTTAAGTTTTGTGGGACTCTTGTTGCTTTATTTTATTGTTTTATATGTACTAGACTTCATATTGTACATCACACTTATATATGTGTATCTCTATGTTAAAGACATTTGCCTGCCTTTTTATTTTCCTAACACCTGAGACCTCATATCTTTGAGCCCTCATAACTTTTTTATTGCAAATTTTTAAAATAATTTTCATTAGACAGTGTTATTATGAGTTTAACTGTACTGTATATTGTATTTTGATGTGTTTTGTGCCACTTTTTCTGTCTCGTGTAACAGCTAACATGAGCTCTGAAGTCGTGCTATCCCGGCACATGTTAAATTCAATTGCTCTCAATCAAACGTGTTTACATTAAACCTGTAAAACATGTGCTACTTCCGCAAAGAGCCGCGATAAATCCCTTATCGCTCATGCGCAACAGTTAGCGCACCATTTATAAACTAACCCATAATTATGGAACCACATTGTCATCAACATTGTTTTAATCTTACATAAAAAAATACCAGTGAACATGGCTATTAACCTTTCCTCCCATCAATTAATTGATATTGAGACTAAAGTGCTGAACTATGGTTTAGGCTTTGTACCTTCTAGAAACTTTGACCTATTCAAAACAATTTTAGATGTTAATAAACTAGTTAGGAATCTACATCATCTGAAGCAAAGGGGTGTGAACGAATTTAATCTAGAATTGAGACATATGATGAACTAACTTTTGAAGAAACACGTACTTTGGTAACTTTAGAATACTTAGATAATCTAGGGAGAGAGACAGAGAACAATCCTAACCATACAATATTTCCTGTTATGTGACCCAAATCTACTTTTTACCCACTCCAGGCCAGAGGAAAATCCCTTGAGGTCTTTCACCAAAGATGGAGACCTTACTGAACTCTCCCAATTTGCCCATGGTTCAAAACATAACCTTTCTGTGAGGGAGAGAGAGGTACTTGTTAACTTACAGGAGAATAATGGAATTGTCATTAGACAGTCAGATAAGTGAGGGAGCGTAGTGGTAAAGGATAGAGTAATGTATGAGGAGGAAGCACTGAGACAGCTAAATGATTCTGAAACCTATACTCCATTATCTAGAGACCATACGCTTGGTTTTCAGAGAGAGTTAAACACCTTTTGGGTGATGGCGTTGAGCTGGGAGTCATTGATGGATCAACCGTGGATCTTCTTTTGGTCAATAATCCTGTGACTCCCATCTTTTACCACCACCCAAAGGTGCACAAAAGCCTGGAAAATGTAAAAGGTAGACTGATAGTGGCAGGTATTGGTTCTCTCCTTGAGCCACTCTCTAAATGGGTCGATCACTTCCTACAAACCCTAATCCAGCTGCTACCCAGTTATATCAGGGACATGACCCAGGCTTTACAATTAATGGAAAAGATCAGGTGGCGGGAAGACTACAGATGGTTAACAGTGGACGTGGTTTCTTTGTATTTGTCAATCCCTCACTCTCAGGGCCTTGTAGCCATTGGGTATTTTTTGGATTTGTACACTGACTTGTCGGCTGACTTGAAAGGATTCATCATCAGAGTCATTAAGTTTCTATTGGAACATCATGTTTTCATGTTTCAAGGGCTCTACTACCCCCAGAGAGGTGGGATGGCTATGGGAGCTAAATTTGCTCCCTCCTATGTCAACCTTTTCATGGGTTGGTGGGAAAGGGCCCACGTCAATGGGGCAGTGACACCCAAGTTTCCCATGTAATCAAGTATGTAAGATACATAGATGTTCTCCTCATCATTTGGACTGCTGACCAAGTTGAGGCTAGGAGTTTTGTTGATTAACTTAATCAGAATGAGCTAAGGCTGCAATTTACATTTTAATGGTATTAAAGAGACATCAAATTTTTGGATGTCACTTTTACAGGAAATTTGGCAAATGGAAATATTGTCTCTACTCTCTTCAGAAAACTGTTGTCTGGTAACAGTTTACTTCATGCCCGCAGTAACCATCCTAGGCATATTTTTAAAGGCATTGCAAAAGGTATTGACCTTTTGCATCTGTACCATGGAAAAATCTTTTTTGGATGAAAGTAAAAATCTGACCAATCGATTAAGAAAAAGAGGGTACCTGAAAAAACTAGTTAACAAAGCATTTTTGGAAGTTCGTCAAATGGACAGGCAGCAAATGCTAGTAGGAAGACAAAGTTATCCCTTGAGCGATTTGCCTTCTGATCATGAGATGCCAAAATGTGTTACGACCTACTCAAACCAGTATGAGCAGATATGTAATGTTATTAAAAAGAACGTACCAATATTGATGGGTGACAAAAAGTTAAGGAAAGTAGTAGAAGGAGGATGTAAGTTTGTATCTAGAAGGAATGTCTCTCTAGGTAACATCCTGGCACCAAGTCTTTTGAAGGATAAGAGGTCAGGCAGTTCTTGGTTACACTTCAATGGGACCTTTAAGTGTGGCAGGAGATTTTCCAAATCTTGCGACCATGTACTTCTATCTGATGTCTGTAGCTCTAGGTCATCTGTAGAGATTTTTCCAACGAAAGGCTGTGTTAACTGTAGGAGTACCTTTGTAATTTATCTGAATGAGTGTACTTCCTGTTCAAGACAATATGTGTGGGTAGAACCACCAGAGATGTTGGTATATGGATTACGGAAAATGTTTTCATATATCTCGGGGAGAGGGCCTGTTCAGCTCTGTCAAGACATTTTATAGAGAAACACTATATGAATGTAAGCACCTTCAGATGGCAAGCCATAGAGCAGGTTTTCAAGCCATCACGAGGGGGGGTACATTTTTTACTTTGTGTAGACAAGAGATCTATTGGATTCTTAAGTGTGAAAAGCCTGGTACCCACTCAACTCAGAATTAGACATCATTGATTTTTGGCAATGGTTCTCTGGTTAATTTATTATAAATCTGCCCCAAATGCCCCCAAAGTACAGTGTATTGTATTTAGGTTGGTGTTAGTTTTTTTTTTTTTAGGGGTATTAGAATAGGATTACATTTTTTTATTTTTGTTAATTACTATTTTCTGTAATATTTATGAGTGTAAGTGTACTTTGTAAAGTATTTTTGAAGTGTTTTGTGCAACTTTTTATTTTTGGAAAACAGTTAACCACAGCTCTTAGATTGCGGAAAGGATTGAAGCGTAAAAAGCATTGCGTTAGCGCACTCACAATTTTACAGCATTTGTAATATCAGCGGAATGAAAATTGTTTGCGAAAATGTTATTGCGCTAGCACAAAACCGTTTGCGCCTCACTTTTAATCTAGCCCGAAATAAATTATAGCTAAAATGATGAATGTAAAACATTTTTTTTTAATTCTACAAGTTGTTTAAAGGGAAAGTGTATGGTAAAGATGTTTTCTCTTTAATGTGTTTCCAACGACTTGTTGTACCCGCTGCAGAGTATAAAATGTATGGGATTTCGCTTCTTTAGTTATATTTTGTACATGAAATTGCTGACTCTGTCAATTGAAACCACAACTCAATCAAATGGGCTGAGCTCACAGAGGCCTAGATTTGGAGTTTGGCGTTAGCCGTGAAAACCAGCGTTAGAGGCTCCTAACGCTGGTTTTAGGCTACCTCCGGTATTTGGAGTCACTCAAAATAGGGTCTAACGCTCACTTTTCAGCCGCGACTTTTCCATACCGCAGATCCCCTTACGTCAATTGCGTATCCTATCTTTTCAATGGGATCTTTCTAACTCCGGTATTTAGAGTCGTGTCTGAAGTGAGCGTTAGACATCTAACGACAAAACTCCAGCCGCAGGAAAAAAGTCAGTAGTTAAGAGCTTTCTGGGCTAACGCCGGTTTATAAAGCTCTTAACTACTGTGCTCTAAAGTACACTAACACCCATAAACTACCTATGTACCCCTAAACCGAGGTCCCCCCACATCGCCGCCACTCGATTACATTTTTTTAACCCCTAATCTGCCGACCGCCACCTACGTTATACTTATGTACCCCTAATCTGCTGCCACTAACACTGCTGACCCCTATATTATATTTATTAACCCCTAACCTGCCCCCCACAACGTCGCAGCCAGCTACCTACAATAATTAACCCCTAATCTGCCGACCGCAAAGCACCGCCACCTACGTTATACTTATGTACCCCTAATCTGCTGCCCCAAACACCGCCGACCCCTATATTATATTTATTAACCCCTAATCTGCCCCCCTCAACGTCGCCTTCACCTGCCTACACTTATTAACCCCTAATCTGCCGACCGGACCGCACCGCTATTATTATAAAGTTATTAACCCCTAATCCGCCTCACTAACCCTATAATAAATAGTATTAACCCCTAATCTGCCCTCCCTAACATTGCCGACACCTAACTTCAAACATTAACCCCTAATCTGCCGACTGGAGCTCACCGCTATTCTAATAAATGTATTAACCCCTAAAGCTAAGTCTAACCCTAACACTAACACCCCCCTAAGTTAAATATAATTTAAATCTAACGAAATTAATTAACTCTTATTAAATAAATTATTCCTATTTAAAGCTAAATACTTACCTGTAAAATAAATCCTAATATAGCTACAATATAAATTATAATTATATTATAGCTATTTTAGGATTCATATTTATTTTACAGGTAACTTTGTATTTATTTTAACCAGGTACAATAGCTATTAAATAGTTAAGAACTATTTAATAGCTAAAATAGTTAAAATAATTACAAAATTACCTGTAAAATAAATCCTAACCTAAGTTACAATTAAACCTAACACTACACTATCAATAAATTAATTAAATAAACTACCTACAATTACCTACAATTAACCTAACACTACACTATCAATAAATTAATTAAATACAATTCCTACAAATAACTACAATGAAATAAACTAACTAAAGTACAAAAAATAAAAAAGAACTAAGTTACAAAAAATAAAAAAATATTTACAAACATAAGAAAAATATTACAACAATTTTAAACTAATTAGACCTACTCTAAGCCCCCTAATAAAATAACAAAGACCCCCAAAATAAAAAATGCCCTACCCTATTCTAAATTACTACAGTTCAAAGCTCTTTTACCTTACCAGCCCTGAACAGGGCCCTTTGCGGGGCATGCCCCAAAGAATTCAGCTCTTTGCCTGTAAAAAAATAAACATACAATACCCCCCCCAACATTACAACCCACCACCCACATACCCCTAATCTAACCCAGGATCAGCCAATCGGATTGAACTTGATTCTGATTGGCTGATTACATCAGCCAATCAGAATATTCCTACCTTAATTCCGATTGGCTGATAGAATCCTATCAGCCAATCGGAATTCGAGGGACGCCATCTTGGATGACGTCCCTTAAAGGAACCATCATTCGGCTAGTAGGCGTCGGGAGAAGAGGATGTTCCGCGTCGGAGGTCTGCAAGATGGATCCGGAAGAAAGAAGATTGAAGATGCCATTGATAGAAGACTTCATCCGGATCATGGACCTCTTCAGCTCCCGCTTGGATGAAGACTTCATCCGGATCATGGACATCTTCAGCTCCCGCTTGGATGAAGACTTCAGCCGGATCATGGACCTCTTCAGCCCCCCGCTTGGGCTTGGATCAGGACATCGGAGGAGCTCTTCAGGACGGATCGGTGAACCTGGTATGGTGAAGATAAGGTAGGAAGATCTTCAGGGGCTTAGTGTTAGGTTTATTTAAGGGGGGTTTGGGTTAGATTAGGGGTATGTACGCAGCCTTTATGTGGACTCTCAATGCCAGAGTTATTTTTATGGTGCGGCCAGAAAAAAGCCGGCGTTAGTTTTTCGGGTCGTTACCGACAAAACTCCAAATCTAGCCGAGAGACAGCATACCTCATTAGCTTATTTTGTTTTATTTACACAAAATCCACATTATCTTTCTCTCACTGTATACATTGTAAGGCCAGTATACTGGACCCAATTCCTTAAAGCTCTGTTAATTAAGATGATGATTCCTCCCCATGCAAATTAGTTTTCGAGAATCTAGTACTTAGGGGCTGATTATATATACCACCCCAGATCAGATGTGGTTTTTCACGCCAACCCTCGCAGGGGCTGCCCAGGTGGAATTATCTTAGAAACGCAGCAGTCCCTGCAAGTGGCGAGATGTTCTCCTGTTGAAATTAATGAAGCTAGCTGGAAAGGGGAACTTCGGTGTGTAAGGCAAAGTTAGCAATGAGCAGTTTAAAAATGAAATCCTGCAGGCTATATAAATCACATTACACTGCTTTTCCTGTCTTTTTGTATGCACATGTCTATGTAAAGCCAGGTTGCCAATGGTTATGGAGGGACACTGTCTGTGTATGAGCAGTAGGAAAGGAGGGAGGGCGGGTGGGTGGCCCAGTGCAGGAGGGAAAGGGAGGGGTGGGGTTCCCTACACTATGGAAAAATGTTAGGCAGGGGAGAGGGAGGGATGGATACTTACAATACAGGAAATTATCATTTGGAGGGGGAGGTAGGACCCTACACTACAGAAAAAAACAATTGTTTGGAGGAGGAAGGTGTGGAGGGTGAGGGGGATCCCTATAGAACAGAAAAAAATATAAAATAAATAATAATATAAAATAAAATTTTAAAAAAATCATAATTTGTTACTGGCAGATTGGCTGCATTAACAAACATGGCGGGGGATGGTGGGAGGGTAATAAAGCTGTTGGATAGGAATAAGCAAGGAGAAAGGGTACCTGAGATGGTGATAACCAGTGGGGGGGGGGGGGGGGGGGGATCAGGCAGGGATCAGGGGGGTGGATGGTGTCAGGTGGGAGGGCAATCCCTACATTACAGCAAAAATTAACCTTACAAACTGATTAACCCCTTTGCTGCCAGAAATTGTGGTGAGCAGCTGCAATTAGCAGCAAAGCCATGCCTGTTGACAGGTCCGCAAAACAGTTTTTATTTGTGTGTAAATAATTTCAGTGAGAAACCCAAAGTTTGTGAAAAGTTAACGATTTTTTTTATATATGATCGCATTTCATAGGTAAATAAAAAAAGGCACATATTCCCCTATGTGCAGAACACTGGAATGTGAAATATTTACAGTAAATACATAGTTAAAACTTTTATTAAAAATTAACGGCTAGATTTAGAGTTCTGCGGCCAAAGGGGTGCGTTAGCTACGTCTGCATTTTTTCCCCCACACCTTTTAAACAACGCTGGTATTTAGAGTTCACAGAAGGGCTGCGTTAGGCTCCAAAAAGGGAGCATAGAGCATAATTTACCGCCACTGCAACTCTCAATACCAGCGGTGCTTACGGACGCGGCCAGCTTCAAAAACGTGCTTGTGCACGATTCCCCCATAGGAAACAATGGGGCAGTTTGAGCTGAAAAAAAACCTAACACCTGCAAAAAAGCAGCGTTCAGCTCCTAACGCAGCCCCATTGTTTCCTATGGGGAAACACTTCCTAAGTCTGCACCTAACACCCTAACATGTACCCCGAGTCTAAACACCCCTAACCTTACACTTATTAACCCCTAATCTGCTGCCCCCGGTATCGCTGACCCCTGCATATTATTATTAACCCCTAATCTGCCGCTCCGGACACCGCCGCAACCTACATTATACCTATGTACCCCTAATCTGCTGCCCCTAACACCGCCGACCCCTATATTATATTTATTTCCCCCTAATTAGCTCCCCCAACGTCACCGCTACCTAACTACACTTATTAACCCCTAAGCTGCCGACCGGACCTCACCGCTACTCTAATAAATGTATTAACCCCTAAAGCTAAATCTAACCCTAACCCTAACACTCCCCTAAGTTAAATATAATTTTTATCTAACGAAATAAAATAAATCTTATTAAATAAATTATTCCTATTTAAAGCCAAATACTTACCTGTAAAATAAACCCTAATATAGTTACAATATAAATAATAATTATATTGTAGCTATTTTAGGATTAATATTTATTTTATAGGCAACTTTGTATTTATTTTAACCAGGTACAATAGCTATTAAATAGTTAATAACTATTTAATAGCTACCTAGTTAAAATAATTACAAAATTACCTGTAAAATAAATCCTAACCTAAGTTACAATTAAACCTAACACTACACTATCAATAAATACATTAAATACAAATACTTACAAATAAATACAAATAAATACACTAACTAATGTACAAAAAATAAAAAAAGAACTAAGTTACAAAAAATAAAAAAATAATTTACAAACATTATAAAAATATTACAACAATTTTAAGCTAATTACACCTACTCTAAGCCCCCTAATAAAATAACAAAGCCCCCCAAAATAAAAAAATGCCCTACCCTATACTAAAATAAAAATTGAAAAGCTCTTTTACCTTACCAGCCCTTAAAAGGGCCTTTTGCGGGGCATGCCCCAAAGAATTCTGCTCTTTTGCCTGTAAAACAAAACATACAATACCCCCCCCCCAACATTACAACCCACCACCCACATAGCCCTAATCTAACCCAAACCCCCTATAAATAAAGCTAACACTAAGCCCCTGAAGATCTTCCTACCTTATCTTCACCACGCCCGGTATCACCAATCCATCCAGAAGAGGGTCCGAAGTCTTCCTCCTATCCGGGCGATGTCTTCATCCAAGCAGGGGCTGAAGAGGTCCATCATCCGGCTGAAGTCTTCATCCAAGCGGGGGCTGAAGAGGTCCATCATCCGGCTGAAGTCTTCATCCACCTTGGGCTGAAGAGGTCCATCATCCGGCTGAAGTCTTCATCCAAGCGGGGGCTGAAGAGGGCCATCAACTGGCTGAAGTCTTCATCCAAACGGGGGCTGAAGAGGTCCATCATGCGGCTGAAGTCTTCTATCAAGCGGCATCTTCAATCTTCTTTCTTCCGGCTCCATCTTCATCCCGCCGACGCGGAACATCCTTCCTCCATGACGAACTCCCGACGAATGAAGTTTCCTTTAAGGGACGTCATCCAAGATGGCGTCCCTCAAATTCCGATTGGCTGATAGGATTCTATCAGCCAATCAGAATTAAGGTAGGAAAATTCTTATTGGCTGATTGAATCAGCCAATCAGATTCAAGTTCAATCCGATTGGCTGATTGGATCAGCCAATCAGACTGAGCTCGCATTCTATTGGCTGATCGGAACAGCCAATAGAATGTGAGCTCAATCTGATTGGCTGATTAGATCAGCCAATCGGATTGAACTTGAATCTGATTTTATTAGGGGGCTTAGAGTAGGTGTAATTAGCTTAAAATTGTTGTAATATTTTTATAATGTTTGTAAATTATATTTTTATTTTTTGTAACTTAGTTCTTTTTTTATTTTTTGTACTTTAGTTAGTGTATTTATTTTACAGGTAATTTTGTAATTATTTTAACTAGGTAGCTATTAAATAGTTATTAACTATTTAATAGCTATTGCACCTGGTTAAAATAAATACAAAGTTGCCTGTAAAATAAATATAAACCCTAAAATAGCTACAATATAATTATTATTTATATTGTAACTATATTAGGGTTTATTTTACAGGTAAGTATTTAGTTTTAAAAAGGAATAATTTATCTAATAAGATTTATTTTATTTCGTTAGCTAAAAAATATATTTAACTTAGGGGGGTGTTAGGGTTAGGGTTAGACTTAGCTTTAGGGGTTAATACATTTATTAGAGTAGCGGTGAGGTCTGGTCAGCAGATTAGGGGTTAATAATTGTAGGTAGGTAGCGTCGACGTTAGGGGGGCATATTAGGGGTTAATAAATATTATGTAGGTGTCGGCGGTGTTAGGGGCAGCAGATTAGGGTTCATAGGGATAATGTAGGTTGCGGCGGTGTGCGGTCGGCAGATTAGAGGTTAAAAAAATTTAATAGAGTTGCGGCGATGTGGGGGGCCTCGGTTTAGGGGTACATAGGTAGTTTATGGGTGTTAGTGTACTTTAGAGCACAGTAGTTAAGAGCTTTATGAACTGGCGTTAGCCAAGAAAGCTCTTAACTCCTGGCTTTTCTCTGCGGCTGGAGTTTTGTCGTTAGATTCCTAACGCTCACTTCAGCCAAGACTCTAAATACCAGCGTTAGGAAGATCCCATTGAAAAGATAGGATACGCAATTGGCGTAGGGGGATCTGCGGTATGGAAAAGTCGCGGCTGGAAAGTGAGCGTTAGACCCTTTCCTGACTGACTCTAAATACCAGCGGGCGGCCAAAACCAGCGTTAGGACCCCCTAACGCTGGTTTTGACGGATAACGCAGAACTCTAGGCGTAATATTGCAAAAATATGATTTTTCATTTTTCATCTACTAAACTGCAAAGGGTGCCAATGCACACAAATGATCGTGATCAGGGGAGATTTAATAAGCAGCGGATGCTGCTATCTACGCCTGTAGTTTCTGGATCACCGGAGACGGCAGTTAAGAAGCAGCAGTTGTAAGACCGCTGCTCCTTAATTTGTCCGCCACTGAAATCATCCTAATCAGATACAATCAGGATGATTGACACCCCCTGCTAGCGGCCGATTGGCCACGAATGTGCAGGGGGCGGCATGGCCCAATCATTTCACAAGAAATACTTGTGCAAAGTTAAATGTTGGCTGGACATAGTTCGCTATAGCAAATCATGTATGCCTGACATTTGGTAAATTGACCCCATCATGTTTTCTTTTAACTTGCAATGTTGCGCGCAAACACCCGCGATAAATCCCTTATCGCTCGTGTGCAAACGTTAGTGATCCACTCATAATCTGGTCCAGTATCTTTTGCTTGAAGACACAGTTATTCTGCACAGTACACTTGTGCACAACTCATTTATACATTTATTTTACTTTTTGCAGATCCTTAGCTACCTACTGCATATAAATGTGTAAGAGTATAGCAGACTAGTAAGTTTTAGTAAGGCTTTTAAAATACTTTCATATTCTAGTTGCATGCATAGTACAACTGAATGTTAAAAAATGCAGATTTAAGTAAAAGGGACAATGTATACAGTTTATGATTTGTTCTTCAAAATGTATTAATGATTTTATCTTTCCAAAAAATGTACATCTGATGATTGTATCTTTAAAAAAAATGTACATTCTTGTGCAGATTGAAAACTCCTTTTTTCCTGTTAAACTTGCAGAGGTATTCTTCTGTAATAGAAGTGTGGGAGCCCCTATCAGCCAATGAACATTCATATGCAGGTATACAGCTTTTCCTGCTAGCTTTAGTTTTATTAGATTTACTTGGACTGGACACCCCTGAAATATGGACAGCCTTCAACTAGACAGCCCCAACAGTCCTGTATTTTGTTAGATGGTCATGATTTGTGTGCTTCAAGACACTGTCCCTCCTTCAGCTCTCTTTACATTATAAAGGTTCCTGTTTCCCAAAGTGAAACTGGAGGCCTCCAACCACACTCCTGTCCTGTCCAAACCCTGCCTACAGTTCATCTAGCTCCACACATTTCACTCAACTCCTCCCCTAGCCCAGGTGGACTCCTGCTGGCACTCATCTCCGTGGAATACCAACCTCAGTCCCACATATTCTCTCAGAAATGCTGGTAGGTTTAGTATACTCAAAGTAAGGTCAGTATGCCAGTGGTTCACATAGCATGAAATTTGATTTATTCAAAGGACTTTTTATATGATATTTTTATTGACTTTTGAATATAGGCAATAAATTAGAAAGTCAAATAAAATGAAATACCTGTACAAAAAAAGTTTTTTTTTTTTAAGGAAGTAATGTATATTTACTGATAATAAAAATATCTGCAACATGGTTGGTATTTCTAGATCCAATAGATAAATGGTTATTTAAATAAAAAGAATAAAAACAATGTGAAAAAAGTACAAACTAACACACTAAAGCAGGTGTCAGCAACCTCTTACTATAAAGAAAGCTAGAAAAAAGATAGATGCTTGAGAGACGATTTATCAACCAGTGAATCGTCCCCAATGCATCTGTTTACGCACGAGCCTTCAGGCTCACCAGAAACAGGCAACAGCAATCCGTCTGATTGCATACGATCGGGTTGATTAACCCTGCTAGCGGCCAATTGGCTGCAAATCTGCAGGGGCAGCATTACACAAGCATTTCTAGTGAAATGCTTGTGCAATGATAAATGCCGACAGTGTATGCTAGATGTATGTTACATCTGTAATATTCTGAAGGTAAGTAATGCATTATAGTTTAATAACTGCCTTGCTTTATAAGCTGATTACTGATTAATATGATGGTAATATGTGATTATTAAAACTGTTGTTATTATTATACTGCATTTTTGTGTGGACTTCCATGTTTGTCAATAACAGTGAATGGGGTCAATTTATCAAATTCTGTATGGAGCTTGATGCCCCTTGTTTCTAAAGACAGCTGCTCCATAACTTGTCTGCCTGCTCTGAGGCTGTGGACAGAAATCAACCTAATCGAATACGATCAGGTTGATTATGGCCGCGAATCTGCAGGTGCAATGATAAATGCCCCAAAGAATGAACCCCTGTTCCCTAGATGTCACAACAGTAAACAAGATGTTTTTGTTTTCCTCTCATGTGTCATGTGTTCCATTACACCTCATTCCCTAACTCCAGTTCTTATCTTTCCATTCACCCTCACCTTAAAGGGACATTAAACACTCATGAACCTCCCTCTAATTATGGGTGCTGCCATTTTGGAACCTAGATTACACTGCAAACACATCAGCCCTGGAATGATGTGAAAAGTAGATTTCAACATGGTGGCACCCATTTCACACTGTTTGGGATAGGTGTCAATGTGTTGTACACCTACAAATAAAGATAGCACATAGCTTAAGTCCTGCATGGCAGTTGCAACACATAACAGATAGTGAGCTGGGGAGGGGAGGGGAAACAAATAGATCATAGAGTTGAAAATAGGCAAACATGAGATACTGATGGGGGATCTTAACTACTGCCTATTCATACTGATTTTATTTAAAGGGATATGAAACCCACATTTTTTTATTTCATGATTCAGCAATCAGTAAGCGCTACCCAGGGGATTGGGCCAGTTCCTAAGCTTACATTCCTGTGTTTTCAAATTAAGATGCCAAGAGAACAAAGACAAATTATAATAGGAGTAAATTAAAAAGTCCTCCTGCTTAAAATTGCATGCTCTATCTGAATCATGATAAAAAAAAATGTGGGTTTCATATCCCTTTAATACAACTTCTTCCTCCTTTACCAATGCACTGGATGTGTAATAAAGGTGCCACCTTTCAGATTGTTAATGCGCATTTGAAAACCTTGTGATTTGAAGTTACTGTCAGATTTAGATGGAATTAGTTACATTTGAAAATGCTGTAAAATGTATGCAAGTCACAGGAATAATAGAGGATTTGAATGGGGATCATTGAAGGGGTCTATATTTGGAGTGAAATAAATTCATTTTTGGCCACGAATACTCTGCCTTACATGATAATTTCTGAAAAATGTCTTCAGGGAAAATACTAAGCCCCAAATTACAGTATATCTCAATTTTCCTATATGTAACAAATAACTATTGATCTTTACCAGGGGCATGTTTTGTCCTAGACCTACTAGACCCGGGCCTAGGGCAGCAGGATTTGAAGGTAAGAAACTTTGATGGGTATTTTATTGGAAATTTCCCACTATGATCTCCAAATGTTATATTAATTAGTTGCCATTACAATAATAAATATCTTAAAGGGATAGGAAAGTCAAAAATAAACTTGTATGATTCAGATAGAGTATGTTATTTTAAGACATCTTTAAATTCACTTCTATTTTCAAATGTGCTTTGTTATCTTAGTATCCCTTGTTGAAAAAGAATATCACATATCCTTCAATAGTGGGAGCTAGCTGCTGATTGGTGCCTGCAAACCTTTATCTCTTGTGATTGGCTAATTAGATGTGTTAAAGGGATTCTGAGCCCAATTTTTTTCTTTCATGATTCAGATAGAGCATGCAAATTTAAGTAACTTTCTAATTTGCTCCTATTATCAATTTCACACAGATCATACTATTTTAAAAAAAAGTTTCAAATTTGCTTCTTTTCCATGATATTCTTTCTTGAAGAGATACCTAGGTAGGTGTTTAGAGCACTATATGGCAGGAAATAGTGGTGCCATCTAATGCTCTTGCAAATGTATAACAGTCTTGGAAAACTGCTGCCATATAGTGCTTCCAACATGGGCAGGCTCCTAAGCTTACGTCCCTTCTTTTCAACAAACGATATCAAGAGAAAAAAGAAAATGTGATAATATAAGTAAATTAGAAAGTTGTATAAAATTGCATGCTCTTCCTGAATCATGAAAGAAAAATGTTGTGTTTCATATCTCTTTAAAGCTTCTTTAAGTTGTATTGGCAAATAGACAGTACCTTTGTAAATCAGCTTTTACAATGTTATGCAATACATACATGTCCTGTAGATGGCAGCACACCTCTGTGTAATTGCTGTCAGGCTTCTGATACATTTCTTAATCCAATATATTTGAACAATTTAGGTTTAAAGGTTCATGTTGAGAACAAAGAAGCCTCATGCAGATATTTTCATATAAAAAGCTGAAGGGGTCATATATTTTTGGTATTTTATTGAAACAGATTATAGCTGTTGGAACTTTTTTTACCAGACTAGAATTAAATTCTTCATAGCTAAGAAAAAAAGCTTTTGAAACTCCATGCATTATTTCTTTAAATGATATAGAATATTTTTTAAAATATTAGAACTATTCGGAAAGTGAAGTTTTATTCAAGATATCTTCCACTACCTGGAGCAAACATTTCCTTTCCAGGGTAAGCAAGGGCATTAATAATCATTTTAAAAGTGGGGTAGAATTGTTAGATAAAGGGACATTAAAAGAACAGTCAAGTCAAAATTAAACTTTCATGATTCAGATAGGGCATGCTATTTCAAACAACTTTCCATTGTACTTTTATTATCAAATTTGCTTTGTTCTCTATGTATTCCTTTTTGAAAGCTAAACCTAGGTAGGCTCCTAAACTGATTTTTAAGCCGTTGAAGGCCTCCTCTTGTTTTAGTGCATTTTGACAGTTTTTCACAGTTAGACAGCATTAGTTCATGTGCCATATATAGATAACATTGTGCTCACTGCCGTGGTGTTATTTATGAGTCAGCACTCATCGGCTAAAATGAATGTCTGTCAAAGAACTGAGATAAGGGGCAGTCTGCAGAGGCTTAGATACAAGATGATCACAGAGGTAACAAGTGTATTAATATAACAGTGTTGGTTATGCAAAACTGGGGAATGTGTAATAAAGGGATTATTTATCTTTTTAAACAATAACATTTTTAGAGTTGACTGTCCCTTTAATCTGAAAAACTAACAGCTTCAGTTTCCCAGAGAGCTTCATTACTTTCTATGAGCCAAATAATCAAATATTCTTTAATTTGGAGAGAAATTATAGTGCAGACTTCACGGGGGCTGAACTCACTGTATTCTATATGAAAAAAGGAAGAATCTGGAAGTTCCAGATAACTGAGAGATGACTTCCTTAGAAAGTAATGAGTCTCTCAGAATTTCACAGGGAAGAGAGATGTTAACATATATACATAAACATATTTAGACATGTGTATATATGTATCGTTATGGTAAATCATTTTGTAGTCCTTTTTTATAATCATTTTTTTATTAGATAGTGTTATTAGGAATATAATTGTATTGTAAGTGTACTTTTGATGTGTTTTGTGACAGTTAAACAAAGGGTATAACCCAGCACATACAGACCACCAACGAGGTGCGCGGCAAAGAAATGACCGCCAATCTTCCTTACTTTGTTTTCGTAACAGATAACCAGAGCTCTGAAGTCACAGTAATCATATTAAAGTAAATCGCTAAATAGTAAACTCCAAAATGTTCTTTTATGATTCAGATAGAACATACAATTTTAAACAACTTTCCAATTTAATTCTATTAGCAAATTTTCTTCATTCTCTTTTTATCTATTGCTGAAGGACAGCATTGCACTACTGACAGGAAGCTGAAAAAATCTACTTAGCCAATCACAAGAGACAAATGTGTGCAGGCACCAATTAGCAGCTAGCTCCCACTAGTGTATGATATGTGCGTATTCATTTTTTAACAAGGGATACTA